>NC_091998.1:49248432-49548432 GCF_044704955.1 Pristiophorus japonicus
CACAGAGAAGCTTGGTCCTGCTACCCACCACCAGCACACAGTGTGGAGAGCTCACACAAGGAGTGAGCAGTCTCTCCCCCTCTCCCCCTTCTCTCCCCCCTCTCTCACCCTCTCCCTCCCCCCCTCTCTGTCCCACCCCCTCTCTCTCTCCCCCCTCTCCCCCTCTCCCTTCCCCCCTCTCCCCCTCTCCACTCCTCTCTCCCCCCACCTCTCTCCGCCCCTCTCTCCCCCTCTCTCTTCCTCCCCCTCTCCCCCCCCCCCCACTCTCTCCCTCCCCCGCCCTCTCTCCCTCCCTTTCTCTCTCCCCTCTCTCCCTCCCCTCTCTCTCCGTCGACACCCACAGCACGAGCTGGGAAGGAGGAAATGAGGAGCGTGGAAAAACCTGTCTGAATGATGAACAAAGGCCTTTGAGGAGATACAGTGAATTCGAGGGGTTGAAGTTAAATTTCATTCCTGCTGGCCAGATCATAAAACTTCAAACTGTTTCTCTCCCAATACGCCTGCACCCAAGGTCTAACAAATGAGGAAATGTGCTCAGTGAGTATCTTTGGGGTCTCGTCAAGGGTGAAGGCAGTCAGCAATGGGGGATGTACCAGAGTCTGTCGCTGGCATCTACTGTCAGGCCTGGTTAGAAACGGCCTCTCCTGCACTCCTCAAAAATGGCGAAAGATTTATTGGATAGCTGGAGAAAGAAATAGTGGGAGGGAGAGAAAGAGGGAGAGGGGGAGAGAGGCGGAGAGGCGGAGAGAGAGAGAGGGATGGGAGAGAGAGACAGAGAGAGGGAGAGAGAGAGAGCAGGATGGAGAGGCAGAGGTGGAGAAAGAGAATGATGGGAGAGAGAGGGAGAGAGGGAGAGAGAGAGAGAGAGAGAGAGGGAGAGAGAGGGAGAGAGGCAGAGAGGGGTGGGAGAGAGAGAGAGAGAGGCAGACAGGCGGAGAGAGAGAGAATGATGGGAGAGAGAGCGAGAGAGAGAGAGAGGGATGGAGAGGCAGAGGTGGAGAAAGAGAGTGATGGGAGAGAGAGGGAGAGAGAGGGAGAGGGAGAGAGGCAGAGAGAGAGAGAGAGGGAAAGAGGCAGAGAGGCGGAGAGGGATGGGAGAGAGAGGGAGAGAGGCGGAGTGAGAGATAGAGGGATGGGAGAGAGGGAGAGAGGGAGAGACAACCTGTCAAAATGAGGTTGGCCATTTTTGCTAAATACGGGCAACTTGTCAGACTTTGGACACAGACCCATCTGGGATTCATGGGGAAATGGCCCCAATCTCAATTTATTTCCTTTAGATGGAAACTTCCATCCCACCAAAGCTAGATTCTGCTTCAAGCCACAAAAAGGGACAGAGAAATAATACTGTTAAGTCCTGACTCTAATGTACTGACTTACACGAGACACATGCTGAAGTCAAGGTCACTCAGGACCTGCACCTTTAATTCCAGCTCTCCAGTGCTGCACTTGCCCGAGACCTCCCTTTATATACCTCAGTGGGACAGGTATGGAGCGTCTCCTGCAAGTGCACCCCTGGTGATAAGGTATGCTTATTGTTGCAGGTCATATCCAGTTACAGTCATGTATAGCATGGTAAGATACAGTTATATACAGTAATGTGAGATACATGACATCACCCTCCCCCAAGGTCTTTATAGATTCAGTCTCTCAGGTGGTCTGCGCTCTCGCGTGGAGCGTCTTAGTTGTGGTTCAGTTGTTTGCCTTGGTGCCTGTGTTTCGTTCGGTGTGATTGCTGGTATCTCGCCTGGGCTGTCTGTTGAGACTGCCCTTTCCTCAGGTTGTTCCACCTGTCTGTCCACCAGGTGTGGTGTGAGTTCCACATTGTAGTCTGCTTCTGGTTCTTCAGAGTTGTCAGTGAATCCACTTTTTATTTGGTCTACACGCCTCCGGCAGGTTTGGCCATTGTTCATTTGTACAACCAGTAGCCTGTTTCCCTCTTTGTCAGTTACTGTCCTGCAAGCCATTTGGGACCCTGGCCATAGTTTAGCACAAACACTTTGTCCCCTATTTCATTCCACCTCTCCCTCGAATTTCGGTCATGGTACTCAGTTAGCTTTTGACGCTTAGCCTCAACAATTTCATGCATGTCTGGGAGGATTAACGAGAGCCTGGTCTTTAAGGTTTGTTTCATTAATAGTTGCGCGGGGGGAACCCCAGTCAACGAATGCGGACAAGATCTGTATGCCAGCAGCAGTCGCGACAGGCAGCTCTGCAGCGTGGGACCTTGGATTCTGAGCATGCCTTGTTTAATGATCTGCACTGCTCGCTCCGCCTGGAGGCCGGTTTGAAAAGTGCCGTCTTAAGTGATTGATACCGTGGTCAACTATAAAATCGTGAAATTCTGTGCTGGTGAAGCACGGACCATTATCACTGACCAATATGTCAGGAATGCTGTGCTTTGCAAACATGGTTCTAAGGCTCTCCACAGTGGTGGAGGTGGTGCTCGAGTTTAAAATGGTGCACTCGATCCATTTTGAAAATGCATCAACGACTACGAGGAACATTTTGCCCATGAATGGGCCCGCATAGTCTACATGCACCCGCGACCACGGTTTGGTGGGCCAGGGCCAGGGGCTTAGGGGGGCCTCCCTGGGGGCATTACTGAGTTGGGCACAAATGGTGCACCGACGGACACAGAGCTCTAAGTCACCATCAATGCCAGGCCACCAGACATGAGATCTGACTATGGCCTTCATAAGGACGATCCCCGGGTCTCGCGATGGAGCTCCCGTACAAACGCCTCCCTGCCTCGTAAGGGCATAACTACTCGGCTGCCCCAGGCAGTCTGCCTGTAGTGAGAGTTCATGCATGAGCCTATTGAAGGGTTTGACCTCCTCGGGGCAGGCATCGCGAGCCTCTGCACAGTCACCGGTTAAAACACATCTTTTAACTGGAGATAACGTGGGGTCACTGGTCGTCCAGGCTCTGATTTGGCGAGCCGTCATGGGCGACCCTATGGATTCAAAGGCATTGATTGCCATGACCATCTCACAGTCCTGTTCGTCAGACCCTTCTGTGGTCGTCAGGGGTAGCCTGCTAAGCGCGTTGGCACAGTTGTCTGTGCCTGGTCTGTGCCTGATCGTGTAGTCGTAAGCCGCCTGCGTGAGTGCCCACCGCTGAATGCGCGCTGAGGCGTTAGCGTTGATTGCCTTGCACTCGGATAGTAGGGACGTGAGGGGTTTGTGATCGGTTTCTAATGCAAACTTGGCCCCGAAAAGGTATTGGTGCATCTTTTTGACACCGTACATGCACGCGAGCGCCTCCTTCTCAACCATACCGTACCCACGCTCCGCCCGCGAAAGTGACCTGGAGGCATAAGCAACGGGCTGCAATTTACCCACATCATTGACGTGCTGTAAAACGCACCCGACTCCGTACGCTGACGCATCACACGTAAGGACTAACTTTTTACCTGGGTCAAAAAAGGCTAAAACACTCTTGGAACATAGAAGGTTGCGTGCCTTATTGAAGGCACGTTCTTGGGCGTCCCCCCAAAACCAATCGCACCCCTTTCTGAGTAGCACGTGGAGAGGCTCCAGCAGCGTGCTCAAGTTCTGCATAAAGTTCCCAAAGTAATTGAGTAGCCCGAGAAAGGCACAGAGTTCCGAGACATTCCGGGGCCTGGGTGCCAGGCGAATCGCTTCAGTTTTGGATTCGGTTAGGCGGATTCCATCAGCGGCAATCTTTCTGCTCAAAAATTCAACCTCAGGCGCGAGAAACAGACACTTGGATTTCTTAACTCTTAGGCCTACCCGATCCAATCGACTTAGTACTTTCTCCAAATTGCGGAGATGGGAGTCGGTGTCCCTGCCCGTGATGAGTATGTCATCTTGAAACACAACCGTCCCCGGGATGGACTTGAGCAGACTCTCCATGTTGCGCTGGAATATAGCAGCTGCCGACCTGATGCCGAATGGGCATCGATTGTACATGAAAAGGTCTCGATGTGTGTTGATGGTGGTGAGTAGCTTAGACTCTTCGGTCAGTTCTTGCGTCATATACGCAGATGTGAGGCCACGTTTCGAGAAAAGTTTTCCTCCAGCCAACGTGGCAAATAGGTCCTCCGCTCTGGGCAGCGGGTATTGGTCCTGTAGGGAGACTCTGTTTATGATAGACTTGTAATCCCCACAGATTCGCACGGATCCATCAGGCTTCATGACGGGGACGATAGGACTTGCCCAGTCACTGAATTCCACGGGAGAAATTGTGTCTTCCCGCAGAAGCCGGTCCAGTTCATTTTCAATCTTTTCCCTCATCACATGAAGCACAGCTCTAGCCTTGTGATGGACCGGTCTGGCATTCTGTGTCATGTAGATTCTAACTTTAACCCCTTTGAAGATGCCCACACCTGGCTGAAAGAGATGTTCAAAACGGCTTAGAACTGTTGAGCAGGAGGTCCGTTCCTCTGACGACATGGCGTGAACATCATCCCATTTCCAATTAAGTTCTGTTAGCCAGCTTCTCCCCAACAGGGCTGGGAGATCCCCGGGGACAATCCACAGGGAAAGTCGGTTCACCATCCCTTTGTGTGTGACTGAGAGCATGGCGCTGCCAAGGACTGGGACGATTTCTTTAGTATAGGTCCTTAGTTTGATGTCGATCTTTGTGAGTTTTGGTCTGTTGCTTTTGTGCGGCCACAGCTGTTCAAATTGTTGAACGCTCATGAGGGATTGACTGGCCCCCGTGTCCAGTTCCATGTTGACGGGTATCCCATTGAGTAGAACCCTTATCATAATTGGAGGCGTCATGGTGTAAGAACAGTGGACATTGATCGTGTTAACCCGCTGTACCTCGGCGTCCCGTGCACTGTTCCAAATGTCTTCTGGTCTGCTTTCCTACCCTTCCGATTCGTATACCAGCCGAGCTGCTGTTTTTCTGCACATGCGAGCCAGATGCCCTGTGTAGTTGCAGTTTCTGCAAATGGCATGCTGAAATCGACACACCCTGGTTGAGTGCCTTCCCCCACATCTCCAACACAGACCGTTTCCATTGTTTCCGAAGGATGAGCTGCGTCTGGCTGGATCTCCCTTGAGCTTCTCTCAATCTGTTGTTGATTGCTCGCATTGTGGGTTGATGAGGTGTGATCGGCCTTTCATGTGGCCCTTGATTTTGATGGCTTCTGGCGCCACTGTCTGCTGTTGAAGGCCTGCTCTCCTGCCTTTGTCTGTGTGTGGGGGTAGCGGTTTGTTTCACAATGTGAACCCCTTGTTCTGATGCCTCGTTGGTTGTTGTACCCGAAGTATAGATCAGCCTCGTTTCTCCTTCGCCTGCCAAGAACGTCTGTGCGACCAGTGCTGCTGCCTCTAGAGTCAAGTTCTTAGTCCCTATAAGCTTTCGGAATATGCCTGCGTGGCCTATTCCTTCAATAAAAAAGTCTCTTAGTACTTCTCTCCTTAGTTCATCGGGGAACTCACATGAATTAGCCAGTCTCTGAAGTTCCGCCACGATGTCGGGTATGCTTTGGCCCACACAGCGTCTGTAGTTGTAGAACCTGTGTCTGGCCATGTGTAGGCTGCTCGCTGGCTTCAGGTGGTCTCTCACCAGTGTGCTCAACTCCTCAAACGACTTGCTTGCTGATTTCTGGGGTGCCAGCAGGTCTTTCATTAAAGCGTATGTTTTCGAGCCACAGCTGGTCATGAGATGGGCTCTTCTCTTGTCTGCCTTATCGTCGCCCAGCCAGTCTTTGGTCACAAAGCTTTGCTGGAGCCTTTCTATAAAGTCATCCCAATTGTCTCCAGCATTGTATTTCTCATCTGAGTTGTTGGTAGCCATTCTGTGGATTCTGTGATCCCATAACCCATCGCCACTGTTAAGTCCTGACTCTAATGTACTGACTTACATGAGACACATGCTGAAGTCAAGGTCACTCAGGACCTGCACCTTTAATTCCCAGCTCTCCAGTGCTGCGCTTGCCTGAGATCTCCCTTTATATACCTCAGTGGGACAGGTATGGAGTGTCTCCTGCAAGTGCACCCCTGGTGGTAAGGTATGCTTATTGTTACAGGTCATATCCAGTTACAGTCATGTATAGCATGGTAAGATACAGTTATATACAGTAATGTAAGATACATGACAAATACCCTACATCAAACCAACCCCCCAGGATATAAGACTCCAGGTCACTTTCTCCAATTGAGACCCATGCCTTTGTTGCCGCTAAACAGTGTCGCGAGGATACTTGGTAAATAAATAAGTTAAAAGTTAAAAAGATTAAACTAAAGTTTTTTTACCCCATTTCTTTGCCGATACAAAAAAAAAATCGAAACTCCAGCAGAGGAACAAGGAGTTATTATCTCATTACCTGCCTGCAGAGGTTCCTTTATGTAACAGTGGTATATATTTATCTCCTTGAATGAGCAGGGAAAAATACCAATTATTTTCCAGGGAATGAACACTTCCTTCAAGGTCTCTGAGGAGATCTCTTACCTCTCGACCTCACTATTCCAACACACTCCTGGCCGGCCTCCCACGTTCTACCCTACGTAAACTAGAGGTCATCCAAAACTTGGCTGCCCCGTGTCCTAACTCACACCAAGTCCCGCTCACCCACCATCTCTTGTGCTCGCTGATCTATATTGGCTTCCGGTTAAGCAACGCCTCGATTTAAAAATTCTCATCCTTGTTTTCAAATCCCTCCATGGCCCTCGCGCCTCCCTATCTCTATAATCTCCTTCAGCCTCACAACCCCCCCCCGAGATGTGTGCGCTCCTCTAATTCTGCCCTCTTGAGCATCGCTGATTATAATCACTCAACCATTGGTGGCTGAGCCTTCAAATGCGCTCAACTAAGCTCTGGAACTCCCTCCATAAACCTCTCCGCTTCTCTTTCCTCCTTTAAGACGCTCCTTAAAGCCGACCTGTTTGACCATCTGCCCTAACATCTCCTTACGTGGCTCAGTGTCAATTTGTGTTTGACAATCGCTCCTGCGAAGTGCCGTGGGACATTTTACGACATTAAAGGCCCTATATAAAGGCAAGTAGTTGTAATAAGCCAATGATGGTGGTCACAGCAATCAAATCCATTCAGCATTTTTATTTTTATTTTCAAGGAACAGAGAAATAAGGTGCATGGACCAGGCACTACAATTACTGTTTACTGTAGCAACCAGAAGCTGAGCTACAAACAATTGGGATTCAGGAGTTTCTGCTGAGGATTAATTTCATGAATGGCAGTCCCAGAAATTGCTTATCCCAGGACATGAGTAAACACACTCAGACAGCTTCAATGCTGCTTTTACCCGGACATTAATAAAAAAAAACATTTAGAATACTTTAACACGGCAATATTTTTTTTTACTCGTTCATGGGATGTGGGCCTCGATGGCAAGGCCAGCATTTATTGCCCATCCCTAATTGCTCTCGAGAAGGTAGTGGTGACCCGCCTTCTTGAAAGGCGGTTAAGACTCAAGCACAATGGTCTATGAGTCACATATAGGCCAGACCGGGTAAGGACAGCAGATTCCCTTCCCTAATGGGCATTAGTGAACCAGTTGCGTTTTTATGACAATCCGGTAGTGGCACAATCATCATTACTGACACAAGCTTTTTGCTGCAGATTTAAATTCCCCAGCTGCCATGAGTGGGATTTGAACTCATGTCCCCAGATCATTGGTCCAGGCCTCGGGATTACTGGTCCAATAACATACCCACTATGCTTCCGTACCCACTACAGATGAGCAGACTGTTGCCTTGGTGATTGAGCTGCCCGCCTCAATTGCCCGATTTTGTTTATGACTCCTGTAATGTATGCACTTCTGAGTATGCTGACAGGTTTGTAGAGCTGTTGACAACAAAATAGTTGTAGAGCTGTTGATGCCTTTCAGTACTGCATGGAGGGGATTCCTGTACGGGCTGCTCTTGCACACTCTCCACTTTGCCATCCTCGACCGGTGCACCATCTTGCCCGTCCGGGGGAGGCGGGGTCCCCAATGGAGTGCTCGCTACGCGGGAGTCCTCCCAGTATTTATTGGGGACTTGGCCTGGAGGGCGTTGCATGGAGCAGTCCCATGCAATAAATTTTCAAGTCGGTTCACGGGCTCCCACGTCGCCTGCAATATCTGCGGTCTGGAGGAATCCGTGTTTCATGTTTTTATTGAATGTGTGAGGTTGCAGCCCCATTCCATTATTTGAAGGGGCTGCTCCTCAAATTCTGGTTACACTTCAGTCCCACACTCCTGATCTTTGGGCACCCTGTGCGGAGGGGAGCGGGTCGGTCTGACGGCCTCCTCGTAGGACTACTCCTGGGCACGGCCAAGCGGGCCATCAGCCGGTCCACGTAGTGGGCAGTGGGCAGTCGAGGGGGTCGTTCAGCCCGACTGCCTGCCTCTCTTCCGCGGTTACATCCGAGCCAGGGTGTCACTGGAGATGGAGCAAGCGGTGTCCACCGGTACGCTCGTGGCCTTCCGCGAGAGGTGGGTGCCGGAGGGACTGGAGTGCATCATCACCCCCGGCAACCAAATTTTAATTTGATTTTATATGTTTTAAAGTTTAATTGGTTTATTGTGCCAGGTTTTAGTGTCCACTCCCTTTTAGCCATGGGGCACTTGTATAATTTGTAGTTTTAGTGTCCAAAAAAAACCCCAAAAAACAAATAAAACAAAAAAGGGCACTTGAAAAGTGTTTGGAGTTTCCCCCCCTTTTAATCAGGGGGCAATTGATTTAATTGTTTTTGTTTTGCAACAAAATAGTTGTAGAGCTGTTGACAACAAAATAGTTGTCAAGCTGTTGATGCCTTTCAGTACTGCATGGAGGGGTTTCCTGTACGGGCTGCTCTTGCACACTCTCCACTTTGTCATCCTCGTCTGCCATCCGGACACGCCATGGCGCACCATCTTGCCATCCGGAGGAGGCGGGGGTCCCCAATGGAGTGCTCTTTCCGCGGGAGTCCTCCCTTTATTTATTGGGGACTTGGCCTGGAGGGTGTTGCATGGAGCAGTCCCATGCATTCAGTTTTTAAAGTCAGTTCACGGGCTCCCAGGCCACCTGCAATTTCTGCGGTCTGGATGAGTCCGTGTTCCATATTTTTATTGAATGTGCGAAGTTGCAGCCCCTCTTCCATTATTTGAAGGGCTGCTCCTCAAATTCTGGTTGCACTTCAGTCCCACACTCCTGATCTTTGGGCACCCTGTGCAGAGGGGAGCGGGTAGGTCCGAGGGCCTCCTCGTAGGACTGCTCCTGGGCATGGCCAAGGGGGCCATCAGCCAGTCCAGGCAGCGGGCGGTCGAGGGGGTCGTTCAGCCCGACTGCCTGCCTCTCTTCCGCGGATACATTCAAGCCAGGGTGTCCCTGGAGATGGAACACACGGTGTCCACTGGTACGCTCGCGGCCTTCCGTGAGAGGAGGGCGCCAGAGGAACTGGAGTGCATTATCACCCCCAGCAACCAATTTTTAATTTGAATCACGTAACGTCTAAAGTTTAATTTGTTTATTTGTCCGTTTAGTGCCCCTTTAATAAGGGGGCACTTGTATTAATGTTCGACTAAAAATAGTTGTAGAGCTGATGAGTTGGGAGTGCCTTAGCCAGTCACATGATGTTCACAAGACTCAATAAAACCCCAGCCAGTTGGGTTCGGGGGATCCGCGATGAGGTGTGCAGTTGTGAGCCGAGTGGATGAACTGGCAATGTGTAGTGTGATAGTTAAACCTTTGTTAATAAACCAACTAGTTCTTGATAGAAATGTGTTGTTATGAATTCTTAAGCATAGATTCTGGATCAGTTCCTATCGAGTGGAGGGTAGCCAATGTAACCCCACTTTTTAAAAAAGGAGGGAGAGAGAAAACAGGGAATTATAGACCGGTCAGCCTGACCTCAGTAGTGGGTAAAATGATGGAATCAATTATTAAGGATGTCATAGCAGCGCATTTGGAAAATGGTGACATGATAGGTCCAAGTCAGCATGGATTTGTGAAAGGAAAATCATGCTTGACAAATCTTCTGGAATTTTTTGAGGATGTTTCCAGTAAAGTGGACAAAGGAGAACCAGTTGATGTGGTATATTTGGACTTTCAGAAGGCTTTTGACAAGGTCCCACACAAGAGATTAATGTGCAAAGTTAAAGCACATGGGATTGGGGGTAGTGTGCTGATGTGGATTGAGAACTGGTTGTCAGACAGGAAGCAAAGAGTAGGAGTAAATGGGTACTTTTCAGAATGGCAGGCAGTGACTAGTGGGGTACCGCAAGGTTCTGTGCTGGGGCCCCAGCTGTTTACATTGTACATTAATGATTTAGACGAGGGGATTAAATGTAGTATCTCCAAATTTGCGGATGACACTAAGTTGGGTGGCAGTGTGAGCTGCGAGGAGGATGCTATGAGGCTGCAGAGTTGGATAAGTTAGGTGAGTGGGCAAATGAATGGCAGATGAAGTATAATGTGGATAAATGTGAGGTTATCCACTTTGGTTGTAAAAACAGAGAGACAGACTATTATCTGAATGGTGACAGATTAGGAAAAGGGAAGGTGCAACGAGACCTGGGTGTCATGGTACATCAGTCATTGAAGGTTGGCATGCAGGTACAGCAGGCGGTTAAGAAAGCAAATGGCATGTTGGCCTTCATAGCGAGGGGATTTGAGTACAGGGGCAGGGAGGTGTTGCTACAGTTGTACAGGGCTTGGTGAGGCCACACTTGGAGTATTGTGTACAGTTTTGGTCTCCTAACTTGAGGAAGGACATTCTTGCTATTGAGGGAGTGCAGCGAAGATTCACCAGACTGATTCCCGGGATGGTGGGACGGACCTATCAAGAAAGACTGGATCAACTGGGCTTGTATTCACTGGAGTTCAGAAGAATGAGAGGGGACCTCATAGAAACGTTTAAAATTCTGACGGGTTTAGACAGGTTAGATGCAAGAAGAATGTTCCCAATGTTGGGGAAGTCCAGAACCAGCGGTCACAGTCTAAGGATAAGGGGTAAGCCATTTAGGACCGAGATGAGGAGAAACTTCTTCACCCAGAGAGTGGTGAACCTGTGGAATTCTCTACCACAGAAAGTAGTTGAGGCCAATTCACTAAATATATTCAAAAGGGAGTTAGATGAAGTCCTTACTACTCGGGGGATCAAGGGGTATGGCGAGAAAACAGGAAGTGGGTACTGAAGTTTCATGTTCAGCCATGAACTCATTGAGTGGCGGTGCAGGCTAGAAGGGCTGAATGGCCTACTCCTGCACCTATTTTCTATGTTTCTATGTTTCTAAAGAATCCATGGAGCAAATACATTACAGTGCCGATCAAAGCTGGAATGATTTTATTGGAGTAAACCAATGGATGTGTGAACAGGAGTTCAGAAGGGAAAGGAATATAATACATTTCATTCAAATCTTCCCCAACTGCCTGCTGCATATACTTGCTTAAATATTGAGCACATTCCCTTTTAATGGTTCCACAGAAATTCAAAGGACGAGCTTATACGAACAGGAGGAGGCCATCCAGCCTCTCGAGCCAGTTCCGCCATTCAATGAGATCATTGCTGTTCTGCGACCTAACCTGCCTTTGCCCCATATCCCTTAATACCTTTGGTTAACAGAAATCCAGCATTCTTAGATTAAAATTAGTAATTGACCTCGCATCTACAGCTTTGTGTGGAAGAGTTCCACACTTCTAACACCATTTGGGTGAAGAAGTGTTTCCTAACTTCTCCCCTGAATGGCCCGGCTCCGATTTTACTTTGTTCCCTTGTCCTGGTCTCCCCCACCAGCAGAAAAAGTTTCTCTTTAGTAATATAGGAACAGGAAGAGGCCATTCAGCCCCTCGAGCCTGTTTCGCCATTCAATGAGATCATGGCTGATCTGCGACCTAACTCCATATACCCGTATTTGTCCCATAATCCCTTAACATCTTTGGTTAACAAAAATCTATCAATCTCCCATTTAAAATTAACAATTGATCTAGCATCAAATGCCGTTTGTGGACGAGAGTTCCAAACCTCGACCACCTTATGAATGATAAGGGAGTCAAGCGTTATGGGGAGCGGGCGGGGAAGTGGAGTTGAGTCCATGATCAGATCAGCCTTGATCTTATTGAGTGGCGGAGCAGGCTCGAGGGGCCAAATGGCCGGCTCCTGCTCCTATTTCTTATGTTCTTATGTTCTAAGTGTTTCCTAATTTCACTGCTGAAAAACGTGGCTCTAATTTTTTGACTATGCCCCCAAGTCCTCGACTCCCCAACCAGCAGAAATTGTTTCTCTCGACCTACCCTATCTGTTCCCCTTGGTATCTTGCACAGCTTATGAAATGGTGCAAGTCATTATTCTTTCTGAATTCTACCCAACGACGCGAGTTAAAACTCAAAAATACACTGCGCATTACTTTGGACTGACCTGGTGCTCTGAAAGTTTTAAGCCTTCCAATTAAATTGTAGCAAGACTTGAATTACTTAGCTCCAGGATATCTTGAATTTAATATTCAAGGACTTTTAAAGCTTGCCGCAGACAGGGTTAAGTTTTATCCTTCCGGTCCCCCAGGCACCACCCCAGGTGTTCAGATTGCTGATAAAAATAGTTTCCCCTTCAGAATGAAATGGACGATATAAAAAATAAGTATCTCTTGTGACAGCGCTGATTTCAGTTTGGAACAAGTAGCAATGGAACAGACGTTGGCCAGAATTCTGCCCTCGAAAAAACGAGTGGGTTTGGAATTACTGACCTGATCCCGCCTCCAACCCATGCACTTCCTGTTTAGGGTGCAATGTGTTTGCTTCATGGCTTCTTTGCTGAAGAATTCATAGTAACACATTGCTCAGAATTAGTTGGTTTATTAGCAAAAGGTTTAACAATCACACTACACATTACCAGTTCATCCACCTGCCTCATGATGGATCTCACGAATCCAACTGGCTGGGGTTTTATTGAGTCTTGTGAACGTCACGTGACTGGCTAAGCCACTCCCAACTCAACAGCTCTACAACTATTTTAGTTGAAACATAAATCAAGTGCCCCTTGATTAAAGGGGGCACTAAAATCAACAGGTTAACAAAAATTAGACTTTAAACATTAAATGGATCAAATTAAAATTTGGTTGCCGGGGGTGATGATGCACTCCAGTCCCTCCAGCGCCCACCTCTCGCGGAAGGCCACGAGCGTACCGGTGGACACCGCGTGCTCCATCTCCAGGAACACCCTGGCTCGGATGTAACCGCGGAAGAGAGGCAGGCCGTCGGGCTGAACGACCCCCTCGACCGCCCGCTGCCCGGACCGGTTGATGGGCAACAGCTCTACAAACCTGTGAGCAGACTCACAGGTTGCATACGTTACAGCCCTGATTTCCCCCCCGCCCCCATGATCCGCCACCGAGGCCTGCCTGCCCACAGCCTCTCAGCCGGCCTGGCTGCGGGCAGGAATCTGAGGCCTCGCATTCAAATCAGGCCCTAGTGTTACAAGTCAGCAGGGCCTGCGGGTAACTCAGCCTCTCGTTTGTGCCGCCCACCTTGGAGGCACCCCACCCCCAACCTGCCACCCTGGCGAAAGTTCTGGCCGCCATGACTTTGGGCGCTGCTCTCGACAAGATGTTAAAAACCCCATGGATTCCTTGTTCTCAGTCTAACTGAAGGTGCACTGAATATTTCCCCACCATCACCAAGCCCCCCGACAATGCTTGAATAAAATTTTTCTCAGCGTTGCCGCTCTCTTGCAAAAGCATCATTGCTCAAACATTGGACGTTAGAAGGACCAAATGTTCGTGCCCCAACATAGTCTCTCAAATCTTTCCAGTTTTCTTTTGACGTGCTCAGCTGTTTACAGCAACCACCAGATCACCACCTGCGAGGTTACAGCAGCTCATAAAACCACGCCACATTCTCCGAATATAACATAAGAACATAAGAAATAGGAGCAGGAGTAGGCCATGCGGCCCTTCGAGCCTGCTCCGCCATTTAATACGATCATGGCTGATCTGATCATGGACTCAGCTCCACTTCCCCACCCGCTCCCCATAACCCCTTATCCCCTAATCGTTTAAGAAACTGTCTAATTCTGTCTTAAATTTATTCAATGTCCCAGCTTCCACAGCTCTCTGAGGCAGCGACTCCCACAGATTTACAACCCTCAGAGAGAAGAAATTTCTTCTTATCTCTGTTTTAAATGGGCGGCCTCTTATTCTAAGATCATGCCCTCTAGTTCTAGTCTCCCCCACCAGTGGAAACATCCTCTCTGCATCCACCTTGTCAAGCCCCCCCATATTCTTATACGTTTCGATAAGATCACCTCTCATTCTTCTAAATTCCAATGAGTAGAGGCCCAACCTACTCAACCTTTCCTCATAAGTCAACCCCCTCATCCCCGGAATCAACCTAATAAACCTTCTCTGAACAGCCTCCAAAGCAAGTAGACCCTTTCGTAAATATGGAAACCAAAACTGCACGCAGTATTCCAGGTGTGGCCTCACCAATACTTTATATAGCTGTATATAGCTGTAGCAAGACTTCCCTGCTTTTATACTCATCCCCTTTGCAATAAAGGTCAAGATTCCATTGGCCTTCCTGCATACTATCATTTTGTGTTTCATGCACAAGTACCCCCAGGTCCCGCTATACTGCAGCACTTTGCAATCTTTCTCCATTTAAATAATAACTTGCTCTTTGATTTTTTTTCTGCCAAAGTGCATGATCTCACACTTTCCGACATTATACACCATCTGCCAAATTTTTGCCCACTCACTTAGTCTGTCTATGTCCTTTTGCAGATTTTTTGTGTTCTCCTCACACATTGCTTTTCCTCCCATCATTGTATCATCAGCATCTTGGCTACGTTACACTCAGTCCCCTCTTCCAAGTTGTTAATATAGATTATAAATAGTTAGGGTCCCAGCACCGATCCCTGCGGCACCCCACTAGTTACTGGTTGCCAACCAGAGAATGAACCACTTATCCTTACTCTCTGTTCTCTATTAGTTAGCCAATCCTCTATCCATGCTAATATATAACCCCCAACTCCGTGAACTTTTATCTTGTGCAGTAATCTTTTATGTGGCACCTTGTCAAACGCCTTCTGGAAGTCCAAATACACCACATCCACTGGTTCCCCTTTATCCACCCTGTTCGTTTCTCAAAGAGCCCTCAAAGAACTCCAGCAAATTTGTCAAACATGACTTCCCCTTCATAAATCCATGCTGACTCTGCCTGATCAAATTTTGCTTTTCCAAATGTCCTGCTACTGTTTCTTTAATAATGGACTCCAACATTTTCCCAACCACAAATGTTAGAATAACTGGTCTATAGTTTCCTGCTTTTTGTCTGCCTCCTTTTTTAAATAGGGGCATTACATTTGCAGTTTCCCAGAATTCACAGCAACACATTGCTATTAAGAACTAGTTGGTTTATTAACAAATGGTTGTGGGGGGAGTTTGGGTTGGGTTTTGGGGGGGGGTTGGGTTGTAATGGGGTGGATTGTGGGGGTTGGGTTGGGTGACTAACCTGTACCCAGAGGCGGTCAGTTATTTTAATATGCTGATGAGGCTCAGATTTTAACAGATTTAATGGGTGCGGGCCAGGTTACCCAGGGCTCTTCCCGCCAACGTAGGTCATCTTCCAGAGAAGGAGTGTGAGAAAGAGAGAGACAGAGGGACAGAGAAAGAGAGAGAACGCGAGAGAGGAGAGAGAAAAAGAGAGAGAGAAAAAGAGAGAGAGAAGGGGAGAGAAAAAGAGAGAGAGAAGGGGAAAGGGAAAGGAGAGACAAAGAGAGAGAAAAAGAAAGAAAGAACGAGCGAGAGAAAGTAAGTGCACTAGAAAATGAGAGAGGACGAGAGAGAGAAAAAAAGCGAAAGAGAGAGAGGGGAGAGAGGGAGGGAGGGGAGAGGGAGGGAGAGAGAGAGAAAGAGGAGAGAGAGAGGGGAGAGAGAGGGGAGAGAGAGGGAAAAGAGAGTGGAGAGAGAGAGAGAGAAAGGAGAGAGAGAGAAAGAGGAGAGAGAGAGGGGAGAGAGAGGGGAGAGAGAGGGAAAAGAGAGTGGAGAGAGAGAGAGAGAAAGGAGAGAGAGAGAAAGAGGAGAGAGAGAAAGGAGAGAGAGAGAAAGAGGAGAGAGAGAGGGGAGAGAGAGGGGAGAGAGAGAAAGGAGAGAGAGAGAAAGAGTGAGAGGGAAGGGAGAGAGAAAGAGAGAGGGGGGAAAGAGAGAGAGAGAGAGAGAGGGGGGGGGAGAGAGAGAGGGGAGAGAGAGAGAGAGAGGGGAGAGAGAGAGTGGCCACGCACTGAGAAGTCCGCGGATTTGGAAGCGGATGGGGACAGCCTGGGGTCCTGCTGTGATGCCCCTCCGCGGTGGAAAGGCTTGTCACCATTTGGGGCGATAGCCACATGGACGAGTAGCCGACAGGTGTAGAAGTGTACCAGAGCAAGCATCAGTAGCTTGAAGACAGATGGGGTGGGAGACTAACTCACGTGAAGCAGCGCAGAACTGCTCTGACAGACTGAGATTGTGCGCGAGTGGATGTGTGCAGCAACTGCGACAGTGCCTGGCCTCTTCTCACGGGCATCTGCCGAGAGAGCTAGAATTCACATTTCGCCCGCCAGAAATGCTAAATATTGTTGGTTAGTATGGGAATTATTGCTCACAAGCAGGAGTTGGGGAGAAAATGAAAGCTTCAGCAAGCTGAATCAGGAAGTACTGTACTTTGAAGCCACTTCTCATTACAACAACCTTCTTTCACAAACCAGATCAGAGCTCAAGCCAAAGGGATAAGAACATAAGAAATAGGAGCAGGAGTCAGCCATTCGGCCCCTCGAGCCTGCTCCCCCATTCAATACGATCATGGCTGATCTGATCATGGACTCAGCTCCACTTCCCTGCCCGCTCCTCATAACCCTTTACTCCCTTATCGCTCAAAAATCTGTCTATCTCCGCCTTAAATATATTCAATGGCCCAGCCTCCACAGCTCTCTGGGGCAGCGAATTCCACAGATTTACAACCCTCTGAGAGAAGAAATTTCTCCTCATCTCAGTTTTAAGTGTGCGGCCCCTTATTCTAAGATTATGCCCCCTAGTTTTAGTTTCCCCTATGAGTGGAAATATCCTCTCTGCATCCACCTTTTCGAGCCCCCTCATAATCTTCTAAGTTTCAATAAGATCACCTCTCATTCTTCTGAACTCCAATGAGTAGAGGCCCAGCCTACTCAATCTATCTTCTTGGGGCAACCCCCTCATCTCCGGAATCAACCGAGTGAACTTTCTCTTAACAGCCTCCAATGCAAGTATATCCTTCCTTAAATACGGAGACCAAAACTGCACGCGGTACTCCAGGTGTGGCTTCACCAATACCGTGTGCAGTTGTAGCAGGACTTCTCTGCTTTTATACTCTATCCCCCTTGCAATAAAGGCCTTTGAGTGTATTCAAGGCTGAGATCGATAGATTTTTGGACTCGAAGGGAATCAAGGGATATGGGGTTCGGGTGGGAAAGTGGAATTGAGGTAGAAGGTCAGCCATGATCTCGCTGAATGGCGGAGCAGGCTTGAAGGGGCCGTGTGGCCTATTCCTCTTTCATCTCTTAGACAGACAGAGCATTGACTCAGGATTATCAGAAGTAGAACCAAAGAGAAAGTCAGCAAAAACTTTTTCACACAGAGCGGGTCATTCGAGCATGGATTGATTTACCACAAGCGACTGTTGAAGCAGAGATGAACACATCATGTGAAAGGACATTGAAAAAGGATACAGAGGAAGGGGACTAGAGCGGGCAGCTTCAGTTAAAGGCCTAGTGTTGGCTCACGTGCCAGGGGCTGATTGGCCTCCTTCTGTGCTGTGGCTTTTATGATAGCCAGTTTTGAAGCAATTAATTCTGTTCTCAGTTGGGGTTTCATGCAAACAGTTTCTAAGGAATTAAGATGCTGTGGTTGGTCAATTTAACAGTAGCCACATCTTCCCAAGATCCAGCTTGGATCATCAAAAGATCACTCATGTATACAGCATCACATCAGAACTTGTGTGAGCATGCATTTGGACACAGTTCTGATTATGTCAGATAGGAGCATAAACTCACCAGATTTTAGCAGAAGAACAAATCATATATTTCAGTTTACAGTGGCAGCTGTGTCTCAGTGGGCAGCACTCTCGCCTCTGGGTTACAAGGTTGTGAGTTCAAGTCCCACTCCAGGGACCTGAGTTCAAAAATCTAGGTTGACACTCCCAGGGCAGTGCTGAGGGAGCGCCGCACTGTCGGAGGTTCTGTCTTTTGGATGAGACGTTAAACCGAGGCCTCGTCTGCTCTCTCAGGTGGAAGTAAAAGATCTCATGGCAGAAGAGCAGGGGAGTTCTCCCCAGTGTCCTGGTCCATATTTATCCCTCAATCAACATCACTAAAACAGATTATCTGGTCGTTATCACATAAGAACATGAGAGCCTCACCAATACCCTGGACAGTTGTAGCAAGACTTCTCTGCTTTTATACTCCATCCCCCTTGCAATAAAGGCCAACATTCCATTTGCCTTCTTGATTACTTGCTGTACCTGCATACTAACTTTTTGTGTTTCATGCTCAAGTAATTTGGCAGATGGAGTATAATGTGGGAAAATGTGAGGTTATCCACTTTGGCAGAAATAATAGAAAAGCAAATTATAATTTACATGGGAAAAAATTGTAAAGTGCTGCAGTATAGAGAGACCTGGGAGTCCTTCTGCATGAAACACAAAAAGTTAGTATGCAGTCACAGCAATTAATCAGGAAGGCAAATGGAATGTTGGCCTTTATTGCAAAGGGGATGGAGTATAAAAGCAGAGAAGTCCTGTTACAACTGTACAGGCTATTGGTGAGGCCACACCTGGAGTACTGCGTACAGTTTTGGTCTCCGCATTTGAAGAGGGATATACTTGCATTGGAGGAGGTTCAAAGAAGGTTCACTAGTTAATTCCCAAGATGAAGGGTTTGACTTATGAAGAAAGGTTGAGCAGGTTGGGCCTGTGCTCATTGGAGTTTAGAAGAATGAGAGGTGATCTTATGTTCTTAACTATTCGGCCCTTCGAGCCTGCTCTGCCATTCAATAAGATCACGGCTGATCTTCTACCTGAACTCCAGTTTCCTGCACTATTCCCACATCCCTCGATTCCCTTAATATCCAAATATTCAATCAAGACACATTGCTGTCTGTGGGAGCTTGCTGTGCGCAATTTGGCTGCCGCGTTTCCCACATTACAACAGTGACGGCACTCCCAAAAGAAGTGCTGCAAGGCGCTTTGGGACGTCCAGTGGTCGTGAAAGGCACTAAATAAAAGCAAGTTTTTCCTTTATATCTGGTCAGGGTTAAGTGTTTATGACATTCGGAGCAGCATTGGCAGAAAATCAATTGGCTTTGCGTTGCAAAGTACATTTGGATTTTTTTTTTCCTCCCTCAGCTTCAGTTTGTTTGCTGCTTCAAAATATTCCGTTGGAACTCAGAAAGGAGCGTGTGAAATATTGGGTGTGGGTGGGAATTAACTCGGGACTGGGTAGGTGGGTGGGCTGATGATTGCTGGCGATGTAAATCAGTCCTGAGCAGACAGATAATTATTGTCTCCCGGCTGCTTCAGTCTGGCAAACGGGTAAATTGCGGCGGAGGACAGTTTAATTTTGAGTCGTAATATGGTGCAGAAGGCACTTCGACATCACAAAATGTAATTGCAAGCGATCGTACTCCAAATAGGAGGAACATCAGGGTAATGGGGCAGTCAAAGACAGCACAATTCCAGCAATTTAAAATGCTTGAATTACAGGTCGACGAGATGAATACAAGGTGGTATGAGATTGTGATAATCCAATAATGCTACAGGAACATTGTCATATCATTAAATCCTTGGACAAGAACCCTGTGCCTAATTAACTCCACTCTCACTGCTGAATGTGGGTCGAGCGACAGTATTATCTATCCCCTCGTCCTATGCCCATGCACGCTACTGACAGCTAGTAAACCGGGGAAGCTAATCACTGAACAATGACAGAACATAAATCTTCGACCTCCAATTTCAATATTAAGACAACCTCAGCTCGTGCGCTGAGATAGCAGAATGCTGCAGCAGTGAAGGCCTGCAGATGCAGGTACAGAAACTGAACACGGATAGCAAAGAATTAAAATACGTTAATACACGGTGGCTATTGACTGCGATTTCCAGGTAGTACCCATTGGCAACGGCTTGGCAAATTTCCACCATCAGTGTTGGTATTCAGAGGGACCTGGGGGTCCTTGTACACGAATCACTGAAAGTTAACATGCAGGTACAGCAAGCAATTAGGAAAGCAAATGGTATGTTGGTCTTTATTACAAGAGGACTTGAGTATAAGAATAAAGACGTCTTACTGCAATTATTATAGGCAGTCCCTCGTATCGAGGATGATTTGCCAAAAAGGGATGAGTTCCTTTCAATGAAGGACCTAATATTCCAGGTCCCGAACTAGACCTTGAAGGGTGGAAGATGCCTGTGCGTGGATTTTTTTTTAAACGTGGGGTGGCCGTTGCATACCAGCCACCACACGGGCTTGACAGAGCTAGGTCTGGGTCCAGTGGCAAGGGTTAACCAGGACGACTGGAGACCTGCTCTGCTGCATGGACCTAGTGCGCGCACATATCGCAGTGTGGGCTGGGCCCGTGCTGCCCCTGGGCCCTCGGCTCTTCTGAGCCCCAAACTCACGCCTCTCCCGTGCCCCGATCACTTCACTCTACAAACTCTTGCCGCTCCTTTGCCCCTCCTGTTGTGCCTGCCCGCACTGCAATCATGCACTGCCCGGCCCGGAAATCGGCACGGTCCCGGCCTGCAAGACCATCAGCAGACCGAGGACATTGGAGGGAGCAGCGTGCTTCGGCATGAGGGCGACGGCTGATTGCAATGCAATTATATAGGGCCCTGGTGAGGCCGCACCTGGAGTATTGTGCACAGTTTTGGTCTCCTTACCTCAGGAAGGATATACCTGCCATAGAGGGAGTGCAACGAAGGTTCACCAGACTGATTCCTGGGATGGGGGGGATTGTCCTTTGAGGAGAGATTGAGCAGACTAGGCCGATATTCTCTAGAGTTTAGAAGAATGAGAGGTGATCTCATTGAAAGATACAAAATTCTTACAGGGCTTGAGAGGGTAGATGCAGGGAGGATGTTTCCCCTGGCTGGGGAGTCTAGAACCAGGGGTCACAGTCTCAGAATAAGGGGTCGGCCATTTAGGACTGAGAGGAGGAGACATTTTGTCACTCAGAGGGTGGTGAATCTCTGGAATTCTCTTCCCCAGAGGGCTGTGGAGGCTCAGTCATTGAGTAGATTCAAGACAGAGATTGATAGATTTTTGGATATTAAGGGAATAAGGGATATGGGGATAGTGCAGGAAAATGGAGTTGAGGTCGAAGATCGATCTCTCATTGAATGACGGAGCAGGCTCGAGGGGCCAACTGTCTTGCTCCTGCTCCAAGTTCTTATGTTCTTATACTCTCAACACCAGTCAGTGATTGCACACTACCTGACGTGATAGCAATGCACAGTTTAAGATTCGGCGATAGTAAACTATTACTGTCCATCCAGATAATCTAGGCACGTTTATCAGATGATGGGTCATCGACCTGAAACGTTAACCCTGTTTAATTTCAGATTTCCAGCATCCGCAGTGCTTTGCACGTATATTTATCTATTGATCTTCTGTCTACTTATAAAGCACAGCACATGTCCAACCCTCAGATATCACATTTAGTTATTTCAGTACATTTTTTCCACAATAAAGAAGGAAAGAAAGAAGAAAAAATTGCATTGATATAGCGCCATTCAGGACATCAGGACGTCCCAAAGCGATTTGCAGCCAATGAAGTACTTTCGAAGTACAATCATTATTGTAATGTAGGAAACTTCGGGGCCGAAATTGCCCCTCTCCTGAGGCCTGTTACCACCGCAAATCGGCGGCCATGCTGCGGACTGGAGTGGCCGCCCACTTTTGGTGGAATGGCCGCTGATAGCCCAATTGTCCTTGCGGCAGTACCCCGATCCTCCCCTTTCCACTCCGCTGCTGCCGATCCGCGATTAGCACGTCATCACCATCTGCACCGCTGATCTACCGCGCCCCGCCCCCCCCCGCCCGCACCGCAACGGCAACATTCCCCTTGGAAAATCTTCGGCCCGCCCGGCGATGCCAAAACAAGCTTTTTTCCCGGAGGTCCAGTGAGGCCTGTGGCCTTCTGCAATGACGGTGCGGTTTCCCTTAAAGGGGAGGGCGCACTGTCGCTGCCGCCATGTTTTGTTTTTTTGTCAGCCATCTGCCACGTTGGTCCGACAATTACGTCCCCCCCTCCCCCCCCCGGGTTCGGCCGGGTCGCCAACGGGCAGCTTGGCACCCCACTCTTGGCCCGGCCGAAACCCTCCCCGGTGGCCCAGAAGTTTTGAAATCGGGAAGGCTTTCCCCTTTAAGTGAAGGGGCGAGCCGTGGTGATGCGGCGCCGTGATGATGTCATCGCGGCTGTGACTCCGCTCCGCCCCCAACTTCCGCCGCTCAGCTGCCATCACCGTCGCGTCCTTGCCCCTCAGGTTTGGTCACCAACCCCCATTATGACCGACTACCGGATCAAAACAAAAAAAAAACAAAGAGCAGAATGTCGTTCAGGAGGCGACCTGAACCACAGCTGTGGTAAAAAACCACCGAAACTGGGTGGGAGCAAACCGTTTCTGGCGGGGGGCAATTTCTGCCCCTTACATTTAACTCCGATTTCATATTCACAAAAGAGCAGTAAGTCACAACTGAACGAGCAGGTCACTGCATCGATCATCAAATGGAAAGCAAGAACCAGAATATCTCAAATCACGGCATTCAAAAAACACGTTCCCCTCCAAGCCACACACCATCCCGACGTGGAAATATATCGGCCGTTCCTTCATCGTTGCTGGGTCAAAATCCTGGAACTCCCTCCCTAACAGCACTGTGGGAGCACCTTCACCACACGGACTGCAGCGGTTCAAGAAGGCAGCTCACCACCTTCTCAAGGGCAATTAGGGATGGGCAATAAATGCCAGCCTTGCCAGCGATGCCCACATCCCGGAACGAATAAAATAAAATTGTTCAGAACACTTTAAAACAATCATTTTCATTGAAACAATTAGCGACGGGCAGTTCAGCTGTGGCTCAGTGGGCAGCACTCTCGCCAGAAGATTGAAGGTTCAAGTCCCACTCCAGGAACTTGAGCAGAAAAATCTAGGCTGACTCTCCCAGTGCAGAGCTGAGGGAGTGCTGCACTGTTGGAGATGGCATCTTTTGGATGAAACGTTAAACCGAGGCCCCGTCTGCTGTTTCAGGTGGACGTAAAAAATCCCATGTCACCATTTCGAAGAAGAGCAGGGGAGTTCTCCCCGGTGTCCCGGCCAATATTTATCCCTCAATCAATATCACTAAAACAGATTATCTAATCATTATCACATTGCTGTTTGTGGGAGCATGCTGTGCGCAAATTGGCTGCCGCGTTTCCGACAGTGACTGCACCTCAAAAACTACTTCATTGGCTGTAAAGCACTTTTGAGACGTGCTGTGGCATTGAAAGGCGCTATATAAATGCAAGTCTTAAACCTCTCAAGTCTGTCGAGACTAAAACCTAAATTGAGAGTGTTTTACCAAATAGCTCCGCTCAATTACTCTAAATAGTGTCACAAAGATACTGGGAAAATAAATCAATTAGAAGTTGAAAAGATTAAACAAAAGTTTTTAACCTCATTTCTTTGCCGCTGCAAAAAATCAATCCTTAAGCAAAGGAACAAAGAGTTACTTCTCATTACCTGCCTGCAGAGGTTCCTTTATGTAACAGA
The DNA here is from genome assembly GCF_044704955.1 of Pristiophorus japonicus. Classification (NCBI taxonomy): domain Eukaryota; kingdom Metazoa; phylum Chordata; class Chondrichthyes; family Pristiophoridae; genus Pristiophorus; species Pristiophorus japonicus. The sequence goes on from NC_091998.1 coordinate 49,272,135, forward strand.
GGTTTGCATTTATCCACCTGACTGAGCAGGAAAAATACCAATTATTTTCCAGGGAATGAACACTTCCTTCAAGGTCTCTGAGGAGATCTCTTACCTCTAGACTTGACTATTCCACCGCACTCTTGGCCAGCCTCCCACATTCTACCCTACATAAACTAGAGGTCATCCAAAACTCGGCTGCCCTGTGTCCTAACTCGCACCAAGTCCCGCTCAGCCACCACCCTTTGTGCTCGCTGACCTATATTGGCTCCCGGTTAAGCAATGTCTCGATTTCAAAAATTCTCATCCTTGTTTTCAAATCACTCCATGGCCTTGCCCCTCCCTATCTCTGCAATCTCCTTCGGCCCCACAACCCCCTGAGATATCTGCGCTCTGCTAATTCTTCCCCCTTGAGCATCTCTGATTATAATCGCTCAACCATTGGTGGCCGTGCCTTCTGTTGCCTGGACCCCAAGCTCTGGAACTCCCTCCCTAAACCTCTCTGCCTCTCTTTCCTCCTTTATGATGCTCCTTAAAACCTACCTCTTTGACCAAACTTTTGGTCACCTGCCCTAATTTCTCCTTATGTCGCTCGGTGTCAAACTTTTTGTCTTATAATATTCCTGTTAAGCGCCTTGGGATGTTTTACTATGTTAAAGGCACAATCCAAATTGTTGTTTTTTCCAAATTCTTTGTGAAAATATGCAGCCGCCCCTATTTCCAAAATCCTCCAGCAGAAGTGCAAAGTCCAACTCACTGTGACTAAAGGCCTGGGAAATCTACGAGTAAAGGTCTTGCTGAGCCGACATCAATCACGCCAATGTGCCGCATGCAATGTGTTTGTCAGACTTTTACTCAACTGGCTCATTGCTGAAGGGACAAACTGAACCCTCGTACATTTTGTTTATTTTTTAAATGAGAAAGCCAGTCATTTGCCGACTGTTTATTTCGATCTTAAAAAATCCCACAATCTTCAAATAAATTGCCGATCTGCGCAAATGTCGCTTGGCAACAGCAATTAGCCTCTGACTGACCTCAGGGCATGCCGTTCCCACATCAGCGACCAACAGGCAGGTCAGATTAAATACTGATTCGTAAACATGCGCCAGATCCCATGAATCTTAGGCAGAAAGACTTGGATTTATCTAGCGCCTATCACAACCACCAGACGTCCCAAAGTGCTTCACAGCCAATTAAGTACCTTTTTGAAGGGTAGTCATTGTCACTGTTGTAATGTGGGAAATGTGGCAGCCAATTTGCACACAGCAAGCTCGCGCACGCACACACACACACGTGATAACGAACAGATAATCTGTTTTTGTTATGTTGATTGAGGGATAAATATTGGCCAGGACACCAGGGATAACTCCCCTTGCTCTTCTTCGAAATAGTGCCGTGGGATCTTTTACATCCACCTGAGAGAGCAGACAGGGCCTTAGTTTAAAGCACCTCCAACAGTGCAGCACTCCCTCGGGAGTGTCAGCCTGGATTTTTGTGCTCAAGTCTCTGGAGTGGGACTCAAACCCACAACCGTCTGACTTTGAGGCGAGAGTGCTGCCCACTGAGCCACGGCTGACACGAGAGATCAGCTAGTTACAAAATTAGTTACGTCTCACCTACACCAAACGCAAAATTAACACTATAATCTCATTCGAATTGCTACACAGACAACATAAATGCTGGGCAATATTAATCAACTTCGCAAGCCATGATGGCATGAAACTGCAAACTCAATTTGAACTTGTAAATGCAGTCGCCTCCAAACGGTACAGCAACAGCACATAGCATGAAATACCAATGAATTCCGCACTACGGAAGAGCTGTGGGCACCGTCAACAAGAACAACTTGTATTTTATAGCAACTTAATGTAACGTCCCAAGGTGCTTCACAGAAGTATTATGAGATAAAAAATTTGACACCGAGCCGCATAAGGAGAAATTAGGGCAGGTGACTAAAAGCTTGGTCAAAGAGGTAGGTTTTAAGGAGCGTCTTAAAGGAGGAAAGAGACGTAGAGAGGCAGAGAGTTTAGGGAGGGAGTTCCAGAGCTTGGGGCCCAGGCAACAGAAGGCACAGCCACCAATGGTTGAGCGATTATAATCAGAGGTGCTCAAGTGGGCAGATTTAGAGGAGCGCAGGCATCTCGGAGGTTTGTGGGGCTGGAGGAGATTACAGAGATAGGGAGGGGCGACGCCATGGAGGGATTTGAAAATAAGCTTGAGAGTTTTGAAATCGTGGCGTTGCTTAACCGGAAGCCAATGTAGGCCAGCGAGCACAGGGGGGATAGGTGAGTTAGGACATGGGCAAACAATAATGAAATATGACTTCCTTGATTTTTCCCTCCCATCTTATAGTCACGCACATAAAAGGACACACACACCTGCTAACAACCGTGACTGTCACGTGTTCAACCATCAGTAATTCTTCCAGGCTTCACTTCTTTATTTGTTCCGAGATGTGGGTGTCGCTGGCAGGCCGGCATTTATTGCTCATCCCTAATTGTCCCTCGAGAAGGTGGTGGTGAGCCGCCTTCTTGAACCGCTGCAGTCCGTGTGGTGAAGGTGCTCCCACAGTGCTGTTAGGGAGGGTTTTCCAGGATTTTGACCCAGCGACAGTGAAGGAACGGCCGATATATTTCCAAGTCAGGATGATGTGTGACTCGGAGGGGAACGTGGAGGTGGTGGTGTTCCCATGCGCCTGCTGCCCTTGTCCTTCTCAGTGGTGGAGGTTGCGGGTTTGGGAGGTGCTGCCGAAGAAGCCTTGGCGAGTTGCTGCAGTGCAACTTGTAGATGGTACACACTGCAGCAACGGTGCGCTGGTGGTGGAGGGAGTGAATGTTGAAGGTGGTGGATGGGGTGCCGATCAAGCGGGCTGCTTTGTCCTGGATGGTGTCGCGCTTCCTGAGTGTTCTTGGAGCTGCACTCATCCAGGCAAGAGGAGCATATCCCATTATCATCATAGGCAGTCCCTCGGAATCGAGGAAGACTTGCTTCCACTCTTAAAATGAGTCCTTAGGTGGCTGAACAGTCCAATACAAGAACCACAGTCCCTGTCACAGGTGGGATAGATACTAGTTGAGGGAAGGGGTGGGTGAGACAGGTTTGCCGCACACTCTGCATGCTCTCGGTGACGAGACTCGAAGTGCTCAGCGCCCTCCCGGATGCATTTGCTCCACTTAGGGCGGTCTTTGGCCAGGGACTCCCAGGTGTCGGTGGGGATGTTGCACTTTATCAGCGAGGCTTTGAGGGTGCCCTTGTAACGTTTCCTCTGCCCACCTTTGGCTAGTTTGCCGTGTAGGAGTTCCAAGTAGAGCGCTTGCATAGAGCATATTCCATCACATCCTGACTTGTGCCTCCTAGATGGTTCACCAGAAGAGTTAGGCTGCTGTTTTGGAGGATCACGCTGCAGAGTGAGTGTCCGTCTGACTGATGTGTCTACGATAGCTGCTCATGTAGTTAGCATCAGCAGCAACTGATAAGTATCAGACATGTGGTTGAACAGAAAACACATGAATATCTGGGCCTCCCTAGGGAGTCTGCAACTGGGGAAAGTTTATCATTAAATGAAAATGCGATCAATTTAATTAGAATGATTAACTGTTGCAATTAATAAGCAAACACCTTAGCTCCATCACAGTTTATTTGTTTTCAGATCATGGCTATAAAACAAGGTGATTATACAGATATTATATTCAAGAAAAGAAGGATTTAATTAACCATCTACAGAACGATTTGCTTTAGTTTACTGCATTTAATACAAAGTGCATGGGTTGGTGAGGCTGAGGTAGTAATCCAGTCTCAGGTTTGGCTGGAAGAGGCCCTTTGGTAAATTTGATCACAGCCTTCGGGAAAAGCAACTTGACTTTCTCCCCTGTTGCAGCTTCAGCGCAGGCAGACAGGTTTATCATCTCATGTCAAAGATGGCACCCCTCCGACACTGCAGCACTCCTTCAGTACTGCACTGGAGCGGTGTCAGCTGTGACTCAGTGGGCAGCACTCTCGTCGCTGGCGTCAGAAGGTTGTAGATTCAAGCCCCACTTCAGCGACTCAAGCACAAAAAATCTAGACTGACACTCCCAGTGCAGTGCTGAGGGAGTGCTGCACTGTCGGAGGTGCTGTTTTTCAGATGAGATGTTAAACCGAGGCCCTGTTTGCTCTCTCAAGTGGATGTAAAAGATCCCGCAGCACTATTTTGAAGAAGAGCGGGGGAGTTATCCCCGGTGTCCTGGGGCCAATATTTATCCCCCAATCAACATAACAAAAACAGATTATCTGGTCATTATCACATTGCTGTTTGTGGGAGCTTGCTGTGAGCAAATTGGCTGCCGCGTTTCCCACATTACAACAATGACTACACTCTGAAAGTACTTCATTGGCTGTGAAGCGCTTTGAGATTTCCGGTGGTTATGAAAGGCGCTATATAAATGCAAGTCTGTCTTTCTTTTGGAGAGTCAGCCAAAATTACCCGCTGAGATCCCAGTGTCGTATTTTGCGCCTGCAGCTTTTGGCCTTTTAGGAGGAAGAGTGTTGTTGACTTGGCAAGCGAGACACTCAAGATAACTTCACAAACCATGGCAGTGTAACAAGATCACCTGCAACATGGCAGGTATCAGCTGTGGCTCAGTGGGTAGCACATCTTGCCCCTGAGTCAGAAGGTCGTGGGTTCAAGTCCCACTCCAGAGACTTGAGCACGTAAATCTTAGCTGACACTCCAATGCAGCTCTGAGAGTGTATTGAACTGTTGAGAGATGACATCATTAAGATGAGACGTTAAACTAAGAACCTGTCTATCTGGTGAATGTAAAAGATCCCATACGTCCACCAGACAGGTTCTCAGAAGAAGAACAGGGGAGTTCTCCATATTGTCCTGTCTAATATTTATCTCTCAATAACATCAAATAGATTATCTGGTCATGGTCACATTGCTGTTTGTGGAAGCTTGCTGCTGCATTTTGTACATTAAGCGCCATGGATGTTTTGCTATGGCAAAGGCACTATATGAATACAGTTGTTGTTGTTACTATAACAGTGACTGTATTTGGAAAGTACCTGTACGACATTGGCTGGAAAGCACTTTTGGGACATCCTGAGTTCGTGAGAGGCGCTGTAGAAATGCAAGCCATTCTCTCTGCAAGCCATGCAATTCAGGGACCCTTTTCCTTACAACGGTAGACAGCAGCACAATATTAACATCACACTTGATCAGCTCCGCTGGGCAGGCCACATCGTTCATTTGCCAAATGCAAGATTCTCAAAGCAAGCGCTCTACTCAAAACTCCTTCATGGCAAACGAGCCAAAGAAGGGCAGAGGAAACGTTACAGGGACACCCTCCCTGATAATCATGTGCAGGAGTACGCCATTCGACCCTTCGAGCCTGCACCACCATTTGATATGATCATGGCTGATCATTCCCTCAGTACCCATTTCCTGCTTTCTCTCCATACCCCTTGATCCTCTTAGCCGTAAGGGCAATATCTAACTCCCTCTTGAATATATCCAATCAACTGGCATCAACAACTCTCTGCAGCAGGGAATTCCACAGGTTAACAACTCTCTGAGTGAAGAAGTTTCTCTTCATCTCAGTCCTAAATGGCCTACCTCTTATCCTAAGACTGTGTCTCCTGGTTCTGGACTTCCCCAACATCGGGAACAATCTACCCGCATCCAACCTGTCCCGTCCCGTCAGAATCTTGTATGTTTCGATGAGATCCTCTCTCATCCTTCTAAACTCCAATGTATAAAGGCCCAGTTGATCCAGTCTCTCCTCATATGTCAGTCCAGCCATCCCGGGAATCAGTCTGGTGAACCTTCGCTGCACTCTCTCAATAGCAAGAACGTCCTTCCTCAGATTAGGAGACCAAAACTGAACACAATCTTCCAGGTGAGACCTCACCAAGGCCCTGTACAACTGCAGTAAGACCTCCCTGCTCCTATACTCAAATCCCCTAGCTATGAAGGCCAACATACCATTTGCCTTCTTCACCGCCTGCTGTACCTGCATGCCAACTTTCAATGACTGATGAACCATGACACCCAGGTCTCGTTGCACCTCCCCTTTTCCGAATCTGCCACCATTCAGATAATATTCTGTCTTCGCATTTTTGCCCCCAAAGTGGATAACCTCACATTTATCCACATTATACTGCATCTGCCATGCATTTGCCCACTTACCTAACCTGTCTAAGTCACCCTTCAGCCTCTTAGCGTCCCCCTCACAGCTCACACCGCCACACAGTTTAGTGTCATCTGCAAACTGGAGATATTACACTCAATTCCTTCATCCAAATCGTTAATGTATATTGTAAATAGCTGGGGTCCCAGCACTGAGCCCTGCGGCACCCCACTAGTCACTGCCTGCCATTCTGAAAAGGACCCGTTTATCCCGACTCTCTGCTTCCTGTCTGTCAACCAATTCTCTATCCACATCAGTATATCACCCCCAATATGATTATGCACACCAATCTCTTGTGTGGAACCTTGTCAAAAGCCTTTTGAAAGTCCAAATACACCACATCCACTGGTTCTCCCTTGTCCACTCTACTAGCTACATCCTCAAAAAATTCCAGAAGATTTGTCAAGCATGATTTTCCTTTCATAAATCCATGCTGACTTGGACCGATCCTTTCACTGCTTTCCAAATGTGCTGCTATTTCATCCTTAAAAATTGAATCCAGCATTTTCCCCACCGCTGATGTCAGGCTAACCGGTCGATAATTACCCGCTTTCTTTCTCCCTCCCTTTTTAAAAAGTGATGTTACATTAGCTACCCTCTAGTCCATAGGAACTGATCCTGAGTTGATAGACTGTTGGAAAATGCATCACCAATGCATCCACAATTTCTAGGGCCACTTCCTTAAGTACTCTGGGATGCAGACTATCAGGACCCGTGGATTTATCGGCCTTCAACCCCATCAATTTCCCAAACACAATTTCCCGCCTAATAAGGATATCCTTCAGTTCCTCCTTCTCACTCGACCCTCAGTTCCCTAGTACTTCCGGAAGGTTATTTGTGTCCTCCTTCGTGAAGACAGAACCAAAATATTTGTTCAATTGGTTTGCCATTTCTTTGTTCCCCATTATAAATTGCAACATTATAAAGTGCAACATCCCCACAGACACCTGGGAGTCCCTGGCCAAAGACCGCCCTAAGTGGAGGAAGTGCATCCGGGAGGGCGCTGAGCACCTCGAGTCTCATTGCCGAGAGCGTGCAGAAACTAAGCGCAGGCAGCAGAAAGAACGTACGGCAAACCTGTCCCACCCTCCCTTACCCCCAAGGCAGTTGGTGAGAGGGGAGCGACCTATCAAAAGCCCAGCGGGAGATCGAGAGCCAGCGGCAGTTGGTGAGAGGGGAGCGACCTATCAAAAGCCCAGCGGGAGATCGAGAGCCAGCGGCAGTTGGTGAGACGCGGGAGCAGCCTATAAAAGGCCCAGCGGGAGATCGAGAGCCAGCGGCAGTTGGTGAGACGCGGGAGCGACCTATCAAAAGGCCCAGCGGGAGATCGAGAGCCAGCGGCAGTTGGTGAGACGCGGGAGCAGCCTATCAAAAGGCAGCTACAGCGGGAGAGAAAGCAAAATAGAAGTAGAAAGTAATCAAAAAGTGACGTCACAGCCAATGTGGTAAGTGATTGGCTGGTGATTGGTGAGTAGCTTTTCTTTTCTTTTTTATATCAGTAAGTGAACTGTAACATTGTTATTACCAATTTAAGGGGATCTAAGGTTAAGATATGGCAGGAGAGCTCGGCCATGTGATATGCTCCTCCTGTACCATATGGGAACTCGGGAACACTTTCGGTGTCCCTGGGCGCTATGTGTGTGGGAAGTGTATCCGCCTCGAGCTCTTGACGGTCCGCGTTGCGGAATTGGAGCTGAGGGTGGATTCACTCTGGAGCATCCACGATGCTGAGAATGACGTGAGTATCACGTGTAGTGAGTTGGTCTTACCGCAGGAGAAGGGTCCACAGCCAGATAGGGAATGGAAGACCAGCAGGAAGAGCAGTGCAAGAAAGATAGTGCAGGGGTCCCCTGTGGTCATCCCCCTGCAAAACAGATACACTGCTTTGAGTACTGTTGGGGAGGATGACTCATCAGGGGAGGGCAACAGCAGCCAAGTTCATGGCACCGTAGGTGGCTCTGCTGCAAAGGAGGGCAGGAAAAAGATTGGGAGCGCGATAGTGATAGGGGATTTGATGGTGAGGGGAATAGATAGACGTTTCTGCGGACGCAACCGAGACTCCAGGATGGTATGTTGCCTCCCTGGTGCAAGGGTCAAGGATGTCTCGGAGCGGGTGCAGGACATTCTGAAATGGGAGGGAGAACAGCCAGTATTCGTGGTGCACATTGGTACCAACGACATAGGTAAAAAGAGGGATGAGGTCTTACGAAAAGAATTTAAGGAGCTAGGAGCTAAATTAAAAAGTAGGACCTCAAAAGTAGTAATCTCGGGATTGCTACCAGTGCCACGTGCTAGTCAGAGTAGGAATCGCAGGATAGCGCAGATGAATACATGGCTTGAGCAGTGGTGCAGCAGGGAGGGATTCAAATTCCTGGGGCATTGGAACCGGTTCTGGGGGAGGTGGGACCAGTACAAACCGGACGGTCTGCACCTGGGCAGGACCGGAACCAATGTCCTAGGGGGAGTGTTTGCTAGTGCTGTTGGGGAGGAGTTAAACTAATATTGCAGGGGGATGGGAACCTATGCAGGGAGACAGAGGGAGACAAAAATGAGACAAAAGCAAAAGACAGAAAGGAGATGAGGAAAAGTGGAGGGCAAAGAAACCCAAGGCAAAGAACAAAAAGGGCCACTGTACAGCAAAATTCTAGAAGGACAAAGGGTGTTAAAAAAGCAAGCCTGAAGGCTTTGTGTCTTAATGCAAGGAGTATCCGCAATAAGGTGGATGAATTAACTGTGCAAATAGATGTTAACAAATATGATGTGATTGGGATTACGGAGACGTGGCTCCAGGATGATCAGGGCTGGGAACTCAATATCCAGGGGTATTCAACATTCAGGAAGGATAGAATAAAAGGAAAAGGAGGTGGGGTAGCATTGCTGGTTAAAGAGGAGATTAATGCAATAGTTAGGAAAGACATTAGCTTGGATGATGTGGAATCTATATGGGTAGAGCTGCAGAACACTAAAGGGCAAAAATCGTTAGTGGGAGTTGTGTACAGACCTCCAAACAGTAGTAGTGATGTTGGGGAGGGCATCAAACAGGAAATTAGGAGTGCATGCAATAAAGGTGCAGCAGTTATAATGGGTGACTTTAATATGCACATAGATTGGGCTAGCCAAACTGGAAGCAATACGGTGGAGGAGGATTTCCTGGAGTGCATAAGGGATGGTTTTCTAGACCAATATGTCGAGGAACCAACTAGGGGGGAGGCCATCTTAGACTGGGTGTTGTGTAATAAGAGAGGATTAATTAGCAATCTCATTGTGCGAGGCCCCTTGGGGAAGAGTGACCATAATATGGTGGAATTCTGCATTAGGATGGAGAATGAAACAGTTAATTCAGAGACCATGGTCCAGAACTTAAAGAAGGGTAACTTTGAAGGTATGAGGCATGAATTGGCTAAGATAGATTGGCTAATGATACTTAAGGGGTTGACTGTGGATGGGCAATGGCAGACATTTAGAGACCGCATGGATGAATTACAACAATTGTACATTCCTGTCTGGCGTAAAAATAAAAAAGGGAAGGTGGCTCAACCGTGGCTATCTAGGGAAATCAGGGATAGTATTAAAACCAAGGAAATGGCATACAAATTGGCCAGAAATAGCAGCGAACCTGGGGACTGGGAGAAATTTAGAACTCAGCAGAGGAGGACAAAGGGTTTGATTAGGGCAGGGAAAATGGAGTACGAGAAGAAGCTTGCAGGGAACATTAAGGCGGATTGCAAAAGTTTCTATAGGTATGTAAAGAGAAAAAGGTTAGTAAAGACAAACGTAGGTCCCCTGCAGTCAGAATCAGGGGAAGTCATAACTGGGAACAAAGAAATGGCAGACCAATTGAACAAGTACTTTGGTTCAGTATTCACTAAGGAGGACACAAACAACCTTCCGGATATAAAAGGGGTCAGAGGGTCTAGTAAGGAGGAGGAACTGAGGGAAATCTTTATTAGTCGGGAAATTGTGTTGGGGAAATTGATAGGATTGAAGGCCGATAAATCCCCAGGGCCTGATGGACTGCATCCCAGAGTACTAAAGGAGGTGGCCTTGGAAATAGCGGATGCATTGACAGTCATTTTCCAACATTCCATTGACTCTGGATCAGTTCCTATCGAGTGGAGGGTAGCCAATGTAACCCCACTTTTTAAAAAAGGAGGGAGAGAGGAAGCAGGGAATTATAGACCGGTCAGCCTGACCTCAGTAGTGGGTAAAATGATGGAATCAATTATTAAGGATGTCATAGCAGCGCATTTGGAAAATGGTGACATGATAGGTCCAAGTCAGCATGGATTTGTGAAAGGGAGATCATGCTTGACAAATCTTCTGGAATTTTTTGAGGATGTTTCCAATAAAGTGGACAAAGGAGTACCAGTTGATGTGGTATATTTGGACTTTCAGAAGGCTTTCGACAAGGTCCCACACAGGAGATTAATGTGCAAAGTTAAAGCACATGGGATTGGGGGTAGTGTGCTGACGTGGATTGAGAACTGGTTGTCAGACAGGAAGCAAAGAGTAGGAGTAAATGGGTACTTTTCGGAATGGCAGGCAGTGACTAGTGGGGTACCGCAGGTTTCTGTGCTGGGGCCCCAGCTGTTTACATTGTACATTAATGATTTAGACGAGGGGATTAAATGTAGTATCTACAAATTTGCGGATGACACTAAGTTGGGTGGCAGTGTGAGCTGCGAGGAGGATGCTATGAGGCTGCAGAGTGACTTGGATAGGTTAGGTGAGTGGGCAAATGCGTGGCAGATGAAGTATAATGTGGATAAATGTGAGGTTATCCACTTTGGTGGTAAAAACAGAGAGACAGACTATTATCTGAATGGTGACAGATTAGGAAAAGGGAAGGTGCAACGAGACCTGGGTGTCATGGTACATCAGTCATTGAAGGTTGGCATGCAGGTACAGCAGGCGGTTAAGAAAGAAAATGGCATGTTGGCCTTCATAGCGAGGGGATTTGAGTACAGGGGCAGGGAGGTGTTGCTACAGTTGTACAGGGCCTTGGTGAGGCCACACCTGGAGTATTGTGTACAGTTTTGGTCTCCTAACTTGAGGAAGGACATTCTTGCTATTGAGGGAGTGCAGCGAAGATTCACCAGACTGATTCCCGGGATGGTGGGACTGACCTATCAAGAAAGACTGGATCAACTGGGCTTGTATTCACTGGAGTTCAGAAGAGTGAGAGGGGACCTCATAGAAACGTTTAAAATTCTGACGGGTTTGGACAGGTTGGATGCAGGAAGAATGTTCCCAATGTTGGGGAAGTCCAGAACCAGGGGACACAGTCTAAGGATAAGGGGTAAGCCATTTAGGACCGAGATAAGGAGAAACTTCTTCACCCAGAGAGTGGTGAACCTGTGGAATTCTCTACCACAGAAAGTAGTTGAGGCCAATTCACTAAATATATTCAAAAGGGAGTTAGATGAAGTCCTTACTACTCGGGGGATCAAGGGGTATGGCGTGAAAGCAGGAAGTGGGTACTGAAGTTTCATGTTCAGCCATGAACTCATTGAATGGCGGTGCAGGCTAGAAGGGCTGAATGGCCTGCTCCTGCACCTATATTCTATGTTTCTATGTTTCTGTCTGTCCCACCTGTGACAGAGACTGTGGCTCTCGTATTGGACTGTTCAGCCACCTAAGTACTCATTTTAAGAGTGGAAGCCAGTCTTCCTCGATTCCGAGGGACTGCCTATGATGATGATTAAGTAACGGATGGGTAATGGTGCTGCCTCTGGCGGCAGCAACGAGATCAGTCTTGCCGAGAGGCACCTCTGGAGTAAGTGGCACTCCAGCAGTGAGTTACCAGATGGAAAAGCTGAGCGCTCAGTCCACCAGGACAGAGTAGCGATGGGATCGTCTGCCCCAGGGCTGTTCAGACCCTCCCGTTTCCACCGAAAAAGGTCGAATGGCCAGAGAGTCACTTCCAGTGGCACTTGCCATTTTGTCCGACGTTCCACACTGTGCAGCCCACTCCGCAACGGCCCAGCATCTTCTTGAAACCGCGCTGTCGTATCAAAGAGGCTTTAACTGTCCGAACCCCAAGTCAGAGTGATTCTCCGGCACCCACTTTTTCCAGACCTGCGCGTTCGAGGCAAAGGGGCTGGATCTTTCGGGTGGTTTGCGACCCGGGTTTTTGACCCTCCGCGGCGACGGATGGGGCGGCCAGGTCTTTTGCGTCCGCTGGTGATCCTCGGGTCGGGTTCCGCTGGGCAGCACCGCCGGGGAGCGTTGTGCCGGGTGTGCAACGCCTCCCCTTGCGACACCGCTACGAGTTGGGACTCGCAGCCGCACCGTACGCCGCAAAAACGCGCCCCGCGATGACCGCCAGGGAAAACACAGCCGTCCCGCCCTGCTGACGGCGGTGAGTCGGATAAACGGCCAAAAAGATAAGTTCCAGTGTTTATTCTTTTATTTTTTTGTAGCGATGTGTGTTGTAAAGGTGTGGGTAGAGGAGTCCGTCTTCCGTGTCTATGTTCAGTGTGCGAGGTTGCAGCCCCTCTTCCAATATTTGAAGGGGCTGCTCCTCAATTTCTGGTTGCACTTCAGTCCCCACGCTCCTGATCTTTGGGCACCCTGTGCGGAGGGGAGCGGGCAGGTCGGAAGGCCTCCTCGTAGGACTGCTCCTGGGCCTGGCCAAGGGGGCCATCAGCCGGTCCAGGCAGCGGGCGGTCGAGGGGGTCGTTCAGCCCGACTGCCTGCCTCTCTTCCGCGGTGACATCCGAGCCAGGTTGTCCCTGGAGATGGAGCGGGCGGTGTCCACCGGTACGCTCGCGGCCTTCCGCGGGAAGGTGGGCGCCGGGAGGACTGGAGTGCATCGTCACCCCCGGCAACCAAATTTTAATTTGAAACACGTAATGTCTAAAGTTTAACTTATTTAAGTTTGTCGGTTTTAGTGCCCTCCCCCCACTTTAATCAGGGGGCGCTTAATTTAATGATTGATTGCTTTACAGGTGCAACTAAAATAGTTGTAAGGGTGTGGGCAATGTTTATTGAATGTTTTTGTGAATTTTTGAGGGGCAGGGGGTTTCCCCCCGCAAGGCCTCTCTCCGAGCACTCCCGGCCCCGTACTTTAGTTGGCGATGTTCACGTTTTTTTTGCCGGAAAAATCATACAACGCCTCCCTTTGTGCTGCACCCCTGGCACAAGGGCCAAATGACAAAAGTTGCTCCGCGCAGCGCAAACGTTAATCAGGCGGTGACTTTCCCGCCCCACCTGTGTTTTCGCCCCAAAAAGGGCAAAACCGAGAATCCAGCCCTTCAAAGTAGAACGACAAAAGCATTTAACCATGTAAAGCACAATGTGTTATTCCGCAGGGCAGAGTCTGCGTGTGCCTTTAAAACTATAATCACTGTAAAGGGACGGCAGCCTTAAATCAAAGGAACATAAGAACACAAGAACATAAGAAATAGGAGCAGGAGTAGGCCCTTAGGCCCATCGAGCCTGCTCCGCTATTTAATAAGATCATGGCTGATCTGATCATGGACTCAGCTCCACTTACCTGCGATTAATTGCTCGTGGGCACAATCGGAAGCAAATTACATTCTCATTGTTTGTCTAGATTGCTCTCCGAAAGACCCAGCACAAACTCAATGGGCCGAATGGCCTCCTTCTGTGTTGTACTGTTTCATGATTGGTTGTAAATTTCTGGCCCCAAAACCAACAAGAAATGCTTCTCCTGCCTGTTTCTCTCCTGCCCCCACTTACCGTTAAATAGCTCCCCTTCTGCTTCTCTCCTTCCACTCCCCTTGTTTTCCCGTCCCATACTCTGACTCACTCTCGGGTTCAGCTCGGCGTGGGGGAGGGAACGTGGGTGCAAGGTGCGAGGAAAGCACAGGCAACGGGGGTAGCTGGGAGTGTGATCTATCCTTCAGACATCACTAAATCACACACACATACGCACAAGATGGCTCCCATCAGGAACGTGTCATCATGTGATTGTCACATGACCACTTTATTGTATTTGCATCAGAGGTTGCATTACCACAGTAGTCCACTAGGGGAAAGCTCGATATTACAGGGAGATACAACATTGGGAGGATGGCAGCACTGGAGAAGAATGAGCCAGCGGTGGACAAAGAATCATAGAATCATTGAAATTGACAGCAGGGGAGGAGGCCATTTTGGCCCATCGTGTCCGCGCCGGCCGACCAAGAGCTATCCAGCCTAATTCCACTTTCCAGCTCTTGGTCCGTAGCCCTGCAGGTTGCAGCACTTCGAATGCACATCCGAGTACTTTTTAAATGTGGTGAGGGTTTCTGCCTCTACCACCCTTTCAGGCAGCGAGTTCCAGACCCCCACCGCCCTCTGGGTGAAGAAATTTCACCTCATATCTCCTCTAAACCTCACCTCAATTACTTTAAATCTATGCCTCCTAGTTGTTGACCCCTCTGCTAAGGGAAACAGGTCCTTCCTATCCAGGCCCCTCATCATTTTATGCACCTCAATCAGGTCTCCCCTCAGCTCCTCTGTTCCAAAGAAAACAGACCCAGCATCTCCAATCTCCAAAAGAATAGGGAGTTTAAGCATGACGGGCAGGTAGCATCAGGAGAAGACCACTTTTGGTTCAAAGTGCACCCCATTTTAATCGCACCTTCACGCAAATTTTGCTTGCTATTTTTGTAAATGCAGCAGTGTTAATTGCCCATGTACACGCTCCAGTCAGCTCTGTCTTTGTCTGTCTCCTAGTGCACAGTGACACTGCCAAAGGAGAGGACTGCACCCCCGCACCGCAACCCAGAGAGGTTCCGTGCTCAACATCTGGGGCTCCAATTTCAGACCAGCCCAATCGCTGGTCTGGTGCCAGTCTCTCCAAGAAGCCAATGCTGCCATCTGGAAATTCTGCTTCTCAAAGCAGAAGTCACAGGCTCCCACAGCTCCAGACAGAGACGTCCAGCTCAGGCAGATTTGAAATTGCATTACGTGCGGAGCTGTTTATGATTCAAAGAAACAGCAGAATATTGAGTGTTTTAAAAGCCACACAAAATTCTACTCGGGTTATTTTCCTTCTATAAAACAATGTTCCCTTCAGTAGGACATTCCTTCCCTTTTGAACAACAAGTGCCACGCAATTTCAACCACAAGATCATTTGCCTTAATCCTTACTGTAATGTATTTGCTTCATGGGTTCTTTGCTTAAGAATTTATAGCAACACATTGCTATTAACAACTAGCTGGTTTATTAACAAAGACTTAACAATCACACTGCACATTACCGGTTCATCCACCAGGCTCACAACCACCTGCCTCATCATGGGTCCCTCGAACCCAACTGGCTGGGGTTTTATTGAGTCTTGTGAACATTACATGACTGGCAAAGCCACTCCCAACTCAACAGCTCTACAACTATTTTAAAATAACTTTAAATCAAGTGCCTCTTTTTCGTAAGGGCACTAGAAGGCTCAAATAAATAAATGAACTGGAAACATTGCCGACTTAAGTTAAGATTCTGTTCCCGGGGGTGATGATGCACTCCAGTCCCTCCGGCGCCCACCTCTCGCGGAAGGCCGCGAGCGTACCGGTGGACACCGTGTGCTCCATCTCCAGGGACACCCTGGCTCGGATGTAACTGCGGAAGAGAAGCAGGCAGTCAGGCCGAACAGCCCCCTCGACCGCCTGCTGCCTGGGCCGGCTGATGGCCCCCTTGGCCAGGCCCAGGAGCAGTCCTACGAGGAGGCCCTGGGACCTGCCCGCTCCTCTCCGCACCGGAGATCAGGAGCGTGGGATTGAAGTGCAACCAGAAATCGAGGAGTAGCCCCTTCAAATAATGGAAGAGGTGCTGCAACCTTGCACACTGTATATAAACGCGGAACACGGACTCCTCAACAGCTCTACAAACCCGTGAGCACACTCACAGGTGCATACGTTATACTTATCCTCTAGGCTGGCTCCTGCGATGGAGGTTACCAGCTGAGTTACTCCCGCCACACACCTTTCCTTCTCCAAAAAAGGCCAAGCATCACGAGCCTACCAACTCAGAAGCACCTAGAATGTTCAGTGCTTAAATCGGCGCATCTCAAGGTCTTAGAGAGGGTGCAGAGGGAGGTTTACGAGAATGGTTCCAGGGATGAGGGGCTTCAGTTAAATGGAGAGACTGGAGATGCTGGGGTGGTTCTCCTCCGAGCAGAGAAGGTTAAGGGGAGATTTGATGTGGGTGTTCAAAATCATGAAGGGTTTTGATCGCGTAAATAAGAAGCAACATCGTTCCAGTGGCAGGAGGGTCGGTAACCAGAGGACAACAGATATAAGGTACTTGGCAAAAATCCAGAAGTGATACGAGCAAAAAAGGTTTTATGCAGTGAGCTGTTATACTCTGGAATGCACTGCTGTAAAACAGATTCAATAATAACTTTCAGAAAGGGAATTGGATAAATAAATTGAAGGATAACATTTGTAAGGCTAGCGGGAAAGGGCAAGGAATGGGACTAATTTGATAGTTCTTTCAAAAGGCTCGATGGGCAGAGTGGCCGCCATCTCGAATGTATCATCCTATGAACGAATGGATTTGCACAATAGTGACCCCTGGAGTAGCTTTTAAGGAGAGTCTCAAAGGAGGAAAGTGAATTGGCCAGAAACTTAACTGGACCAGCCACGTAAATACTGTGGCCACAAGAGCAGGTCAGAGGCTGGGTATTCTGCGGCGAGTGTCTCACCTCCTGACTCCCCAAAGCCTTTCCGCCATCTACAAGGCACAAGTCAGGAGTGTGATGGAACACTCTCCACTTGCCTGGATGAGTGCAGCTCCAACAACACTCAAGAAGCTCGACACCATCCAGGACAAAGCAGCCCGCTTGATCGGCACGCTACCCACCACCTTCAACATTCACTCCCTCCACCACCGGCGCACCGTGGCTGCAGTGTGCACCATCGACAAGATGCACTGCAGCAACTCGCCAAGGCTTCTTCGGCAGCACCTCCCAAACCCGTGACCTCTACCGCCTAGAAGGACAAGGGCAGCAGGCGCATGGGAGCACCACCTCCTCCACGTTCCCCTCCCAGTCACACACCATCCTGACTTGGAAATATATTGGCCGTTCCTTCATCGTCACTGGGTCAAAATCCTGGAATTCCCTCCCTAAACAGCACTGTGGGAGCACCTTCACCACACACATGGGACTGCAGCGGTTCAAGAAGGCGGCTCACCACCACTTTCTCGAGGGAAATTAGGGACGGGCAATAAATGCCGGCCTTGCCACTGTCGCCCACATCCTGTGAACAAATAAAAATAAAAAAATCCCGACTTGAAAATACAGCTTTCTTTTACTGATGCTGAACTGGAGGAGTTGGACTTGGCTGTCAAGACGCGCAGCTGCCTTGGGATGTTGTTCATTTTTGCCATGTTACATTGGACTCAATACAATACTGAACCAGTGTCAAAACATCACCTCAGGTGGGCCCCAAAGAAATCAACAGAGTTACCAGCAGTAAAAGAATGGCAGCTACATAATGGGATTTCTTGTGGCACTCCAGCAGCTGCAATGATATGAATTCCTAAAACCCTTCAGTAACACAGCAATGATTTATCAGAAGACAGTTTACTGCCGAAGTTTACTGCAATGTGGCTGTAAATATTGTCATTTGCTGCCCCTTCTGTGCATGTATTGATCGGAGGAGAATGTCACTTAGGCAATCAAGTTTCAACCAGTTAAAACGTTGGTCTCTGATCAGATCAGAGCTGGCCAATGAAAGGGGCAGGAAGGGTTCAATCCCTCCGTGGCCAACACCTTCTGTAATGTGTGCACCTGTGATTATGCTTGTTGCACATAAGCCAATGAGCGTGACATTGAGAGGGGAGCGACCTATAAAAGCCCAGCGGGAGATCGAGAGCCAGCGGCAGTTGGTGAGACGCGGGAGCAGCCTATAAAAGGCCCAGCGGGAGATCGAGTGCCAGCAGCAGTTGGTGAGAGGGGAGCGACCTATAAAAGGCCCAGCGGGAGATCGAGAGCCAGCGGCAGTTGGTGAGACGCAGGAGCGACCTATAAAAGGCCCAGCGGGAGATCGAGAGCCAGCGGCAGTTGGTGAGACGCGGGAGCAGCCTATAAAAGGCCCAGCGGGAGATCGAGAGCCAGCGGCAGTTGGTGAGACGCGGGAGCAGCCTATAAAAGGCCCAGCGGGAGATCGAGAGCCAGCGGCAGTTGGTGAGACGCAGGAGCGACCTATCAAAAGCCCAGCGGGAGATCGAGAGCCAGCGGCAGTTGGTGAGACGCGGGAGCAGCCTATAAAAGGCCCAGCGGGAGATCGAGAGCCAGCGGCAGTTGGTAAGATGCGTGAGACGCGGGAGCAGCCTATAAAAAGCCCAGCGGGAGATCGAGAGCCAGCAGCAGTTGGTGAGAGGCGGGAGCGGCCTATAAAAGGCCCAGCGGGAGATCGAGAGCCAGCGGCAGTTGGTGAGAGGGGAGCGACCTATAAAAGGCCAGCGGGAGATCGAGAGCCAGGGGCAGTTGGTAAGATGCGTGAGACGCGGGAGCAGCCTATAAAAAGCCCAGCGGGAGATCGAGAGCCAGCGGCAGTTGGTGAGAGGGGAGCAGCCTATAAAAGGCCCAGCGGGAGATCGAGAGCCAGCGGCAGTTGGTGAGACGCAGGAGCAGCCTATCAAAAGGCAGCTACAGCGGGAGAGAAAGCAAAATAGAAGTAGAAAGTAATCAAAAAGTGACATCACAGCCAATGAGGTAAGTGATTGGCTGGTGATTGGTGAGTAGCTTTTCTTTTATTTTTTATATCAGGAAGTGAACTGTAACATTGTTATTACCAATTTAAGGGTATCTAAGGTTAAGACATGGCCTCAACTACCACAGAAGGTAGTTGAGGCCAATTCACTAAATATATTCAAAAGGGAGTTAGATGAAGTCCTTACTACTCGGGGGATCAAGGGGTATGGCGTGAAAGCAGGAAGGGGGTACTGAAGTTGCATGTTCAGCCATGAACTCATTGAATGGCGGTGCAGGCTAGAAGGGCTGAATGGCCTGCTCCTGCACCTATTTTCTATGTTTCTATGTTTCTATGACAGAGAGGAGTTTGCTTGGTGGCTCCAGCACAAGGATGACACGCAAATTCATTACACGTTCTACAAAAATAGTTGTCGACCTGTTGATCCTGGCCAAGGGGGTCATTAACCGGTTCAGGCAGCGGGCAGTCGAGGGGGTCGTTCAGCCCGACATGCCTGCTTCTCTTCCGCGGTTACGTTCGCGCTAGTGTGTCCCTGGAGGTGAAGCACATGGTGTCCACTGGTACGCTCGCGGCCTTCCGCGAGAGGTGGGCGCCGGAGGGACTGGAGTGGATCACCACCCCCGGCAACCAAATTTTAATTTTAACCTTTAAAGTGTTATTCGGAAATTTGTGGGTTCTAGTGCCCAAGTTATGCTCAAAATAGTTATAGAGCTGTGAGTGGCTTAGCCAGTCATGTGATGTTCACAAGGCTCAATAAAACCCCAACCAGTTGTGTTCGGGGGATCCACGATGAGGCAGGTGGTTGTGAGCCTGGTGGATGAACTGGTAATGTGTAGTGTGATTGTTAAACCTTTTGCTAATAAACCAACTAGTTCTTGATAGCAATGTGTTGCTATGAATTCTTAAGCAAAGAACCCATGAAGCAAATACAATACACCTTCCTTCTGGTGTTCTGCCCTTCGTCCAATCTGCCAGTGGAATTTGAGAGATTTGGAAGTCATTGGCAAAAAATACATCTGACAGTTGCCCGAATCTCACTTCCCCACAGTGGAAGCTAACTGCCTAAAAATATTATTCACGGACTATAACAGCACAGAAACAGGCCATGCGGCCCAACAGCTCCGTGCTGGTGGTCATGCTCTGCACAAGCATCCTCCCACCCTTCTTCATCTCACCCCATCAACATATCCCTCTATTCCTTTCTCCCTCATGCGTTTATTCAGCTTCCTCTTCATCATGTTGAGACTGTCTGATAAAACCCAGATAGTAAAATAAATTGAGTACATAAGAACATAAGAAATAGGAGCAGGAGTCGGCCATCCGGCCCCTCGAGCGTGCTCC
The DNA here is from genome assembly GCF_044704955.1 of Pristiophorus japonicus. Taxonomy (NCBI): domain Eukaryota; kingdom Metazoa; phylum Chordata; class Chondrichthyes; family Pristiophoridae; genus Pristiophorus; species Pristiophorus japonicus. Next base: position 49,292,288 of record NC_091998.1, read on the forward strand.
ACCATTTAATATGATCATGGCTGATCCGATCATGGACTCAGGTCCACTTCCCTGCCCACTCTCTATAACCCCTTATTCGCTTATCGTATAAGAACTGTATATTTCTGTCTGGAATTTATTCAATGTCCCAGCTTCCACAGCTCTCTGAGGCAGCGAATTCCACAGATTTACAACCCTCTGAGAGAAGAAATTTCTCCTCATCTCAGTTTTAAATGGGAGGCCCCTTATTCTAAGATTATTCCCCCTAGTTCTAGTCTCCCCTATCAGTGGAAACATCCTCTCTGCATCCACCTTGTCAAGCCCCCTCATAATCTTATACGTTTCAATAAGATCACCTCTCATCCTTCTGAATTCCAATGAGTAGAGGCCCAACCTACTCAACCTAAGTCAATCTCGTCATCCCCGGAATCAGTTGTGAGAGACGATATTGTCTCGAATGAGCAACATGTTGAATCTTTGTGGGTGGAGATTAGAGATAGTAAGGGGAAAAAGTCACTGGTGGGCGTAGTTTATAGGCCCCCAAATAATAACTTCACAGTGGGGCGGGCAATAATCAAGGGAATAATGGAGGCATGTGAAAAAGGAACGGCAGTATTCATGGGGGATTTTAACCTACATATCGATTGGTCCACTCAAATCGCACGGGGTAGCCTGGAGGAGGAATTCATAGAATGCATACGGGATTGTTTCTTAGAACAGTATGTAACAGAACCTACAAGGGAGCAAGCTATCTTAGATCTGGTCCTGTGTAATGAGACAGGAAAAATAAACGATCTCCTAGTAAAAGATCCTCTCGGAATGAGTGATCACAGTATGGTTGAATTTGTAATTCAGATTGAGGGCGAGAAAGTTGTGTCAGAAATGAGCGTACTATGCTTAAACAAAGGGGACTACAGTGGGATGAGGGCAGAGTTGGCTAAAGTAGACTGGAAACACAGACTAAATGGTGGCACAATTGAGGAATAGTCGAGGTCTTTTAAGGAGCTCTTTCATAGTGCGCAACAAAAATATATTCCAGTGAAAAAGAAGGGTGGTAAGAGAAGGAATAACCAGCCGTGGATAACCAAGGAAATAAAGGAAAGTATCAAATCAAAGACCAATGCGTATAAGGTGGCCAAGGTTAGTGGGAAACTAGAGGATTGGGAAAATTTTAAACAACAGCAAAGAATGACTAAAAAAGCAATAAAGAAAGGATAGATTTCGAAGGTAAACTTGCGCAAAACATAAAAACGGATAGTAAAAGCTTTTACAGATATATAAAACGGAAAAGAGTGACTAAAGTAAATGTTTGTCCCTTAGATGAGAAGGGGGATTTAATAATGGGAAATGTAGAAATGGCTGAGACCTTAAACAATTATTTTACTTCGGTCTTCACAGTGGAAGACACAAAAACCATGCCAAAAATTGCTGGTCACGGGAATGTGGGAAGGGAGGACCTTGAGATAATCACTATCACTAGGGAGGTAGTGCTGGACAGGCTAATGGGACTCAAGGTAGACAAGTCCCCTGGTCCTGATGAAATGCATCCCAGGGTATTAAAAGAGATGGCGGAAGTTATAGCAGATGCATTCGTTATAATCTACCAAAGTTCTCTGGGGAGGTACCAGCGGATTGGAAAGCAGCTAATGTAACGCCTCTGTTTAAAAAAGGGGGCAGACAAAAGGCAGGTAACTATAGGCCGATTAGTTTAACATCTGTAGTGGGGAAAATGCTTGAAACTATCATTAAGGAAGAAATAGCGGGACATCTAGATAGGAATAATGCAATCAAGCAGACGCAGCATGGATTCATGAAGGGGAAATCATGTTTAACTAATTTACTAGAATTCTTTGAGGATATAACGAGCATGGTGGATAGAGGTGTACTGATGGATGTGGTATATTTAGATTTCCAAAAGGTATTCGATAAGGTGCCACACAAAAGGTTACTGTAGAAGATAGAGGTACGCGGAGTCAGAGGAAATGTATTAGCATGGATAGAGAATTGGCTGGCGAACAGAAAGCAGAGAGTCAGGATAAATGGGTTCTTTTCAGGTTGGAAATCGGTGGTTAGTGGTGTGCCACAGGGATCGGTGCTGGGACCACAACTGTTTACAATATACATAGATGACCTGGAAGAGGGGACAGAGTATAGTGTAACAAAATTTGCAGATGACACTAAGATTAGTGGGAAAGTGGGTTGTGTCGAGGACACAGAGGCAGAAAGAGATTTGGATAGGTTAAGCGAATGGGCGAAGGTTTGGCAGATGGAATACAATGTCGGAAAGTGTGAGGTCATCCACCTTGGGGAAAAAAAACAGTAAAAGGGAATATTATTTGAATGGGGAGAAATTACAACATGCTGAGATGCAGAAGGACCTGGGGGTCCTTGTGCATGAATCCCAAAAAGTTAGTTTGCAGGTGCAGCAGGTAATCAGGAGGGCGAATGGAATGTTGGCCTTCATTGCGAGAGGGATGGAGTACAAAAGCAGGGAGGTCCTGCTACAACTGTATAGGGTATTGGTAAGGCCACACCTGGAGTACTGCGTGCAGTTTTGGTCACCTTACTTATGGAAGGATATACTGGCTTTGGAGGGGGTACAGAGACGATTCACTAGGCTGATTCCGGAGATGAGGGGGTTACCTTATGATGATAGGTAGACTAGGTCTTTACTCGTTGGAGTTCAGAGGGATGAGGGGTGATCTTATAGAAAATTTTTAAATCATGAAAGGGATAGACAAGATAGAGGCAGAGAGGTTGTTTCCACTGGTAGGGGAGGCTAGAACTAGGGGGCACAGTCTCAAAATACGGAGGAGCCAATTTAAAACCGAGTTGAGAAGGAATTTCTTCTCCCAGAGGGTTGTGAATCAGTGAAATTCTCTGCCCAAGGAAGCAGTTGAGGCTGGCTCATTGAATGTATTCAAGTCACAGATAGATAGATTTTTAACCAATAAGGGAATTAAGAGTTACGGGGAGTGGGCGGGTAAGTGGAGCTGAGTCCACGGCCAGATCAGCCATGATCTTATTGAATGGCGGAGCAGGCTCAAGGGGCTAGATGGCCTACTCCTGTTCCTAATTCTTATGTTCTTATGTTCTTATGTTAACCGAGTGAACCTTCTCTGAACTGCATCCAAAGCAAGCATATCCTTTCGTAAATATGGAAACCAAAACTGCACGCAGTATTCCAGGTGTGGCCTCACCAATACCCTGTATAACTGTAGCAAGACTTCCCTGCTTTAATACTCCATTCCCTTTGCAATAAAGGCCAAGATTCCAATGGCCTTCCTGATCACTTGCTGTACCTGCATACTAACCTTTTGTGATTCATGCACAATACCCCCAGATCCCGCTGTACTGCGGCACTTTGCAATCTTTCTCCATTTAAATAATAACTTGCTCTTTGATTTTTTTCTGCCAAAGTGTATGACCTCACACTTTCTAACATTATACTCCATCTGCCAAATTTTTGCCCACTCACTTAGCCTGTCTATGTCCTTTTGCAGATTTTTTGTGTCCTCCTCACACATTGCTTTTCCTCCCATATTTGTATTGTCGGTAAACTTGGCTATGTTACAGTCAGTCCCTTCCTCCAAGTCATTAATATAGATTGTAAATAATTGGGGTCCCAGCACTGATCCCTGCGGCACCCCATTGGTTAGTGATTGCCAACCCGAGAATGAACCATTTATCCCTACTCTCTGTTTGCTGTTCATTAGCCTATCCTCTATCCATGCTAATATATTACCCCAAACCCCGTGAACTTTTATCTTGTACAGTAACCTTTTATGTGGCACCTTGTCAAATGCCTTCTGGAAGTCCAAATACACCACATCCACTGGTTCCCCTTTATCCACCCTGTTCGTTACATCCTCAAAGAATTCTAGCAAATTTGTCAAACATGACTTCCTCTTCATAAATCCATGCTGACTCTGCCTGACCGAATTTTGGTTTTCCAAATGTCCGGCTACTGCTTCTTTAACAATGGACTCCAACATCTTCCCAACCACAGATATTAGGTTAACTGGTCTATAGTTTCCTGTTTTTTGACTGCTTCCTTTTTTAAATAGGGCCATTACATTTGCAATTTTTCAATCTGCTGGGACCTCTCCAGAATCCAAGGGAGTGCAGGGTTGAATCAAAATGATAAACATATCAGAACTCCAGGAATACAAAAATGGCATTTGATTCTATCATAAGATTGGCGGCTGGTGAGTGTGTGCTCGTTGTGTTGCTTCTGTGTTATGCGAGGACATTGAAAAAAAATTAACAATGCTGAATATATCTTTCATTTTCGGTGACATAGAAACATAGAAACATAGAAATTTACAGCGCAGAAGGAGGCCATTTCAGCCCATCGTGTCCGTGCCGGCCGACAAAGAGCCGCACGGCCCTCGATCAGCAGCCCTGAAGATTACATATAAACCTATGAACAATGGCGGAAAGGCAAAGAGCACCCAGCCCAACCAGTCCGCCACACACAACTTCGACACGCCTTGCACCAAAACATTTGACACTCCACCCCAACCGGAGACATGTGATCTCCTGGGAGAGGCAAAAACCAGATAAAAACCCAGGCTAATTGGGGAAAAAAAAATCTGGGAAAATTCCTCCCCGACCCATCCAGGTGATTGAAACTAGTCTGGGAGATCACCCTGACCGTATTCGATTCCCGGCAGTACTTACCATTATATCTGTGCCAGCCAACAAGAGGTCATCCAGTTTAATCCCACTTACCAGCTCTAGGTCCGTAACCCTGCAGGTCACGGCACTTCAAGTGCCCATCCAAGCATCTTTTAAATTGGTGAGGGTTTCTGCATCCACCACCCTTCCAAGCAGTGAGATCCAGACCCCCACAACCCTCTGCCTCCACTCAAATCCCCTCTGAACCTTCCACCAATCACCTTAAAACATTTAGTTTTAAATATTTCTTTGAGCAATAATGCTCAAACAGTATTAATTTAATTTGAATAGTATTAATCATATAGTATTAAACCTTCCTATGTCAAAAGAATTGTTCAGAAATGTCTCTATTAACTTTTACATTCAGTGAAGTGCACACAATATTATTTGTGTGGTGCAAATTCATATTTAATGGAAAGTTTATCATTCACTGCCATTATCTCAATGTCAGGTGTTGGCCAAAGTGAGGTTGCATAACAGCAATGACAGTGCTCCCACTTCTCATGTCAGCTATAGTTCTGAGTCAGAAGGTCGTGGGTTCAAGTCCCACTCCAGGAACTTGAGCAGAAAAATCTCGGCTGACACTCTCAGTGCAGTGCTGAGGGAGTGCTGCACAGTCGGAGGTGCTGTCTTTCAGATGAGACATTAAACCGAGAACCCCGGCTGCCCTCTCAGGTGGATGGAAAAGATTCCATGGCACTATTTAGAAGATGAGCAGGGGGAGTTATCCCCGATGTCCTGGGGCCAATATTTATCCCTCAATCAACATAACAAAAAAACCCAGATTATCTGGGTCATTATCACATTGCTGTTTGTGGGAGCTTGCTGTGCGCAAATTGGCTGCTGTGTTTCCCATATTACAACAGTGGCTACACTCCAAAAGTACTTCATTGGCTGTAAAGCACTTTGAGACATCCGGTGGTCATGAAAGGCGCTATACAAAGGAAGGTTTTTCTTTCTTTCTTACTATTTGCTTCAACCACTCCCTGTGGCAGCGAGTTCCACATTCTCACCACTCGCTGAGTTAAGAGATTTTTTCTGAATTCCCTATTTGATTTGTTGGTGACTATCTTATATCGATGGCCTCTAGTTTTGTTCTTCCCCACAAGTGGAAACATTCTATAGGCTACACGATCAAAACCTTTCATAATTTTAAAGACTTCTATTAGGTCACCCCTCAGCCTTAAGCCTGTTCATCCTTTCCTGATAAGTATACCCTTGCATTTCTGGTATCATCCTTGTAAATCTTCCCTGCACCCTCCCCAGTACCTCTATATCCTTTTTATAATATGGTGGCCAGAACTGTACGCAGTACTCCAAGTGCGGTCTAACCAAGGTTCAATACAGGTTTAGCATAACTTCTCTACTTTTCAATTCTATCCTTCTGGAAATAAACCCGAGTTCTTGGTTTGCTTTTTTAAAAAAAAATGGCCTTGCTAATCTGTGCCGCCACTGGGAATTTGGAAGAAAATTGACCCAAAAAAAGTGTGTGTTCATCAATGTAAGGGGTAAAGAAGAATTTTAAGGGGATAAAAGATGGTCACTAAAGTGGATACTGAAAGTAGTGAATGAATCTGACACATGGTTCAGATTATAGGGCTTATCAGTATTAGAAGGGTCTGAGGAATCGGGAGTTCCTCTACGTTATGGTAGGGATTGTAATATATCGTAAATTGTAGGTAAAACTCGCTTATACACTTGCTTACAATGGGTTTTAAGAAGGGGACGCAGCAAACCTTGATGGTTAATGAACCAGCCGTTGTGTTGAAGCACTGACCACACTTGATCAGCTCCGCTGGGCGGGCCACATAGTTCGGATGCCAGACACGAGACTCCCAAAGCAAGCGCTCTACTCGGAACTCCTTCACGGCAAACGAGCCAAAAGTGGGCAGAGGAAACGTTACAGGGACACCCTCAAAGCCTCCTTGATAAAGTGCGACATCCCCACCGGCACCTGGGAATCCCTGGCCAAAGACCGCCCTAAGTGGAGGAAGTGTATCCGGGAGGGCGCTGAGCACCTCGAGTCTCATCGCCGAGAGCATGCAGAAACCAAGTTCAGGCAGAGGAAGGAGCGTGCGGCAAACCAGAATCCCCACCCACCCTTTCCTTCAACCACTGTCTGTCCCACCTGTGACAGACACTGTGGTTCTCATATTGGACTGTACAGCCCCTAAGAACTCATGCTAAGAGTGGAAGCAAGTCTTCCTCGATTCTAAGGGATTGCCTATGGTGATGATGATGATGATGATGACAGACGGATGAAAACTTACACTCAGTACAGAATAACATCCACCAAGGACAGTGGAGAGTCAACAGTCTCGAAACATACATTGTAGCAGTACCTCAATGTCATGAGAACGAGAACAGAAAGCAGGTGTTTGGGAACAAGATAGCAAACCCTGGGAAACAAGATTAATTCACACATCATGAGGAAGTGAGGCAAAGTTCACACCACTGAATAACACAGTCCGGAAGGGTGACATGTGATGGGAGATGGACCGGTGGGGGGACCACTCACAGCCAGTCTGATGTAACTTCGCTGATAGCAGTCGGCCAATCGGTGGGTTTGTAGGAGGGTCGCACATCTCGGAAACTGTATAACTGTCGATGTAAAACCTCTGCTCTGAGAAGGTTCATCCGTGAACCCTTCCCGAGCATGCTTGAATAAAAACCGGTTGAACCGAGGTTCCGTCTGAGTGATTCCGTGGGCGCTATACGGCTGGGTGCCAATTCCTTGTATCAGGGAGTCGACCTTGAAGAGAAGTCTTCTTTTTACCCCAACAATCGACCTTCAAAACCCAACCACAAATTGCACAGGATCCCACGACTGAGGCAAGAACAAGCTCGGGTATCTGGCGTTTCAGTTCCGAGTCATGTTCATGTCAGTGTAGTGGGGCAGCGACCATCAAACAAGCCAATTAATCCAAGCAAAATACTTATGCGTAGGGGAAATAAGTATGAAAAGTAAATACTTGGATCTGCATTACATTTTATCAGAGGCAGAATGATCATCAAAAACTTTCTCTGGTGAAGCAGGCGTCAATAAATCAGGTCTCCTGTGTTCTTCCTGTGTCAGTCAGAGATCTTTCGTTCAGCACCGCGTCTCACTGATGCCTTTGAAAAGTCTGCTTGCGTATGCAACTCGTGTACTTCTATATTGATCATAATCTTTGCATTAACTATTAATACTGCTGTACATCGTGTGTAGACATGTGCTTTTACATATCGTCTCTTCAACAATAATGATCCAACTCCTCACTGTGCAATTTAAGTGGCTTCAAATTACGGTAAAATTGCTCTGATTTAAAAGATCAAAAGAATTAACATTAAAAAAAAGTCACAGAATGGTTACAGCACAGAAGGAGGCCATTCGGCCCGTCGAGCCTATGCCGATTCTCAGCTAGTCCCACTCCCCCGTAGCCCCGCAAATTCTTTTCCTTTGGGTACTTATCCAATTCCCTTTTGAAAGCCGCGATTGAGTCTACCTCCACCACCCTCTCAGGCAGCGCATTCCAGATCCTAACCACTCGCTGCGTAATAAAGTTTTTTCTCACATCGCGTTTGGTTCTTCTGCCAATCACCTTCAATCTGTGTCCTCTGCTTCTCGACCCTTCCGCCAATGGGAACAGTTTCTCTCGATCTACTCTGTCCAGACCCCTCATGATTTTTAATACCTCGATCAAATCTCCCCTCAACCTTCTCTGCTTCCAGGAGGAGGAAAAAATAGTTTTAAGCCTAGAAATGACACTCTGATATTATCGTATGTGCTCAGATCAAATTCCTTTGTCCAGTATTTTAGCATGCATTAACCACTTGATAAACTGTTGCTGCCTTTGTCAAAGCAGCAGAGAAATTTGTTACGCGTTAGTACAACTTCACAAAACTATTTATATTTACACTGAGCCTTTAACTCAGGGGAACTGGGGGAGTGGCGTGAGCACGAGTTTGACACAGTTAGTTCAGAGGGCTCCAAGTGTACAGTAGCATAGTGGTTATGTTACTGGGCTGGAAATCCAAAGGCCTGAACTAATGATCCAGAAACGTAAGTTCAAGCCCCACTGGGGAAGTTAAAGTCAGTCAATTCAATAAATTTGGGATTAAAAAAAAAAGCTAGTATAAGGGGTTATGGGGAGCGGGCAGGGAAGTGGACCTGAGTCCATGATAGGATCAGCCATGATCATATTAAATGGCAGAGCAGGCTCGAGGGGCCAGATCTCCTGATCCTATTTCTTATGTAATGGTGACGATGAAACGATCGGATTGTCAGGAAAACCCATCTGGCTCACTTGTGTCCTTTAGGGAAGGAAATCTACCGTCGTTACCCGGCCTCGGCCTATCTGTGATTCCAGACCCACAGCAATGTGGCTGACTCTTGAATGGCCCAGCGAGCCACTCCATTGTACCAAACCACTACGACAAAGTCAGAACTGTGGGAGCACCTTCACCACACGGGGCTGCAGCGGTTGAAGGGGCAATTAGGGATGGCCAATAAATGCTGGGCCTTGCCAGCGACGCCCACATCCCGTGAACGAATACATTTATTTAAAAAAAGGTGAGTGGGTTACGGTAGAAGTGGTGGGTCTGGAGAAGGTGTTTGAAAGTGGGGAGTGAGGGAGCGAGCTGGGGGAAGGTTTAGGTGAGGGATAATTCCAGGCTTTCGAGGCGTGCCCATGCAGTGGAAGAAGATGCAGTGGCATCACGGACGAGAACAGGGACCGGGGAGGGCGGAGAGAAGGCTGCATGGCCAAGTAGGGATGAGGATTTGAAAATCAATGCGCTGTGGGCCAGGGGAGAACAACACGGGATCGGCATGAAAGGAATCTCCGAGCTTTAATGATCTATAAAGAAAAATAAAACACTTGGCTGTTTATTCACATGAAGGAATTAGAATCTACTTCAAGAGAACACAATTCACAAAACAAAAAGTCAATCCGTTTCTACCAATTATAACAATTTGCCACAAGCAATTTAAAATTAAACAAAACCCCTCGTCCAATCTTTGAAGTTATATGGAAGGGTGAATGAGGTGAATGTTGTTTAGCACTAATAGGGTTGATTTCTGAGACCTGAAGCTAATGGTTGTGTTTCGAAGGCTCTGGGGCCAAAATTCAGCTCCCCAAAAAGGCCTCTTACCATCAGACAGCAGCGCCAACGGCAGCGAAATTCAGCTCGGGGGGGTTTTCCGGTGGTCCACACTTCCCCCCGCCGCTGCTGACCACCCTAAGTGCGTAATCAAAGCGCGCATCGCCAATCTCCAGCCAAATCCAGCTTTAAAATTCTTCCATCCACCGAGCGGTGCCCCCCGACAGCTTTTTCTGTCGGCGCACCGTGTTTTCAGTGTGTGGGACTTGGCTGCGTGGCGGCCATTGAAGGTGGAGGGCGCAACTGCCGCGGCTGCCATTTTATTTATTTTTTGCCGGCCGACTTCCCAATCGATCGGACAATTGTGCCCTCCCGCGTGTCAGCCAACAGGTAGCCTGGTAACCCCCTCTTGGGGCTGGCCCGGCCGAAACCCTCCCCGGTGGCCCAGTGGACCGAATCCCCCAAAAGACCGCAGTGAATTTAAGCGACGGGGAGAGACGTGGCGATGCACAAGCGTCATGACGTCATCACTGCTCCGCTGATGACTGACAGTGGCGGTGACTCGGGCCCGCCTCCACGTCCGGCCGTCTAGCGTGCTTACCGCCGCACTTCCGCTGCCCCCCCCCCCCCCATTATGACCGACTTCCGGGCCGCTTCAAAAAAACAAAACGAGAAAGAGCTGAATTTCGCGAGAGAGGCGACCTCCTCCGACGCGGCGGAAAAAACGCTTCAGGATCGGTAGTTGCGACCCGTTTCGGACGAAGGTGAATTTTGCCCCCTTTGTCTTTGTACCGAATGTTAGGCAAAGACTAAATGTGATGGTCAAACGTATATATTAACGTAGAAGACGATCCAATGATAAAATGCCCCCCGCCCCTGCCGACTCCTCGCCCCCGTCCCCAGCCATTAAAAAAGTATCTATGGTCAATTGAGGGACCTGCACATTTAAAGAATAGAGACGAGAAACCAGAAATGAGACAGAGGGGAGCGTGGTGCTGTAGAGTCTAAAAGAGGTGGGACAATCCATGCCAGGAACAAGCGAGTTGTTTTTTATTCATTCACGGGATGTGGGTGTGGCTGGCATGGCCAGCATCGATTGCCCACCCCTTATTGCCCTCGAGATGGTGCTGGTGAGTTGCTTTCTTGAATACAACGGATTGTCTCACTGGGCCATTTCAGGGGGGCAGTTAAGAGTCAACCACATCGCTGTGGGTCTGGAGTCACATACAGGCCAGACCAGGTAAGGGCGGCAGATTTCCTTCCCTGAAGGGCATTGGTGAACCAGATGGGTTTGTTACAACAATCTGGTAATTTCATGGTTTTTAAATCCTGTGCTTTTTTAATTTAATTGGTCTCGTGTCTCTGGATGACTAGTCCAGTAACATAACCAACATGCTACGGCAGCCTCATACGCTAGGATCCAGTTAATCAACGCCTCGATTTCAAAATTCTCATCCTTATTTTCAAATCCCCCCGTGGACCTCGCCCCTCCCTATCTCTGTAATCTTCTCCAGCCCCACAACGCCCCTCCCCCCGCCCCGAGATGTCTGCGCTCCTCTAACTCTGCCCTCCTGAGCCCTGATTATAATCGCTCAGCCATCGGTGGCCGTGCCTTCTGTTGCCTGGGCCCCAAGCTCTGGAACTCCCTGCCTAAACCTCTCCAGCTCTCTACCTCTTTTTCCTCCTTCAAGACGCTCCTTAAAACCTATCTCTTTGTCGAAGCTTTCGGTCACCTGCCCTAATTTCTACTTACAAGGTGTCAAATTTTTAATCGCATAATGCGTCTTGGGAACATTCAACTTTGGCACATTTACAAAAACATTGTGCAATTTTTGAAACTTTTAAAAGCAATACCCCGAAACGATGCACTTAACGCACGTCACATGGGCCTTAAAACAAAACATGCACTTGCGTCTTGGGTCGTTTCACTATCTTAAAGGCGCTATATAAATACAAGTTGTTTTTTTGTTCAGTGCCATCCACAATGGCTCACACATGAGACACATCCCCACTTTCAACCCCCAAACAATGAGCTACATTTCCAGTGTTATAGCAAAGCAATTTTCATCCAAGCACATAGGAATTGCCTTCTGCCAACCTGTTAGTCGTGTGATACAATGTTAATGGAGCTGTTTACTAATCATTAGCAATCGATCTCTTATCAATTAGTCCACAACAGACCCAGAGGTGAGGCGAGGAAAACCACAATGAAGGAAAGCTTTGGGCACCAGAGGCCCGTCACCTGCCTGTCCCTCCCAAGCGTGCTACACGTCACCATATCAGACTATCAGAGAGTGGGACAACACCCCCTCCTCTCCGCTGACAATCCCCCATTACTTACGGCAGGTTAATATTTTTCATTTGCATTTGAACACAGCTGTTAACAAAGCGTACACACTCTAAATTGCTCAATAATAGGGAGCTGTGTCAGCTAAATTCAAGACACAATGTGATGACATTTGAATGTTTAATGCAGTTCTGCTATCTCTGTGCGATTAAGTGGCATACATGAGAGGCCAGCCCGTTGACCTTCCTCGAGAAACGTGTTCCGAAGTGATGCGATACTGCACAGTCAATAAAGACTTCCACTCATACAGCATCTCTCAGGAACATCTTAAAAAAGACTTGCATTTATATAGCACCTTTCATGACCACCGGACATCTCAAAGCACTTTACAGCCAATGAAGTACTTTTTGAAGTGTAGTCACTGTTGTAATGTGGGAAATGCAGCAGCCAATTAGCTCCCAAAGTGATAATGACCGGGTAATCTGTTTTAGTGATGTTGATTCCTCGGTAGTATAGTGGTGAGTGTCCCTGCCTGTCCCGATGGGGAGGCAGTTTTCCTATTTTCTATGGCCCCAAGTTTCCACATGATTTGCTCTTGATTTTTAGGAGCAACTGGTGGAGAACAGAGTATCTTAGAAATCGCAATTCTCCACATTTAAGTTTTCTGCAGTTCTAGTCATGTAGAACAGTTTCACTTTGGAACAGAATTTTTTTTCAAAAGGGGGCGTGCCCGGCCACTGACGCCTGATTTGAAAGTTTCCACAGTGAAAACGTACTCCAAACTAACTTAGAATGGAGCAAGTGAAGATTTTTGTTGGCCTGAAAAAACCTTGTCTACACATTAAAAAATCAGGCGCAGGTTACAAATTAGGCGTCGGGAACGAGGGGGGGAAGGGAAGTCATTATATTCTACAATAAATCCTTAGTTATACTTATACAAATATTATACAAATAATTCAACCTGAATAAAAATTTATAAGCAAAGAAAAGATTAAATAAACCATGTTCCTACCTGTGTGAAAGTGCTTCAGGCAGGGAGAAGGCTGCAGGAAGCCTCACAAGTTGAGGCACCCGTTCCCGACGGCAGGGGAGGTTGGGGGAGGCAGGGAGGGCCCGACCGACGGCAGCGGGGGGGGGGGGGGGAGGCAGTGAGGGCCCGACCGACGGCAGCGGGGGAGAGGCAGTGAGAAGGCTGCAGGAAGCCTCAGAAGTTGAGGCAGCCATTCCCGACGGCAGGGGAGGTTGGGGGAGGTCCCCCTGCCGTTGGTCGGGCCCGTCGGGAAACGGCTGCCTCAACTTCTGAGGCTACCTGCAGCCTTCTCACTGCTGCAAGAAGCCTCAGTGCTGATCATGGAAGGGCAATGTGGTTTTATTAAAAAATGTTAAAAATTGAACAGCTACAAAGAACGACAAAAATGGCCGAGTGCCAATGTTTCCTTCACACTGCGTGTGCGCGAACGCTCCAACGCGCACGCGCAGGGTTGCCGGCACGAAAAAAACTCATTTAAATGGGACCCGCCCCCTCCTACTTACAAAATCGGCGCGAGTGGTAGGCTCTGCCCCCTGGGCGCCGCGCCAAGCTGACATCGAGCTGCAAAGCGCTGGAGAATAGCGCGTTTTTTTTCAGGCGCCGTTTTCGGCGCGAAAAACGGGCGCCCAGCTCGGAGGGGCACCTGTTTTGCCGCGTGTGGAAACTTGGGGCCTATGTTTCTATATTCAAAAAGGAGTTAGATGAAGTCCTTACTACTAGGGGGATCAGGGGGCATGGCGAGAAAGCAGGAATGGGGTACTGAAGTTGCATGTTCAGCCATGAACTCATTGAATGGCGGTGCAGGCTAGAAGGGCCGAATGGCCTACTCCTGCACCTATTTTCTATGTTTCTATGTTTCTATGATTGAGGATAAATATCACCGGGGATAACTCCCCTGTTTTTCTTCGAAGTAGTGCAATGGGATATTTTATATCCACTTGAGAGAGCAGACGGGACTTCGGTTTAACGTCCCATCTGAAAGACGACACTTCCGACAGAGCAGCGCTCCCTCAGCACTAGAATGTTAGACAATATTTTTGTGCTCAAGTCTCTGGAGTGGGACTGTGAAGCCACAACCTTCGGACTCAGAGGCGAGAGAGAGTGCTGCCCACTGAGCCACGGCTGACACTGCATCTTTTAAATGCTTCACAGTGAATTAACTTGAAGTGCAATCATTTATACAGGGCAACCATTGTGCACACAGAAAGCTGCTGCATGAGGGACAGCTGTGAATGGCCCGGGATCTTCAACACTGGAACAGGGAGATGATCTTAAGAGTTTGGGCTCCATCACCTTGAATACAATCAACAGAGAATCAGTGAGTCTCTCACTGCATTTCCGGCCCATCCCGAAGATGATAAACATTGCATCATTAAACAAACTAAACCCTCCTTGTTTACCAATAAAATGTCCAAAGCAACAAAAAAAAATTAAACGTTAGAAGGCACAAAAGTAACACTGGAATGAGAAAACTACAACAACAACCTTCATTTATATAGCACCTTTTAACATACAAAATGTCCCAGGGCGCTTCACAGGAGCGTTATGAAACAAAATTCGACACCGAGCCACATCAGGAGATATCAGGGCAGGCGACCGAAAACTTGGTCAAAGAGGTCGGTTTTCAGGAGCGCCAAGGGAGGAAGAGAGAGGCAGAGAGGCGGAGAGGTTTAGGCAGGGAGTTCCAGAGCTTGGGGCCCAGGCAGCTGAAGGCACGGCCACCGACAGTTGAGCGATTATAATCAGGGATGCTCAAGAGTGCAGAATTAGAGAAGCTGAGAGATCTCAGGGGATTGTGGAGCTGAAGAAGATTACAGAGATAGGGAGGGGGTGAGGCCGTGGAGGGATTTGAAAACAAAGATGAGAGTTTTGAAATCGAGGCATTTCTTCACCGGGAGCCAATGTAGGTCAGCGAGCGACAGGGGCGATGGGTAAGCGGGACTTTGTGCGAGTTAGGAAAGGAGGGCAGCCGAGTTTTGAACATCCTCAAGCGTACGTAGGGTAGAGCCAGAATTAGTTCATAAAGGAGGTGATATACACCTTTTAGAAAGATGCCTTTTCACAATTCCTTTGGACAAAAAGCTTTCTCCTGGTGTACAGGCTGCTCTCTTGAGATGCATCATTCAGGGTAAGATGATAGAATTCATAAGCTCCCAGCACCCGTCAAGCCAGAACTAAAGATTTACAACAACAACAACAATGTTTATTTATATAGCGCCTTTAATGTAGTACAACGTCTCAAGGTACTTCACAGCCAGAACTGGGATATTTATTCAATGCAACTTCTTTGATGTAAAGCCACATTTTTTTTAAAAAGCAGTCAAGAAAAATTAATAATCTTCACTCCTCGCTAAACAAGCAAATAAATATTTCATCTGACAAAATGCCGCATATATTAATATCTTAAACCTGCTACCGCACCAAAGGGACTGCTGTCTGATTTGATGCCGAGCATCTGTACGTTACCATTTTGTAATTTGTGAGGAATAATCTGGCTTCTCAACCCCAGTTACTTGACAGTATGCAACAATGTAAAAGCAGAAACCCCCATCTTTGTCAAAGACAGATCCTCAGTTTAACCTTATTTAGGGAGAGATATAATTGCATTGGAGGCAGTCCAGAGAAGTTAGTTCCTGAGATGAAGGGGTTGTCTTCTGAAGAAAGATTGAGCAGGTTGGGCCTATACTCAATGGAGTTTAGAACAATGGGAGGTGATCTTATTGAAATGTATAAGATTATGATGGGGCCGGACAGGGTAGATGCAGAGAGGATGTTTTCCCCTCGTGGGGGAATCTAGAACACGGGAGCATGGTTTTAGAATAAGGGGTCGCCCATTTAAATCGGAGAAGAGGGGGGATTTCTTCACTCTGGGGGTCGGGAATCTTTGGAATTCTCTGCCCCAGAGAGCTGTGGAGGCTGGGTCATTGAATATATTTAAGGTGGAGATAGACAGATTTTTGAACAAGATAGTCAAGGGTTATGGGGAGCAGGCGGGGAATATACGAACACACGAAAAGTGACGGACAGGTAAAGACACTCTGGTCCATTGAGCCTGTCCCACACAATTGCGATACCGTGTGCATCACAACATATACACTGCACCCCATCCGAAACCATGTGATCTCCTGGGAGAGGCAAAAAAACAGATAAAAGAACCCAGGCCAATTTGAGGGGAGAAAATCTGGGAAATTCTTCTCCGACCCATCTAGGCGGTCCAGGAAGTGGAGTTGAGGCCAAGATCAGATCAGCCATGATCTTATTGAATGGCAGAGCAGGCTTGAGGGGCCAAATGGCCTACTCCTGCTCCTAATTCTTATGTTCTTATGTTCTCTGGAGCACAGTACCTCTGAAACACGCAATACTCCCTCAGCGTGTCAGGCTAGATTGAAAAATTCTGGAGTGGGTCTTCGACTCAAATTCCTCTGCCAGAAAAGCAGGTCTGTTGCCAACTGAGCCAAAGGAATGCACATAATCATGTCCTGTTTGGAACACCTTTGATTAATTTGATTGTCAAAATACGGTTGGCAAATGTTTTATCGAGAGGGATTGAGTGAGAATTTATAAACTTGCTTGGTTTCCTGTCCCAGGGAGAAAATGAAGAGATTGAAGCGACGATTAGGAGAAGCCTTCTCCCTCAGTTACCGCAATGGCTCATTGGGATAGACAGCCCTAACTGGGTCAAACTCTCGCACCTTGATATCCAATCATTCCAGTTGCACGGCTGAAGTAGACCTTCTGCGATGGCCAACGCATCGTTGCCCGGGCTCAGCCCACGCGGGTGATGCTTCCGTTTTGGGCGCAATCAGGAAACTGGGCGCAACTTGTGCTTGAAATTGAGCTGGTGAGGGTACAGTTCAAGTTTCCGCCAAAATGTGCGTGCATCGTCACAAACGGAACATTTTCCATGAACCAACGCAATCGGTCAGCGAGATAGAACGCCTTCCACAGTCTACCCTAAGTAAACTAGAGGTGGTCCAAAACTCGGCTGCCCCGTGGCCTAACTCGCACCAAGTCCCGCTCATCCATCACCCCTGTGCTCGCTGACCTACATTGGCTCCCGGTTAAGCAACGCCTCAAAATTCTCATCCTTATTTTCAAATTCCTCCATGGCCCTCGCCCCTCCCTATCTCAATAATCTCCTCCAGCTCCACAACCACAGCCACCCCCCCCCAATATGTCTGCGTCCTCTAATTCTGCCCCCTTGAGCATCCCTGATTATAATCGCTCCACCATCGGTGGCCGTGCCTTCTGTTGCCTGGGCCCCAAGCTCTGAAACTCCCTCCCTAAACCACTCCGCCTCTCTACCTCTCTTTCCTTCTACAAGACGCTTCTTAAAACCTACCTCTTTGACCAAGCTTTTGGTCACCTGTGCTAATTTCTACTTATGCGGCTCGGTGTGAAATTTTTATCCAATAATACTCCTGTGAAGCGCTTGGGATGTTTCACTACATTAAAGACCCTGTATAAATACAATTTGTTGTTGTTTATTTGCTTTAAAACATATTTATTGATATTTTTTAAAGTGATAACTTGATGCAGTTTGATCAATACAAGCTGAAAATGGGTTTAACACACAATAAAGCATCAATTAAATAATTTTTAACGTGTACAGACGTGCCTACTCGTGCCCATGTGCCTAAGAATACCGAGCCTGGTCCCTCCTGGTTATGACATAGCAAACAATAAGGGAGTCGAGGGTTATGGGGAACAGGCAGGGAAGTGGAGTTGAGGCCAAGATCAGATCAGCCATAAGAACATAAGAAATAGGAGCAGGAGTAGGCCATTTGGCCCCTCGAGCCTGTTCCGCCATTCAATGAGATCATGGCTGATCTGATCATGGACTCAGCTCCACTTCCCTGCCCGCTCCCCATAATCCTTTACTCCCTTATCGCTCAAAAATCTGTCTATCACCACCTTCAATGACCCAGCCTCCACAGCTCTCTGGGGCAGAGAATTCCACAGATGTACAACCCTCTGAGAGAAGAAATTTCTCCTCATCTCAGTTTTAAATGGGTGGTCCCTAAGACTATGTCCCCTAGTTTTAGTTTCCCCTATAAGTGGAAATATCCTCTCTGCATCCACCTTGTCGAGCCCCCTCATTATCCTATAAGTTTCAAGAAGTCATGATCTTATTGAATGGCGAAGCAGGCTCGAGGGGCCGAATGGCCTACTCCTGCTCCTATCTCTTATGTTCTTAAACCAAGGACATTGGCAAGTATCCAACATGTGCATTTTTATTCTGAGATGACACTGGCATGTGTGCCCAACCCATATCCTGCTGTCAGTCGTAAGCACCCCCAACAGCCCCTGCCACCTCTCCCCATCTAGATGATCAGAGTGCCAAAGTGGGGTATGCAATTTCCCCCAGCAATCCCTCCTGGCAGATCCAGTCACAAAACCAGCATCTGATTCAAAAGCTGTTTTATTTGCCAGCTCTCAGTCACCTCCCACAACCACCCCGCCCCCTCCCCAGAAATTAAGACCTTTATGTTGAGAATGTGAAACGAACAACAATGAAAAGAAAAGACTTGCATTTGCATAGCGCCTTTCACGACCACTGGACATCCCAAAGCGCTTTACAGCCAATGAAGTACTTTTGGAGTGTAGTCACCGTTGTAATGTGGGAAACGCGGCAGCCAATCTGTGCACAGCAAGCTCCCACAAACAGCAATGTGATAATGAGCAGATAATCTGTTATGTTGATTGAGGGATAAATATTGGCCCCAGGACACCAGGGATAACTCCCCTGCTCTTCTTCGAAATAAAGCCATGGGTTCTTTTACATCCACCTGAGAGGGCAAACAGGGCGTCAGTTTCCCATCTCATCCAAAAGATGGTATCTCTGACTGCACTGGGAGCATCAACCTTAATATTTTTTGTGCTCAAGTACCTGGAGTGGGACATGAACCCACAACCTTCTGACTCAGAGGCAAGGGTGCTGCCCACTGAGCCACGGTTGACACAGTAGAATCTAAACAGGGAACTGACTTGATTCTTCATAGGGCCCATGTAAGTGGCCATCAATAAATGTTTAACGAGTAACCGGTTGACAATCTAGGGAGTCCCTTTCTGAGCAGCTCTGTTAATTATCAACTGTGGCTCAGTGGGCAGCACCCCTTACCTCTCAGTCAGAAGGTTGTGGGTTCAAATCCCACCTGAGCACATAAATCTGGGCTGGTACTCCAGTGAGGTGCTGTCTTTTGGATGAGATGTTAACCTCATCTGCTTTCTCTGGTGGATGTAAAAGATTCCATGGCACTATTTTGAAGAAGAGCAGGGGAGCTATCCCCGGTGTCCTGGGGCCAATATTTATCCCTCAATCAATATAACAAAAAAAACACCAGATGATCTGGGTCATTATCACATTGCCGTTTGTGGGAGCTTGCTGTGCACAAATCGGCGGCTGCATTTCCCACATTACAACAGTGACTACACTCCAAAAAAGCAGTGCATTGGCTGTAAAGCACTTTGGGATATCCGGTGGTCATGAAAGGCGCTATGGAAATGCAAGACTTTTTTTTTGCCAGATTGGAACTATTCAGTCTACAGTAATATAAATGTGTGTGGCCCCTGTAGAACGAGCGACCTGGCAGTGGGTAGGAGGAGAAAAAGAGTGGGGGAAAGAGGAGACAAGAGTGAACTGACGAGTGTACATCCACTAATCTGGCTCCATGAAGGCCACATGCAAAATAACCTAAAATAAAGACACATCATATTCCGCTGTGAAGCTTCATGGCTGGATTAATGACAGAGTACCTGCTGGGTATCAGCCTGTGTATCAGTCATAGATCTTTCCCGCCAGCGCAGTATCTCAGTGAGGATGAGTGGAATCGCGCCCTCCAGGGGAAGACAGCGCACTATTTTACCCAATTTTACAAAAGGAAGAACACACGCACGCCGGAGGGCGCAGAGCAAAAGGCGCAGCATCGGCTGAGAGACGGAGACGATAGAGCTCCCGTTTGCCCACAACTGGCCATCCATCCGGAACACCGACTCCGAAGCGGCGCTCCCTCCACAGATGCTGCCGGACCTGCTGTGTGTTGCCAGCATTTGGCTTCGGATGCCGACTATCCCCAGTTATTTCTGCTTCTGTTGTCGCACAGTACAGAAGCAGCCCATTTCAGTTCAACCATAGAAAGAAAGACTTGCATTTATATAGCACCTTTTATGACCACCGGACGACTCAAAGCGCTTTACAGCCAATGAAGTACTTTTTTGGGGAGTGTAGTCACTGTTGTAATGTGGGAAACGCGGCAGTCAATTTGCGCACAGCAAGCTCCCACAAACAGCACTGTGATAATGACCCAGATAATCTGTTTTAGTGATGTTGATTGAGGGATAAATATTGGCTCCAGGGCACCGGGGATAACTCCCCCGCTCTTCTTCAAAATAGAGCCATGGGATCTTTTACGTCCACCTGAGAGAGCGGACGGAACCTCGGTTTAACGTCTCCTCCGACAGTGGGGCACTCCCTCAGCACTACACTGAAGTGTCACCTCCGACAGTGCAGCACCCCCTCAGTTTCAAAGAAGAGCAGGGGAGTTCA
The DNA here is from genome assembly GCF_044704955.1 of Pristiophorus japonicus. Taxonomy (NCBI): domain Eukaryota; kingdom Metazoa; phylum Chordata; class Chondrichthyes; family Pristiophoridae; genus Pristiophorus; species Pristiophorus japonicus. Next base: position 49,312,892 of record NC_091998.1, read on the forward strand.
CCCCGGTGACCTGGGCCAATATTTATCCCTCAACCAACATCACAAAAACCGCTGATCATATTGCTGTTTGTGGGAGCTTGCTGTGCGTAAATTGGCGCATTCCTACATTACAACGGTGACTACACTTCAAAAAGTACTTCACTGACTGTAAAGCGCTGTGGGATGTCTGGTGGTCGTGAAAGGTGCTATATAAATTCAAGTCTTTCTTTCTCTTTTCCAATGGGTCTCTTTGTCACCTAAAATGTAGGACTTTAGAAACTACACCAACTTGAAGATAGAACAAAAAAACAGTTGCATCAAAGTCATTGAGGGAATTGTAAACTTCGTATCTCCATCGCTAAGATCAGTATGTAAAGGTTCCAACTACAACAACAACTTTCACAAACATTATCAAACAAAATTTGACACTGAGCCATGTAAGAAGATACTAGGGAAGATGACCAAAACCTTGGTCAAAGAGGTAGGTATTTAGGAGTGTCTGAAAGAGAGGAGAGAGACAGAGAGGTTTAGGCAGGGAATTCCAGAGTTTAGGGCCTAGGCAACAGAAGACACGGCCACCAATGTTGGAGCGATTAAAGTTGTGGTCTGCGCAAGAGGTCAGAATTAGAGGAGCGCAGAGATCTCGGAGGTTTGTAGGTCTGGCGGAGGTTACAGAGATAGGGAGGAGTGAGGGCCATGGAGGGATTTGAAAACAAGGACGAGAATCAACCAGGAACTACACGCTCCATAAATTAAGCAGGATTGGTGTGGGTGGGGAAGAGGCACTTAGAGCTCTGTTCAAGAGCCACTTAACCGTACTCATCATCAAATAGGAGCGAACCCAGTTGTCCCTCTTGTTGGCGATTGACTGGCACAGAGTTGTAACATTATCAATGCTACTTCTACCAAATGTGCCCTGCTGTGGGACCTCCTGTGCTGGTGCCTACCCAGAGTAGGTTGAAGGATGTCTCGATTTACGAGAGCGATAGCGACAGTACAGTCGGCAGATTGTGACAGAGTGGGTCAAACAGAAGAATGCGAGAGATGCTACAGTGCCACGCATGCATTTAAAATGTGACGCACGGTGCACAAGACTTTTATGAAACAAGATAAATAGGTCGCCCCAAGGAAGGTCGCAGTTCAGTAATGGATTGGAAGACTGATAAACAAATGGGTCTCCAGAGCCAAGTTTACATTTGGCATTCTGACACCGTGCCAGACTTGCCGACAGCACTGGAGGAAGGGAGCCGCATCTTAAATGGGGTACTGGATGATGAAACCCTCAACTCCTCGGTGTCAGCCATCGCTCAGTGGACAGCACACTTGCCTCTGAGTTAGAGGGCTGTGGGTTCAAGTCCCACTCCAGCACATAAATCTAGGCTGGCAGTGCTGAGGGAGCGCTGCACTGTCGGAGATGCCGTCTTTCAAATGAGACGATAACCGATACCCTGTGGATGTAAAAGATCCCATGGCATTATTTTGTAGAAGAGCAGGGGAGTTATTCCTGGGCCAATATTTATCCCTCCATTAACATCACAAAAACAGATTATCTGGTCATTATTGCACTGCTGTGTGTGGGAGCTTGCTGTGCGCAAGTTGGCTGCCACGTTTCCCATATTACAACAGGGACTACACTCCAAAAGGCTGTAAAGTGCTTTGAGATGTCCGGTGGTCGTGAAAGGCGCTATATAAATGCAAGTCTTTCTTTCTTTGTACCAACTGTGCCCTTGCTTCCCAGACATAGAGTGAGTGATGCAACAGGTATCAAGCGACAATTGGATTAACAGTTACCCTGACAGTCCAGGATTCTTGAAAAAGTTGACTTGATCCTTGAAGTTTTCCCAATGCTATTGTACTTTTTGGGGCTAGGCTGGAGGGATGGGCGGAGGAGTGAATTCACATCCCATATGTCACTGTTGTTGTAATCTCGGAATTAAAAAGTAATTGAAACAGTTTAGCACCGTGGAACCGATTAAATTAAATTTGCATGAATTCTAAATTACATCCTTCACATCCCAGCTTTCTCAGGGAGGAGCAAGACAAATATTTTGCAGCATATTTATCAAACCCGCGCAGAGGAACGGGGAATGAGAAGGGAGAGACGAAGAAGGGAAGGGCAGATGTGAGGGAGGATGGGTCAGTAAATCAACAGAGAATTAAATGATGGCAATTTTGGATCAGCCTGGTAAATTCTGTGCATCTACATTCTCTCACATTATCCATGTTAAAATGGTGACGTACAAGCCTGCCAGCAATTTTGAAAAATGTAACAGTTACCCAATTCCAGCGAAATGTTCTAACGCAGCTGTGCTGTGCATGCAAATCTCCTCATAAAAAGATGCCTCCAACAAGTTGGGGGGTTGGGGGGGGGAGGGGGGTTTAAATTACATCCGTTAAATGAAGTTTCCCCCCCCCCACCAAAAAAAATCTCCCAGTACAAGAAAATGCAGAGAGTTAAATATGACAGATCATTCAACCAAGCAAATGTTGCTGTGTATCTGGGACTATCTATAAATCTATATTTGTTTTCCGAGAGAGAGAGAGAAATTTTTTTTTAATTTGCCCTCTCCTCTCCCTAACTGCTATTCACTTCAACAATCTCATTTTACAGAAGATAACCAGTCTAAGTACCACGGTTGGTGGGGAAGGGGTTGAAGCGAATAGTATCGATGCATTTTAAGGGAGGCTAGATAAGCATATGAGGGAGAAGGGAATAGAGGGTTACGCTGATAGATTTAGATGAGGAAAGACAGGAGGAGGCTCGAGTGGAGCATAAACACCGGCATGGACTGGTTGGGCCGAATGGCCTGTTTCTGTGCCGTATATCCGATGCATTTTAACCCCTATGTAAGTGTTCATCCAGTCTACAGCCCAAAGTAGAGTGCGACTGAATAACACTGAAAGCTTTACTGAATACTACAGGGTACATGCACATGCTACCTGATAGCAGCCAAACACTGCTTCAGTTAAAGACATCGGTGGCAATGAATAGGAACAACTGGGGAAAAAAAGTTTCATGAATGTGAAATTTTTCCTGTGCTCTTTACGCTCGATACATTGCAATGATTTTATCAGCGGGAGATTGCATTGGGAAGGAACACAAAGTTGATTCCATTAACATTCAGATTACGCAGAGACTAGCCTGTTGAGGGAATCTTAGTCTTGACTGAAAAGGCTTCATGCTGTCCTTGAGAAGGTCAGACTGCAGCACTATCTCCAGGGCTCCCCAGACGGGTGCAGTGCCCGGGACTGCCAGAAGGAGGCACCCTTGGACAGGGTGAAAACTACCAATCAATCTGAAGTTCACTTAATCCAATTGAAATTGAAACTTTTATGTACACGCTTCAACATACCACATTGCGAACACAATTTTTCGAATAGAATAAGGATTCTATTTGAAAAAAAAGCCCCCACCGGTGATTTGCACGTCAGCTACAGATGGTGGAGATTGCAAGATTCGTTTCCAGCCAGAAATGCATTTTAACCCCTATCCCTAAAGTAGGCTGCTTACATGTAAAGCATTTTACTGTCGTCGTTTTCATGCGGGGATTTTTTTCCCCACTGATCTACGATCAGCCAACAAAGCTTGATCAACCATTACGCTGAAACACATCGGCCAGATGTATACTGTCTGTGAAGGGAAGGTTCCTGGCATGGTTTTCTGTAGGAGGTGGGAAAAAAATGCATTCCAATATATTTTAAGCATAACTTTAAAAAGGAAAAAAAAGTTCACTGGAATTCATTGCTAACTTCCCCATTCATTAGCATACAGAAATGTGTGCACAGACAATACAGGTGTGTATTAAAGTAACTATTTCTGTCCATGCAAGATATTTTTCAACTTCCATGTATATGTTAATCCACCTGTACACAGCTACTGAACCATGTCATTCAGTTACATGGCCGTGCCTGTTCGAATGCATCTCTCCAATGCACGAATGTGCACACAGGGACCCAGGAACTTACAGCTGCAACCACTGCACAGTCACCCACAAGACTACTTCAAACACCATTCTGCAAAGCTTGCTTTATATCAATATAGAAATGAGAAAGGAAAGCGGATTGTGCATTTACGCGAATACCAATTGGGTTGGGGAGCTGACAATGCACTAAACCTTAACTATATTACAGTGCCAAAAATGGGAGTGCAAAATTGATTTTTTTTTTATACATCAAAAGGAGCACTTTGTTGCAGGGCTACCTGACCCGTGCAACCTTTGATAATCAGCACTTAAGCACAATTGCACTGTTGCCTATGCATTACATTATGAAGAGTTCCCACAAGAAAAGTATTGCAATGAAATATCTGGGTGGAGGGTCACTTTAAAGAGCAGGGTTAGGGAACCGCGGCTCGGCGCTGGCTTGGGACACTCGCAAAGTCTGCTTGCAGAAGGGTAGTTCACAAACAAAAAAACGGGAAGATTTAACGGGGAAAGGGGTAAAGGGGGGCCAGTTTGCAACAGTTCCTCTCGTTCATTCCCCTCCAGTAATTGAAAAATCGATGCAGTGCCCAGCAGTCGGGGGCTGAAAAATAGACTCTCGAACTTGCACAGCTTACAGCCACGCGACCCAGTTCAGTTCCCAAACTGCCTGGACACGTCCAGCCTCACAAATGCAAAAAAAAAATGTATTGGACAAATGCATTCTGCTTTTCCGCAGCTCTCAATTTTGCCCTATTTTTATTTTGCATGCAGAGGAGGTCAAGTAGGGCTGCTGTTGCAAAGTGTGAGTTAGGCTCAGAAAGTAAGGTGGCTGCCAGGGTTTTGCATTGGGTGGAGATTGCATTGCAGGCAAGGGTTAAATGCCTTTGCAAGTGACAGGTTGCGATTGCCACGCTTGTGATGAACTTGCTGGCATGTCACTCTGTTCCAGATCAGCTGCAAGAGGCAGGTTATCAGCCGCACAGCTTAAAACGTCAATTGCATTTGGCCATGAAAAGTGACAATTCAACTCGTTTGATTTCTCCCCCCTCTCTCTCTCTTCCCCTCTTACCCTTCTCCCCTCGACTTGTGGCGCACAGAGCCAGTGGGAGCAGCCAGCAGCACAGCAGCAGTGTCCTCATGATCTTCAGCCGGGGGTGGTGATGGTGGCCCCTCGGTGCTGGAAAACCTCCTCAAGCCCTGCGTCTTCTTTAACTCTAACGGTGGAGGGTCATCCTGTGCCGGGGGGTGGGACGGTTGTCCGGCGGCGGCTCCTTTCACGCCGCGCTCGCAGCCCCCAAAACCTAGTCGCACGATCCGGGCGCTGATTATTTCTGTCTCTCTGGCTCTTCCTGGGCGCTTTGATTGACAGCGCGCCTTCTCCAATCAGCGGCCTGCCGCAGGTACCTGCATTCCACAGATGGAATGTTACAGACAGCCGGCAGCCAATGGCAGCGCGGCGAGGAGGCGGGCACCTTTGCCCAGTGCTTCTTTGCCAGGCTTGGCTTTTGGGAGCTGGTGTTCTCTGCAGCAGCCAGGCTGCTGTGCTGGCTGGGATCGTAGTGAGAGAGGGGAAAGGGAGGGGTGTTGGAGCAAATCTTACTTGGGGAGAGGAAGAGGGAGAGGATAGGTGAGCGAGTGTGGGGGAAGTGGGAAAGATTCAACCCTTACCCCAGTTGAAAATAAGCCTGCAAATAAACGTTGCAAAAAAATTCGAACCCCTCTTATTTCCCCACCCCAACATACCCCTGCTTGTCACTTGCAATATTGGGGTATTCGTCCCTGCAACACGATCGCTTTGCAAAAAAGCACCCAAAAGGTAACAGGTTGCTGTGTCTGTAGGCACCAACAGCATTGCACAGGGTTCATGCACAAACAGCGTCAATATTAACTGTTGACGCTCAGACTATTGTGTATATATATTTAAATTTGGTAATTTCTCGGTGGTTTACTTATGATCCCTGAAACCTGTTGCGCAAACCCCAGCCTTCAGAAGTCGAGCTTTGCTGTTGGAGCAGAGGCGAGGGAGTTTGCAGACATCCTAACGCTGGATGACTTTGCTTGAAGCTCACAGCATTTCAGAGCAAGCAAATGGACACTGCAAGGGAGGCAACTGTCACTCATAACAAGGGGAGATCAATAATCCAATATTTGTAAAAAAAAACTAATTATATATTATTGGAAAATGATATAGAATTTACATTTGAGGCTTTTAGAAGGGTGCCAGAATTTTCTCATTATATTTGTGTAACATAAGCCCAAAATTATCAGATCAATTGGCAATAAGACACCAACAGGGATGTAGTGCATGATTCCTTGAGGGGCCGTTTAAGATTGACCAACCTCCAAGTTGAACAGGCACAATGATGTTATTAAAAATGGTTTAATTACAAGCAAGATGATGTGACCATCAGGATACAAGCATTTGGTTCACGATTACCATAATATACAACACCTGATCAACATAACGGTCTTAGATTCATAATTAATGTAACACAGTGCGTATACATAGTGACAGTTTGGTTCAATTGGGAGCACTGTCACCTCTGAGTCAGACAGTAGGAGGATCAATCACATAATTCAAGCTGCTTTGCTGGAAATGCTGTCTCTTTGACAAGCACTTCGCTACTGAGGTGTTCAACCGAGGTCTGATTTGACTGTTCAGGTGGATGTTGAAAGAACTCGTGGCACCACTTGAAGGGAATTCTCCCAGTGAAATAGCCAACATGCCTGCCTCGATCAACAGCAGCAAAAACACACATCAATTTGCCGTGTGGCCCGTCGCTCTTTGTGGAACCTTCTTCAGTTTCTGCACTTAAGTGTGTCAGCTGAGATTATGTGCTCAAGGGATTTGAACCCACGACCTTTTGACTCAGACACAAGAATTCTGCCAACCGGGCAAAGCTGACACAATAGTTTAGTTGCATAAGAGAAATAAATCTAATGTAATATTGTATAATTCACCGATCTGCTTTTTTAAAGCTGAAGATAGGAATCCAATCCTTTTTTTGAAAGCAAATTGGATGCATGCTAATTCAGATCTAGTCGCAGAGGTTAAAGGATTTTCCAAACTGAGACTGGCTGAGCACAAGGTGATCTGGCATCTCTTCCTGTAGTGCTCTAAAAGCTGCTGACCGAGGGCCGTGCGGCTCTTTATCGGCCGGCGCGGACATGATGGGTCGAGATGGCCTCCTTCTGTGCTGTAAATTTCTATGTTTCTAAGTATTTCATTGGCTGTAAAGCGCTTTGAGACGTCTGGCAGTCGTGAAAGGTGCTATATAAATCCAAGTCTTTCTTTACCTGGTGACGTTCATGTTAGGTTTTGACCTTGCCACCCACGATCTTGTGGTTCGGCCGGTCCACATAGAAACTGTACCATTTTGATTTCAGTGCAAAATGCAAACTGGGCTGCTTCTATAACGGGTGGCTGATGCGCAGGGCCAACAGCAACAAGCTTGCATTTATATAGTGTCTTGAACCTTCAAGATTTAGGATCACAGGTCACACACAGATACCCAAAGGGTCTTAGGAGTTATAAAGCATTTTATTAAGGGAGCGGTAGTTCAAATATAGTCAAACACAACACACAATCAGGATAGACATAGGCATACGACCATGACAAGTAGCTGGTACTAGTCCCAATCGTCAGACAGCTGGTGGAACAAACAGTTCTTCTCTGCACCATCTGCCCTGAAATGCCTTCTGGGTCTTTCTTTTATTCTCTCTCCAGGGGTGGGCCTAGTGTAGGATATGGATAGGACCTTTTAACCCATGATATGTCGGGTTCTTGTCTCAACTCTTGCGTGAAACCCTCTTCTTCCCATTTATCCCCCCGAGGCTGGAGTCAGACAGGACATTCTTGGCCTTCAAATGTTTGGAGCTGCCCATTATCAGTTATTTATGTTCGTGCTGTTCAAGTCGCTTCAGCTATTGTCCCACGGAATGAATTTTCAATTCTAACAATGTCTGAAGAGACTTTTTAGTCTTAAGCTTTTTCTTCCAATTCTCGATTTCTTATAAACATAGTAAAACATCTTGCAGTGCTTCACAGGAGGGTAATCAATCGAAAATTGATGCCAAGCCATGGAAGGAGACATTAGGAGAGGTGTGCAAAAGCTTGGTCAAAGAGATCGGTCTTAAAAGAGGTGGAGAGGACAAGAGGTTTAGGGAACAAATTCCATAACTTGGTGCCTTAGAGGGCTGAAGGCACGGCCACCAATGATGGGGTGAAGGAAATGGGGGATACACAAGAGGCCAAAGTTCGAGGAAGCAGAGATCTCGGCGAGTTGTAAGACTCAAGAATTGTTACAGAGATAGGGAGAGGCAAGGCCATAGGGATTTGATCACCAGGATTCTGGGGGGAGAGGGTGAATAGTCAGAGGTCGTAGTCCATATTGGTACCAATGACATAGGTAGGAAGAGGGATGAGGTCCTGCAGGTAGAGTTTAGGGAGCTAGGATAGAGATTAAAAAGCAGGACCTCAAAGGTAGTAATCTCCGGATTACTCCCAGTGCCACGAGCTAGTGAGTACAGAAATAGGAGGATAGAGTAGATGAATACATTGCTGGAGAGATGGTGCAGGTGGGAGGGCTTTAGTTTCCTGAGGCATTGGGACCGCTTCTGGGGGAGGTGGGACCTGTACGAGCCGGACGGGTTGCACCTCAACAGAGCCGGGACCAATATTCTCGTGGGGGGAGGGGTTTGCTAGTGCTGTTGGGGAGGGTTGGAATTAAATATTCAGGGGTACTTGACAATCCGGAAGGACAGACAGAAAGGAAAAGGAGGTGGGGTAGCTCTATTGATAAAGGATAGAATCACTGCAATAGTAAGAAATGATATTGGCTCAAATGATAAGGGTGTTGAAACAGTTTGGGTGGAGATAAGGAACAATAAGGGCAAAAAGCCACTGGTGGGTGTAGTCTATAGGCCCCCTAACAGTAGCCGCTATGTTGGTCGGAGCATAAACCAGGAAATAGTGGGGGCTTGTAAAAAGGGAACAGCAATAATCATGGGTGATTTTAACCTCCATATTGATTGGACAAATCAAATTGGTCAGGGTAGCCTTGAGGAGGAGTTCATAGAGTGCGTAAGGGACAGGTTCCTTGAGCAGTATGTAACGGAACCAACCAGGGGGCAGGCTATCTTAGATCTGGTCCTGTGTAATGAGACAGGATTAATAAACAATCTCCTAGTAAAGGATCCCCTTGGAATGAGTGATCATAGCATAGTTGAATTTCAAATTCAGATTGAGGGTGAGAAAGTTGGATCTCTAACCAGCGTACTAAGCTTAAATAAAGGAGACTATAAAGGTATGAAGGCAGAATTGGGTAAAGTGGACTGGGAAATAGATTAAAGTGTAGGACGGTTGATGAATAGTGGTGTACATTTAAGGGGATATTTCACAACTCTCAAGAAAAATATATTCCAGTGAAGAGAAAAGATAGTCATCCGTGGCTAACTAAAGAAATAAAGGACGGTATCCAATTAAAAACAAGAGCATACAAAGTGGCCAAAAGAGGACAGAAGACTGGGAAGCTTTTAAAAGCCAGCAAAGAACGACTAAAAAAATAATTAAGAAAGAGAAGCTAGCCTATGAAAGTAAACTAGCACAAAATATAAAAACAGATAGCAAGAGTTTCTATAGGTATATAAAAAGGAAAAGAGTGGCTAAAGTAAATGTTGGTCCCTTAGAGGACAAGACTGGGGAACTAATAATGGGGAACATGGAGATGGCAGAAATTTTGAACAAATAGGTTGTATCAGTTTTTACGATGGACGACACTAACAATATCCCAACAGTGGGTAGTCAAGGGGCTATGGGGGGGGAAGAACTTAACACAATCACAAACACTAAGGAGGTGGTACTCAGCAAGATAATGGGACTAAAGGCAGATAAATCCCCTGGACCTGATGGCTTGCATCTTAGGGTCTTAAGAGAAGTAGCGGCAGGGATTGTGAATGTATTGGTTATAATTTACCAAAATTCCCTGGATTCTGGAGAGGTCCCAGCGGATTGGAAAACTGCAAATGTAATGCCCCTATTTAAAAAAGGAGGCAGACAAAAAGCAGGAAACTATAGACTATAGACCAACATCTGTGGTTGGGAAAATGTTGGAGTCCATTATTAAAGAAGCAGTAGCAGGATATTTGGATAAGCAAAATTCGGTCAGGCAGAGTCAGCGTGGATTTATGAAGGGGAAGTCATGTTTGACAAATTTGTTGGAGTTCTTCGAGGATGTAACGAACAGGGTGAAGAAAGGGGAACCAGTGAATGTGGTGTATTTGGACTGCCAGAAGGTATTTGACAAGGTGCCATATAAAAGGTTTCTGCCAAGATAAAAGTTCATGGGGTTGGGGGTAATATATTAGCATGGATAGAGGATTGGCCAACTAACAGAAAACAGAGAGTTGGGATAAATGGTTCATTCTCTGGTTGCCAACCAGTGACTAGTGGGGTGCCACAGGGATCAGTGCTAGAACCCCAACTATTTACAATCTATATTAACGACTTGGATGAAGGGACTGAGTGTAATGTAGCCAAGTTTGCTGATGATACAAAGGTGGGAGGAAAAGCAATTTGTGAGGAGGACAAACAAAATCTGCAAAAGGACACAGACAGGCGAAATGAGTGGGCAAAGATTTGGCAGATGGAGTATAATGTTGGAATGTGTGAAGTCATGCACTTTGGCAGAAAAAATCAAAGAGCAAGTTATTATTTAAATGGAGAAAGATTGCAAAGGGCCGCAGTACAGCGGGACCTGGGGGTACTTGTGCATGAAACACAAAAGGATAGTATGCAGGTACAGCAAGTGATTAGGAAGGCCAATGATATCTTGGCCTTTATTGCAAAGGGGATGGAGTATAAAAGCAGAGAAGTCTTGCTACAGCTATACAAGGTATTGGTGAGGCCACACCTGGAATAATGCGTGCAGTTACGAAAGGATACACTTGCTTTGGAGGCAGTTCAGAGAAGGTTCACTAGGTTGATTCCGGGGATGAGGGGGTTAACTTATGAGGAAATGTTGAGTAGATTGGGCCTCTATTCATTGGAGTTCAGAAGAATGGGAGGTGATCTTATTGAAACGTATAAGATTATGAGGGGGCTTGACAAGGTTGATGCAGAGAGGATGTTTCCACTGATAGGGGAGACTAGAACTAGGGGGCATGATCTTACAACAAGGGGCCGCCCATTTAAAACAGAGATGAGGAGGAATTTCTTCTCTCAGAGGGTTGTAAATCTGTGGAATTTGCTGCCTTGGAGAGCTGTGGAAGCTGGGATATTGAATAAATTTAAGACAGAAATAGACAGTTTCTTGAGCGACAAGGGGATAAGAGGTTATGGGGAGCGGGCGGGGAAGTGGAGCTGAGTCCATGATCAGATCAGCCATGATCTTATTGAATGGCGGAGCAGGCTCGAGGGGCTGTATGGCCTACTCCTGTTCCATTTTCTTTGTTGTTATGTTCTTAAAAGAATTCTAAAATCGAGGTGCTGCTGGACTTGGAGCCAATGTAGGTTAGTGAGCACAATGGTAATGGGTGAATGGAACTTGGTGCATCAGGGTACAGGCAGCAGAGTTTTGGATGAGCTCATGTTTAAGGAGAGTGCAAGTTGGGAAGCCGCTTAGGAGAACATTGCAATAGTCGAACGTGCAGATAGCCAAAGCTAGGCTGTGTCAGAGGCAGAGACAGACCATATTGCGGAGTTGGAAGTAGGCGGTCTTTGTGATGAAGACGATACGGTGTCGGAAGCTTAGCTCAGGGTCAAACAGGATGTCGAGGATAGGTACTGTTTGGTTCAACCTGTGACAGTCGTCAAGGAGGTGGGGAGGGGTGATGGAATCGATGGCTAGTGAACAGTGTTTGTGGTGGGGGCCGAAGATAAACTCTTGGGTCTTCCCAACATTTAATTGGGGAAGATTTTGATTCATCCAGGACTGGATGACAATACTGAGGGAGTGGAGGGATTGAGAGGTGTGGTGGTTAGGCAGAGAAAAATATCGTCAGCGTGCTCGTGGTACCTGTCATTGTGTCTTTAAATGATGTTGCTGACGGGAAACATGTTGAAGAGAATTGAGAGGAGGCCAAGAATAGATCTGCGATAACAATAATGCAGAATGCTGCTGTGTGTGACTGCCTCAGGGTCTCACACTACTCGGGGTTGACACCACATGGAGTATAATATGTCCTTACTATACAGTACAAATGCACACGAGGGCCATACTTGAGAGAAGGTCACTCTGTGACCAGTAACCTTTACTAGCCAGCACTGAAGTGAAGAAGGTGAGTGGAGCTTCCTCTTTTATACCTGAAAGTCCAGGTTAGGAGTGTCTCCCACAAGTTCACCACCTAGTGGTCAGTGTTCTCACGGTGTACAACTTAGGTCAGTTTATACATGGGTTACAATGATAGTTGAATACATGACATCACCTCCCCCCGAAAGTCTTATTGGGATCACAGGTTGAGTCTCTCTGGTGGTTTACGCTGCCTTGTAGAGCGCCTGAGTTGGGGCTCCGGTTGTTGGGAGCTGCCCTGAGTGTCTGCTGTTTGCAGTGTCTCAGGCCTGTCCGGACTGCCCACAGTGACTGGGCTCTCCTCCACTTGGTTCCGGTGTTCGGTCACCTGTGGTGGAGTGAACTCTACATCGTGTTCTTCCTCTGCTTCTTCTATGGGGTTGCTGAACCTCCTTTTTGTTTGATCCACGTGTTTGCGGCAGATTTGTCCATTGGTAAGTTTACATACCAGAATCCTATTCCCCTCTTTAGCAATCATAGTGCCTGTGAGCCATTTGGGCCCTGCAGCGTAGTTGAGGACAAAGACAGGGTCATTGACATCAATACATTGCGCCCTCACATTCCCGTCATGGTAGTCACATTGTGACCGGCGCCTGCTCGCAACAATTTCTTTCATGGTGGAGTGTATAAGGGATAACTTGGTTTTGAGCGTCCTTTTCATTAGCAGTTCTGCGGGTGGAACCCCTGTGAGCGAGTGTGGTCGGGATCTATTGGCCAACAGGAGGCGTGATAAGCGGCTTTGTAGAGAACCCCCTTGGATTCTGAGCATCCCCTGTTTGATTATCTGTACTGCTCGTTCCGCCTGGCCGTTTGAGGCCGGCTTGAATGGTGCCGTTCTGACATGGTTGATATCATTTCCTGCCATGATGTCCTGGAATTCAATGCTTGTAAAGCACGGGCCATTGTCGCTGACCAAGACGTCCGGTAGACCATGGCGAACATTGCCCGTAGACTTTCTACCGTGGCAGAGGATGTGTTGAATTGAGAATGTCACACTCGATCCATTTGGAGTAGGCGTCTACTACAACCAAAAACATTTTTCCCATGAAAGGACCTGCGTAGTCCGCATGGATGAGTGACCACGGCTTGGCGGGCCAGGACCAGGGGCTAAGGGGTGCTTGTTGTCGGCCAAAAGGGACATTAGGGGTTTGTGATCTGTCTCCAGCTCAAATTTCCTGCCAAACAGATACTGGTGCATTTTTTTGCTGCATATGCACATGCAAGCACTTCCTTTTCTACCATCCCGTAGCCCCTTTCTGCCTGGGACAGACTTCTGGAGGCATAAGCTACCGGCTGTAACTGACCCTTGGCATTAACATGCTGCAACACACACCCGACCCCATAGGACGACGCATCGCACGTTAAAACAAGTTTCTTACATGGATCATATTGCGTTAACAGATTGTTGGAGCATAACAAATTGCATGATCTATCAAAAGCCCTTTCCTGGCTGTCCCCACAGACCGAATCGCGACCTTTGCGTAGGAGCAGATGTAGCGGCTCTAACATCGTGCTCAATTTGCGAAGAAAGTTACCAAAATAGTTCAGGAGCCTCAGGAATGAACTCCATCGTGTTACGGGGTCTGGGTGCTCTCTGGATCGTAGTGTTACGGGGTCTGGGTGCTCTCTGGATCGCTTCCATTTTGGACGCAGTAGGTCTGATCCCGTCTGCTGCTACCCTCATCCCCAGGAATTCTACCTCTGGAGCTAGGAAGGCACACTTCGCCTTTTTCAGTCACAGCCTTACCCGGTCCAGTCTGCGTAGCACCTCCTCCAGGTTGTGAAGGTGTTCTTCAGTATCGCAACCTGCGATGAGGATGTCGTCCTGAAAAACCACCGTCCTTGGAATCGACTTGAGGAGGCTTTCCATGTTTCGTTGAAAGATCATGGCGGCCGAGCGAATCCCAAACGGACAACTGTTGTACTCAAACAACCCCTTGTGCGCCATGATGGTGGTCAGCTTCTTCGCCTCACTCGCCAGCTCCTGGGTCATGTAAGCTGAGGTCAGGTCCAATTTTGAAAAAAGTTTGCCACCGGATAGCATCGCAAAGAGGTCCTCCGCTCTTGGTAGCGGGTACTGGTCTTGGAGTGACACCCGATTGACGGTGGCCTTGTAATCACCACATATCCTGACTGACCCATCCGCCTTGAGCACCGGCACAATCGGGCTCGCCCAGTCAATGAATTCGACTGGCGAGATGATGCCTTCCCTCAGCAGCCGGCCCAATTCACCTTCTATCTTTTCCCGTATCACGTACGGCACCGCTCTGGCCTTGTGGTGTACTGGCCTAGCGTCCGGTTTTATGTGAATCACTACCTTGGTCCCCATGAAAGTGCCAATGCCGGGCTGAAATAGTGAGTCAAATTTGTCCAGGACCTGTGAGCATGATATTCGCTCCACAGAGGAAATTGCATTGACATCGCCCCATTTCCAGTTCATGACAGCAAGCCAACTCCTCCCCAGCAGTGCGGGACCGTCCCCCGGGACAACCCAGAGTGGCAACCTGTTCTCCGAATCTTTGTGGGTCACGATTACTGTGGCGCTGCCTAGCACCGGAATGACCTCCCTTGTATACATCCGTAGCTGTGCGTCAATCGGCAATAATTTTGGCCTCCTGGTCTTGGACGCCCACAACTTGTCGAACTGTTTTATACTCATCAGGGACTCGCTGGCCCCCGTGTCTAGCTCCATTGATACTGGGATGCCATTGAGGAGCACTTTCATCATTATCGGTGGCGTCCTGGTGTATGAACTGTATATGTGCTCCACATGAACTGGCTGAACTTCAGCTTCCAGCGATTTCCCCCAGTGTCCATTTGGCCTCGTAGGGCTCACATCGGGCCCGTCCTCCTCGTACATCAACCTGGCTGTAGGCTTCCTGCACATACGCGCCAAGTGACCGCTGACGTTGCAGTTTCTGCAGGTACATTGCTGATACCTGCAAGCTCTGGCTGTGTGTTTGCCTCCACACCTCCAACATGAGCCATTGTTGGAAACAAAAGGTCCATTACCAATCGATCGTCTCTGACTGTCTCTGTAACTGTCCTTAAGTGCACCATTGACAGGTGTTGATGCCCCCATTACTGGCCGTATTGTCCCTTGCGATGCCATGAATCACCATTCAGCTTGCCATTGTCTCTGTTGAATTCCCCCTTTGGGTTCGACTACATGCTCGGGCATGTCCGATTGCCCCTGTCTGCCTGGAGAACTGTGTACCATGTTAACAATGTTGACTCCCTGTCCATTTGCTGCATTTAAACCAAGATTTTTGTCAATCATCATTCTGGTCTCTTCCTCCCCTGAGATAAATGTCTGGGCCATCAAAGCCGCAGCTTTCAGGGTCAAGTCTTTGGTCTCAATCAGTTTCCTGAAAACCCCAGCGTGCCCGATGCCCTCAATAAAAAAATCTTGCAGCATCTCCGCTCTGCATGCATCTGGGAACTTACATAGGCTTGCCAGTCGTTGGAGATCTGCCACGAAATCTGGAACGCTTTGCCCTTCTCGCCACCTATGCGAATAAAACCGATGTCTTGCCATGTGCATGCTGCTCGCCGGTTTAAAGTGTTCCCCGATCAACTTACTGAGCTCTTCAAAAGTCTTGTCCGCCGGCTTCTCTAGCACTAGAAGGTCCTTCATCAGGGAGTACGTCCTGGATCCACAACCCGTCAGGGAATGAGTCCTGCATTTGTCGGCCGAATCCTGTCCCAGCCATTCCTTAGTGACGAAATTTTGCTGTAGTCTCTCAATAAAATCGTCCCAATTATCACCAACACAGTACCTCTCGTCTGTGCTGCTAGTGGCCATGCTCGCGTGGTTTAAATCCCAGTTTCTCGTCGCCAATAATATGTCCTTACTATACAGTACAAATGCACACGAGGCCCAAACTTGAGAGAAGGTCACTCTGTGACCAGTAACCTTTATTAGCCAGCACTGAAGTGAAGAAGGTGGGTGGAGCTTCCCCTTTTATACCTGAAAGTCCAGGTTAGGAGTGTCTCCCACAAGTTCACCACCTAGTGGTCAGTGTTCTCACGGTGTACAACTTAGATCAGTTCATACATGGTTTATAATGACAGTTGAATTCATGACAGAGTATAGCTCTTTTAAAAAGTTCTCAGAGTATCTCTGGATTTTTGGAAACTTTCTAAACTTATCCTGAGTGTGTCAGCCATGGCTCAGTGGGTAGCACTTGCCTCTGAGTCAGAAGGTTGTAGGTTTGAGTCCAACTCCAGAGACTTGAGCACATAATCCAGGCTGACACTCCCAGTGCAGTGCTGAGGGAGTGCCGCACTGTCGGAGGTGCCGTCTTTCGGATGAGACGTTAAACCGAGACCCCGTCTGCTCTCTCAGGTGGCTGTTAAAGATCCCGTGGCACTATTTCGAAGAAGAGCAGGGGAGTTCTAGTCAATATTTATCCCTCAACCAACATCGCTAAAAATAAACAGATTATGTAGTCATTTATCACGTTGCTGTTTGCGGGAGCTTGCTGTGCGCAAATTGGCTGCTGCGTTTCCTACACTATGACAGTGACTGCAGACCAAAAGTTCTTCATTGGCTGCAAAGTGCTTTGAAACATCCTGAGGTCGCGAGAGGTGTGATAATGAATGCATGTCTGTCTTTCCTTCCTTCTTGATTTCTTTCAATCTGCCAGCGACTTGATGGTGTGAACTTTTTCACCCACGCTGTCAAAGTGCTTAAAATTCACCGTCCAGGCACACATATCTGGAAGTGCGTACGAGATGTGCGTAGATCTCTCTCCTGACGACAAGAGTCACGTTCACCGACAGCCAGGCACTGAATCCACATTGTCGCGACTAATCTCAGAATGGTAGTCAAAAGTTTCAAAGAGAGGTTTTGTAATATTTCATTCAGCCCCCTCGTGTTGTTCTGCAAAGATGAATTGTTTTTTTTTCCCCTGTGAGGCGCTACCTTGTTTTAAAATGTCTCCCCAGATCACTGTAATATGGAGTGAGAAACTTCCTCCCACATGTCCTGTCGGAACACAGTCTGTTGGTTTTTATTTTGTGATGTAGAGCATTTACATCTATACAGTAAACATGCCAGTCTCCTCCGCTTCAAAACAAACAAGCAGGCCACCACACAGACTGCTAGTACATTCACAGGATGATTTGCTACGGTTATTTTCTCCATCTATGCAGAGAAACACACACACACACACTTTCCATTTCACAGACGTTCAAATCTACAAGACCGCAGTATTTTCTACCTTCGCATTTTCTGCTAATAACTAATGCTTGTAAACCGCTCCAAGATGGCTAACCCTGGCTTGACCATTCTGAGTGACTCCCAAGGTTGTGTGGATACAAAAAACTTTCTCATGAGTTCCAACATCTCACCGCTGCACAAGACTTATCTGGGAACTGTGATAAAAGACTATCCAGGAGATAAAAGAATGAAAGATGTATTCATTGTGAGAGAGAGAGAGTCCCTTTGTTTTAAACCTAGACAATTACATACACGGTGGCTCGACATCCAGAAAAAAACTGTTTAAGATGGCAGTAACACATGAGGTCAAACACTGCAGACAAGAGAGTGATAACCTGGTCAGTTACAAAGGGAATCAGGGGGTTAATTATCGATGGAATTAACCCAGTGTGAGTGTATTGCTTTGGATCAATCACTTAGGTAGCAAATTTTAACTGTGATGAGATACTTTAGTGGGATAGGTTGGTGAGGGCTAATAATTAAAAATTATTGTGCATTTGATGCTACTGTAAATTTATTGTATTTCTTTTGACTATTGTAAGTGAAGATAACCCCTGGATAGGGGTGAGTGAAGAAACATACTGAGTCTGTGTTGTTCGTCCCACAAGTCCGAACTCTGAAAGTGTGGAGTCAAGACATATATCTTACAGGCTAAAATCTGTCTTAATTAAGATAAATGTGAGGTTATCCACTTTGGTGGCAAAAACAGGGAGGCAGAATATTATCTGAATGGTGACAGATTAGGAAAAGGGGAGGTGCAACGAGACCTGGGTGTCATGGTACATCAGTCATTGAAAGTTGGCATGCAGGTACAGAAGAAGGCAAATGGCATGTTGGCCTTCATAGCGAGAGGATTTGAGTATAGGAGCAGGGATCTCATAGAAACATATAAAATTCTGACGGGATTGGACAGGTTAGATGCAGGAAGAATGTTCCTGATGTTGGGGAAGTCCAGAACCAGTTGTACAGGGCCTTGGTGAGGCCACACCTTGAATATTGTGTACAGTTTTGGTCTCCTAATCTGAGGAAGGACATTCTTGCTGTTGAGGGAGTGCAGCGAAGGTTCACCAGACTAAATCACGGGATGGCAGGACTGACATATGAAGAAAGACTAGATTGACCAGGCTTATATTCACTGGAATTTAGAAGAATGAGAGGGGATCTCATAGAAACATATAAAATTCTGACGGGATTGGACAGGTTAGATGCAGGAAGAAGGTTCCCGATGTTGGGGAAGTCCAGAACCCGGGGTCACAGTCTAAGGATAAGGGGTAAGCCATTTAGGACCGAGATGAGGAGAAACCTCTTCACTCAGAGAGTTGTGAACCTGTGGAATTCTCTACCACAGAAAGTTGTTAGGCCAGTTGTTAGATATATTCAAAAGGGAGTTAGATGTGGCCCCTACGGCTAAAGGGACCAAGGGGTATGGAGAGAAAGCAGGAATGGGGTACTGAAGTTGCAAATATGATCAGCCATGATCTTATTGAATGGGGGTGCAGGCTCGTAGGGCCGAAGGGCCTACTCCTGCATCTAATTTCTATGTTTCTATGTTTCTATGTTTTTAAGGTATGACAATCCACTGCTAGACACCCTTGCCTCTGAGTCAGAAGGTTGCGGACTCAAGTCCCACTCCAAAGACTTGAGCACAAAGATCTAGGCTGACACTCCAGTGCGGTGCCTAGGGAGCGTTGCACTGTTGGAGGTGCTGTCATTTGGATGAGACGTTAAACCGAGGTCCCGTCTGCTCTCTCAAGTGGACGTAAAAGATCCCATGGCACTGTTTCGAAGAAGAGCAGGGGAGTTATCCCTGGTGTCCTGGGTCAATATTTATCCCTCAATCAACATTGGATCATTATCACCTTGTCGTTTGTGAGAGCTTGTTGTGTGCAAATTGGCTGCATTACCACAGTGAATTCACTTCATTAAATACTCCATTGGCTGTAAAACACTTTGGTCGTGAAAGGTGCTCGATAAAAGTCTTTCTATCGCACATCACAGGGATGAGCTGGCAAGTCTTGGAGTATTTTGAAAATATGCAGAACCTGAACAGACCAGTGTTAGTGACATACTGTGGTCATTTCAGGTTCCTGCAGGTATTTTCTCGAGTTTGTGAAGGGGAGGGTGTGTTGCAATCCACTCCCCCCGTCCCCCTCACCTCCCCACGCCCCCGCCCCCCTCACCTCCCCAAGCTCCACCCCCCCGCCCCCCGGCCTGATAGACGTGTGAGGGTGAGACAAAAACGGCAATCTACAGTGTACACGCCAGACATGTCCCCATCCAGCATCTTACTGGTCAGAAATTCTAAAGACCGCTGGGACCATGACAGATTTCACCATCCCCTTCGACCCCATGTTTTGCCTGTCTACGCTCCACCAATTCTGGCCTCTTGAGCCGTCCCAATTATAAGCACGCCACCATTGATGGCCATGCCTTCAGCTGCCTGGGCCTTTAGCTCTGGAAGTCCCTCCCTAAATCTCTCCACCTCTTTACCTCTCGCTCCTCCTTCAACACTTCTTACAACCTCCCTCTTTGTCCAAGCTTTTGGTCATCTGTTCTAATATCTCCTACATGGCTCGGTGTCAAATTCCTGTTTGATAATTACTCCTGTGAAGCTTAGGATGTTTTGCTATGTTTAAGGGTGCTATATAAATGCAAGTTGTTATTATTTGCCTTGCTACCAACAAGAGAAGGCACCCTCCATGAATTGCAGATTCCTCAGCCTTTGTTTTTAGCAGTTGAGTATAAATAGGAATTGCCGGACAAGGATAGACTAAGGTCCATGTAGTTTGCTTTCTACCATCCTGGTACAATGAAAATGGAGTTGTTGACTAACCATAGTAATCAATTTCTATCAAAGAGTCTACAACAGATCCATAAATGACTCGAGAAAAAGCCAGTAGTGGAGAGCTTTGGAAAGCTTGGTCCAAGGTCACCCTTTCCTCCCAAGGTGGGAATGCACCCCTTAGATATGATAGAACTCAACACATCCCACAAAAACAATGTGGACAGTTACAATCTACGAGTAACTCATGGGCTGTATGTGAGGAAACATCATGCGGTGAAGACTGTTGTGTGCATACTCTATTTGTTTGTGACGCAAACCCTCACTAGACAGGCATTAGGACCCTGCGGGAGCTATTTCCACACTGCTGTAAACATGCTGGTTCATGCTGGTTGTGGGACACCATTTTGGGAGTTGCTATAAAGGACGCAGTTAGTTACACTTCTCCTGAATCAGTTAGTCTGTTTATTTATATACACAACAAAGACCCCGTATCCTCAGGGCAAACAAAACCTACACTTTCTTCCAACGGCGCAATCCAATCCCATGAAGTTGGTAACTTCCCCAGGACCAGAGGGACCCAACGTCCACACTGCTCACAACAGAATCTCAAGAGGCTATGCACTGGATCCAACCCGTCCCACAAGCAGTGTTCAATGAGCCCCCTGACACAACCCCTGTCCAATACAAGCCCTCATTGACGAAAGAGCGACCCTGATGGATTCACAATGGAAGTCTCTGCAATTATCATGTAATTAAACTTGTTACCTCTAGACTTGACTATTCCAATGCACTCTTGGCTGGCCTCCCACATTCTGCCCTATGTAAACTTGAGGTCATCCAAAACTCGGCTGCCCATGTCCTAACTCGCACTAAGTCTCACTCACCCATCACCCCTGTGCTTGCTGACCTACATTGGCTCCCGGTTAAGCCTCGATTTCAAAATTCTTATGCTTGTTTACAAATCCCTCATGGCCCTCGCCCCTCCCTATCTCTGTAATCTCCTCCAGCCCCACAATCTCGCCCAAGATGTCTGCTCTCCTCTAATTCTGCCCTCTTGAGTGTTCTGTATTTAACCCCTTGTAACCTTGTAACCTGCATCACACCTGTCCACCAGAGGGCCTACCTGTTGGAGTCCCAAGGGATCCCAGCATCTCTTGGGAGTACAGTATATAAGCAGGCCACCCACGAGGTACCTGTACTTTGGAACTACAATAAAGAAACTAAGGTCACACTGGCTCATTACACACAGTACTCGGTATGACCATTTATTATGAGCATAACAATTGGTGCGAGGTAACGAATCACGCGAAAATGCAAAGAACAGTCGGCATCCTGGAGAAGTTCTGAGGGGGATGATTGGGAGGTCTTCGTAGAGAGACTTGACCAATATTTGTAATGTCCTTACACACTACTATAAATTCACACGAGCCACATTCTACAGACAAGGTCACTTCATGACCTGAACCTTTATTCACAGGACCAAGAAGTGATGACCCTGCGTGGGACCTCCCTTTATATACCTGGATGACCAGGTGAGGAGTGTCTCCCACAAGTTCACCCCCTGTGGTCAAGGTGTGCATTTCTTAGGTGTAAACAGTATGCAGTGTTGTTACATGAAGATTACGGTTACATGAAGGTTACATACATGACATCACCTCCCCCCCCAACATCTTATGGGGTCAAAGATTAAGTCTTTCAGGCGGTCGACACTCTCTCGTGGAGCGCCGCAGTTGGGGCTCTGGTTGTTGAGCCCTGGCAAGCGCCTCTGTCACCTGTGGTGATTCCGGCTCGTCCGGGCTGGCCGCAGGGACAGTGCACGCTGCTGAATGTTCTTGTTGCTCGTTCACTGGCGGTGGTGTGGGCAACATCTCATGATCTTCCTCAGGTTCCTCAGTGTCCATGCTGAACCTTTTTTTTACTTGGTCCAGATGCTTGCGGCTTATCTGTCCATTGTTAAGTCTGACCACTATAACCCTATTCCCCTCTTTGCCAATTACAGTACCCTCAAGCCACTTGGGCCCCAAAGCGTGATTAAGAACAAATACAGGGTCATCGATTTCTATACATCTCCCCTTTGAGTTACGGTCATGGCACTCATTTTGGGACTGGCGCTTGCCCTCAACAATGTCTGACAGGATTGGATGAATGAGGAACAGCTGAGTTTTAAGTGTACGTTTCATGAGTAGTTCCGCAGGTGGGACTCCCGTGAGCGAATGCGGTCGGGACCTATAGGCCAGCAGGAGGCGCGATAGGTGGCATTGAAGGGAGGGTCCTTGAATCCAGAGTATGCCCTGTTTTATGATTTGGACCGCACATTACGCCTGGCCATTGGAAGCCGGCTTGAACGGTACCGTCCTGACATGGTTAATGCCATTACCCGACATGAACTCCCGGAATTCGTAGCTAGTGAAACACGGGCCGTTTTCGCTAACCAGGATGTCTGGCAAGCTGTGGGTCGCAAAGACCACATGCAGACTCTCCACAGTGGTGGATGTCGTGCACGAATCCAATATAATTCATTCTATCCATTTCGATTATGCATCAACAACAATGAGGAACATTTTTCCCATGAATGGGCCCACGTAGTCTACGTGAATGCGTGACCATGGCCTGGTGGGCCAGGGCCATGGGCTGAGTAGGGCCTCCCTGGGGGCATTGCCCAGCTGGGCACACTTCGTGCACCTGCGAACACAGTGTTCCAGGTCTGAGTCAATTCCCGGCCACTGTACATGTGACCGGGCAATGGCCTTCATTAGCACAATGCCTGGGTGATCGCTGTGGAGTTCCCTGATGAATGCTTCCCTGCCCCTCTGGGGCATGACTACCCAGCTGCCCCATTGTAGGCAGTCGGCTTGGATGGAGAGCTCATCCATCCGTCTGTGAAACAGTTTGACCTCCTCGGGGCATGCTCCGTGTGCGGGCGCCCAATCCCCAGTCAGGACACATTTCTTAATCAAGGATAGGAGGGGATCTCTGTTGGTCCAGGTTTTGATCTGGCGGGCTGTGATGGGGGTGCCTGCGCTGTCAAAGGCATCAACGATGGCCATGACCATCTCAACGCTTTGCTCCGCTGCCCCCTCAGTGGTGGCCAGTGGAAGACTGCTGAGCGCGTTAGCGCAATTTTCGGTGCTTGGCCGGTGCCGTATGGTGTAGTCATACGCAGCCAGCGTGAGAGCCCATCGATGTATGCGAGCTGACTCATTGGCATTGACAGCCTTGCTGTCTGACAACAGGGATGTTAACAGCTTGTGGTCCGTTTCTAACTTGAACCTTCTGCCAAAAAAGTACTGATGCATCTTTTTCACCCCGTAGACACATGCGAGTGTTTCCTTTTCAACCATCCCACATCCCCGTTCTGCTTGGGAGAGCGACCTAGAGGCATAAGCCACAGGTTGGAGTTGGCCCTCATCATTACTCTGCTGCAACACACAACCAATACTATAGGATGATGCATCACATGTCAAAACCAATTTCTTACAGGGGTTGTACAGGGTCAACAGCTTATTAGAACAAAGTAGGTTCCGCGCCCGATTGAAAGCCCGTTCCTGACAGTTCCCCCAAAACCAATCACAACCCTTACGCAGGGGCATGTGTAGCAGCTCCAACAACGTGCTTAAGTTCAGCATAAAGTTCCTGAAATAGTTCAAGAGTCCCAGAAATGAACGCAACTCCGATGTGTTGCCGGGCCTGGGCGCTCGACGAATTGCCTCCGTTTTGGATTCGGTAGGCCGAATCCTGTCTGCAGCAACCCTCCTGCCCAAAAACTCGACCTCTGTGGCCAAAAACACACACTTAGACTTCTTTAGTCGCAGGCCTTCCCGGTTCAGTCGGCGTAGCACCTCCTCCAGGTTGTGGCGGTGTTCCTCGGTGTCTCGACCTG
Source organism: Pristiophorus japonicus (assembly GCF_044704955.1). Classification (NCBI taxonomy): domain Eukaryota; kingdom Metazoa; phylum Chordata; class Chondrichthyes; family Pristiophoridae; genus Pristiophorus; species Pristiophorus japonicus. The sequence goes on from NC_091998.1 coordinate 49,336,971, forward strand.
TGATAAGGATGTCGTCCTGAAATACGATTGTTCCAGGGATGGATTTGAGCAGGCTTTCCATGTTCCTTTGAAAGATAGCGGCCGCTGATCGAATGCCAAATGAACACCTGTTGTAGACAAACAGCCCCTTGTGCGTGATGATGGTGGTCAGTAGCTTGGATTCTTCAGCCAGTTCCTGGGTCATGTAGGCTGAAGTGAGGTCCAACTTGGTGAACAGCTTGCCGCCTGCCAGCGTGGCAAAATGATCCTCCGCTCTCGGAAGCGGATATTGGTCTTGTAGTGACACTCGGTTGATAGTGGCTTTGTAGTCGCCACAAATCCTGAACGAACCATCCGTTTTTAGAACAGGGACGATGGGGCTTGCCCAGTTGCTGAATTCAACGGGCGAAATTATGCCCTCTCTTAGCAATCTGTCCAACTCACTCTCAATTTTTTCCCGCATCACATATGGCACAGCTCTGGCTTTGTGGTGCACTGGTCTGGCGTCCGGGGTGATGCGTATCACTACTTTGGTGCCCTTGAAAGTCTCGACACCAGGTTGAAATCGTGACTCAAATTTCTGTAGGTCCTGTGAGCATGAACTTCGCTCCACAGATGAAATGGCGTGCACATCCCCCCGTTTCCAGTTCATCTCTGCTAGCCAGCTCCTCCCCAAAAGCGCGGGACCATTTCCCGGGACAATCCAGAGTGGCAGCCGGTTCTCTGATCCATTATGTGTGACCACCAACATTGCACTGCCTAGCACTGGGATGATCTCTTTGGTGTACATCCGTATTTGCGTGTCAATGCGTTCTAGTTTGGGTCTGCTAGCTCTGAGTGGCCATAGTTTCTCGAATTGTTGGACACTCATAAGTGACTGACTGGCCTCTGTGTCCAGCTCCATGCGTACCGGGATGCCGTTTAATAGGACTTTCATCATCATAGGTGGCGTTTTGGTATATGAGCTGTGGATGTCTGCCACATGAACCCGCTGATCTTCAACGTCCATTGCTTTGTCTCAAGCATCAACCTGCCTTGCAGACCCCTCTTCTGGTTCATCTGCCTTGTAAATTAGCCTCGCTGTGGGCTTCCTGCACATTCTGGCTAAATGTCCACTGAAGTTACAATTTCTACAGATAAATTGTTGAAACCTACAGGTTTTTGCAGCATGTCTGCCCCTGCACCTCCAGCATGAGCTGAGATTGTTGTGAACAAAAGGACTGTTACCAGGCATTCCTCTCTGATTGTCTCTTTGATTACTCTTGAGCACTCTGTTAGTGGGTGTCAATGGCCCCATCCCGGGATGCATTGTCCACCGTGATGGCGTAAATGTCCGTCCAACCTGCCATTGTCTCTGTTGAGGACCCACTCTAGAGTCTGTTGCTGCCTGGGTGGTGTCGAATTGCCCTTGCCTGCCTGCGGGGTTCTGCGTCATGTTTACAATGTTAACTCCCTGATCCATCGCCACGTTGGAAACAGAGTTACCCGCGTATATTATCTTGGTTTCCTCCTCCCCCGCCATGAAGATCTGAGCCATCAACGCCACCGCTTCCAAGGTCAAGTCCTTGGTCTCAATTAGCTTTCTGAAAATCCCGGCATGACCAATGCCCTCAATAAAAAAATCCCTTAACATCTCCCCCCTGCAGGCGTCTGTGAACTTACAGAGGCTGGCCAAGCGCCGAAGGTTCGCAATGAAGTCCGGTATGCTCTGTACTTTCCGACATCGGTGTGTATAGAATCGGTGTCGGGCCATGTGTATACTGCTCACTGGTTTGAGGTGCTCACCCATCAGTTTCCTGAGCTCTTCAAAGGTTTTGTCCACCGGCTTCTCGGGTGCGAGCAGGTCTTTCATCAGCACGAACGTCTTAGGCCCACGGCTGGACAGTAGATGCAACCTTCGCTTGTCAGCCACTGCATCTCCCAGCCAGTCCTTCGTGAAAAAGCTCTGCTGGAGCCTCTCAACGAAATCGTCCCAGTCCTCACCAACACAGTACTGTTCCTCTGTGCTACCGGTGGCCATTCTCGTGTGTCGTTGATTCCCGTTTCTCGTCGCCAAATGTAATGTCCTTACACACTACTATAAATTCACACGAGGCACATTCTGCTGACAAGGTCACTCCGTGACCTGAACCTTTATTCACAGGACCAAGAAGTGATGACCCTGTGTAGGACCTCCCTTTATATACCTGGATGACCAGGTGAGGAGTGTCTCCCACAAGTTCACCCCCTGTGGTCAATGTGTGCATTTAATAGGTGTATACAGTATGCAGTGTTGTTACATGAAGGTTACAGTTACATGAAGGTTACATACATCACAATATTCATAGCCAATGAACTGGAAGAGGAAGAGAATGCGACCAAACGAAGGGCGATCCTCCTAACAACCTATGGCCTCATGATGTATCTCCTGGCCACGGCTAAACCAACAGAGAACCATTTACGCTGGTCCGGGAGCACCTAAATCCTAAGGAAAGTGTTTTGATGGTGAGATATCTGTTCTACATGTTTCAACAATCAGAGGGCCGGGAAGTGGTGAGCTACGTCACTGAACTAAGGCGCCTCGCAGGACATTGTGAGTTTGAGGGATTCCTAGAACAAATGCTCAGAGACTTTTTTGTACTGGGCATCGGGCATGAGACAATCCTTCTCAAACTGTTGACTGTAGAAACTCCGAATGTGAGTGAAGCCATAATGATAGACCAGGCATTTATGTCCACTAGTGACAACACCAAGCAGATTCGCAGAACAAAAAAGTTTCGGCCTGTAATGTGCATAAAGTAACGTCGGTTTTGAGCAGAAATGTACAGGGCAGAATATACATGCCAGCTGCTGTGGCCCGACCTCAATTGACCCAGAGTCCGCCATCATCTGTTTATGTGAGGCAGTTAACACCCTGTTGGCGCTGCGGGGGTGATCATCGGCCCCATCAATGCCGCTTTAAGCACTATGCGTGCAATGGCTGCAGAACAATGGGACACCTCCAACGAATGTGCAGGCGAGCTGCAAACCCTGCAAACCCTGCAAACCACCACGTTGCAGAGGAAGATTGGTCCACAGTGGATCAGACGGAATTGGAAACTGGTACGGAGGAGGCGGCGGTGTGTGGGGTACACACGTTCACGACAAAATGCCCACCAATAACGTTGAAAGTTGAACTGAACGGTATTCCAGTGTCTATGGAGCTGGACACGGGGGCAAGTCAGTCCATAATGAGTAAAATGGCCCAACATTTCGACAGGCTGTGGGGGAAAAAGGCACACAGGCCCAAGCTCAGCCCCATTAACACCAAACTAAGGACTTACACCAAGGAACTAATCCCTGTAATTGGCAGTGCTGAAGTCAAAGTCTCCTACGATGGAGCAGTATACGAACTCCCGCTGTGGATTGTGCCAGGGGATGGCCCCATGTTGTTTGTCAGAAGCTGACTGGGGAAAGTCCGCTGGAACTGGGATGACATCCGAGCACTCTTGTCAGTTGATGACACTGCATACACCCAGGTTCTAAGCAAATTCCCTTTGTTATTCGAGCCAGGCATTGGAAGCTTCTCGGGGACGAAAGTGTAGATCCATTTGGTTCCCGGTATGTGACCCATCCACGACAAGGCTCGGAAGGGACCGTACATGATGTGTGAAAAAGTGGAAATCAAGCTGGACAGGCTGCAACGTGAAGGCATCATCGCACCGGTGGAGTTCAATGACTAGGGCAGTCCGATTGTTCCGGTACTTAAGGAGGATGGTACAGTTAGAATTTGCGGTGACTATAAAGTAACAATTAACCGTTTTTCGCTGCAGGACCAGTACCCGCTACCCAAGGCAGATGACCTATTTGTGACCCTGGCTGGAGGGAAGACGTTCACCAAGCTGGACCTGACCTCGGCCTACATGAATCAGGAGTTGGAGGAGTCTTCGAAAGGCCTCACCTGCATCAACACGCACAATGGTGTGTTTATTTACAACCGGTGCCCGTTCGGGATTCGGTCGGCCGCAGTGATCTTCCAGCGGAACATGGAAAGCCTGCAAAAGTCGGTTCCTTGTTCAGTGTTCTTCCAGGACGACATATTGGTTACAGATCTGGACACCATGGAGCACTTAAAGAATCTGGAGGAGGTTCTTAGTCGGTTGGATCGCGTGGGGCTCAGGTTGAAACGCTCGAAGTGTGTTTTCCTGGCACAGGACGTCGAATTCTTAGGAAGGAGGATCGCAGCAGACGGCATCAGACCCACCGACGCCAAGACGGAGGCCATCAAGAACGTGCCGCGACCACGGAACGTGACGGAGCTGCGGTCATTCCTGGGACTCCTGAGCTCTTCGGTAGTTTCCTACCTGGGTTAAGCACCCTGCTAGAACCCCTGCATGCGCTCCTGCGCAAGGGAGATGACTGGGTATGGGGGAATTCACAAGAGGCTGCCTTTAAGAAAGCCAGAAATTTACTGTGTTCTAACAAACTGCTTGTTCTGTATAATCCATGTAAACGACTAGTGTTAGCTTGCGATGTGCCATCATACAGTGTCGGGTGTGTTTTACAACAGACTAATGAATCGGGAATTTTTCAACCAATTGCATATGCATCCAGGAGCTTGTCCAAGGCCAAAAGGGCCTACAGCATGATTGAAAAAGAGGCTCTGGCATGCATTTACGGGGTAAATAAAATGCACCAGTACTTGTTTGGCCTCAAGTTTGAGCTTGAAACTGACCACAAGCTGCTCATATCGCTGTTCTTGGAGAGCAAAGGGATCAATACCAATGCCTCTGCCCGCATCCAAAGATGGGCACTCACGCTGTCGGCATACAACTATGTAATCCGCCACAGACCGGGCACAGAGAACTGCACAGATGCTCTCAGCGGCTACCATTGCCCACCACTGGGGTGGAAATGGCACAGCCAGCGGACTTGCTTATGGTCATGGAGGCATTTGACCACGAGAAGTCCACCGTTACGACCCGCCAGATCAGGACCTGGACGAGCCAGGATCCTTTACTGTCCCTGGTAAGAAACTGTGTCCTCCAAAGGAGTTAGTCCAGTGTCCCAGTGGAAATACAGAAAGCGATTAAGCCATTCCACAGACGCAAAGATGAGCTGTCCCTGCAGACGGACTGTCTCTTGTGGGGCAATCGTGTGGTCTTTTCCAAGAAAGGCAGAGACACATTTATTGGGCAACTGCACAGCACCCACCCAGGCATCGTGATGATGAAAGCCATAGCCAGATCCCACGTGTGGTGGCCAGGCATCGACTCAGATTTAGAGTCATTTGCAATGCTTGCTCTCAGTTGAGCAATGCACCTAGTGAGGCACTGCTAAGATTATGGTCCTGGCCATCCAAACTGTGGTCGAGGATCCATGTAGATGATGCAGGCCCATTCCTAGGTAAAATGGTTGTCGAGGATGCTTACTCAAAGTGGATTGAATGTGCAATCTGTCATGTATTCAACCAGCATTGTAACCCATGTATAATCTGACCTAAGTTGTACACTGTGAGAACACTGACCACTAGGTGGTGAACTTGTGGGAGACACTCCTAACCTAGACCTTCAGATATAAAAGAGGAAGCTCCACCCACTTCCATCACTTGAGTGCTATGAAATAAAGGACAGGTCACAGACTGACCTTCTCTCAAGCATGAGCCTCGTGTGCATTTATACTGTATAGTAAGGACGTATCAATAGAGACAAGAAACTGGGATTTAAACCACGCGAGCATGGCCACGAGCAGAACAGACGAGAGGTACTGTGTTAAGGAATGGTTGGGACAGAGATTCAGCATTGTTAAAGTCGCACACAGTTCTCCAGGCAGACAAGGGCAGTCGGGCATGCCCCAACATGTAGTCGAACCCAGAGGGGGAGTTCGACAGAGATAATGGCAAGCTGAACGGCGATTCACGCCATTGCAAGGGACAATGCGACCAGTAATGGGGCCATCAACACCTGTTAATGGCGCACTCAAGGGCAATAACAGGGGCAGTCAGGGACGATCGACTGGCAAGGGACCTTTTGTTTCAAACAGCAGCTCATGCTGGAGGCGTGGAGGCACACACTCAGCCGGAGTTTGCAGAGGTGAGCAAAATACCTGCAGAAATTGCAGAAATGAACGCTGGGGGAAATCGCTGGAAGCTGAAGTTCAGCGAGTTCATGTGGAGCACGTATACAGTTCATACACCAGGACTTCATGGCAGGCAATGGAATTAACTGTGTTAGAACGGCACCGTTCAAGCTGGCCTCAAACGGCCAGGCAGAACGAGTAGTGCAGATAATCCAACAGGGGATGCTCAGAATCCAAGGGGGCTCCCTACAATGCCACTTATTACGCCTCCTGTTGGCCTACAGATCCCGACCACACTCACTCACAGGGGTTCCACCCGCAGAGCTGCTAATGAAAAGGACGCTCAAAACCCGGTTATCCCTTATACACCCCACCATGAAAGAAATTGTCAAGTCACAATATGACTACCATGACAGGAATGCGAGGGCGCGATGTATTGATGTAAATGACCCTGTTTTTGTCCTCAACTACGCTACAGGGCCCAAATGGCTCACAGGCACTGTGGTTGCCAAAGAGGGAAATAGGATTCTGGTAGTTAAACTTACCAATGGACAAATCTGCCACAAACATTTGGATCAAACAAAAAGGAGGTTCAGCAACCCCATAGAAGAAGCAGAGGAAGAACACGATGTAGAGTTCACTCCACCACAGGTGACCGAACACTGGAACCAAAGGAAGGAGAGCCCAGTCACTGTGGGCAGTCCGGACAGGCCTGAGGCACTGCAAACAGCAGACACTCAGGCCAGCGCCCAACAACCGGAGCCCCAACTCAGGCGCTCTACAAGGGAGCGTAAACCACCAGAGAGACTCAACCTGTGATCCCAATAAGACTTTGGCGGGGGGGGGGGGTGATGTCATGTATTCAACCAGCATTGTAACCCATGTATAATCTGACCTAAGTTATACACTGTGAGAACACTGACCACTTGGTGGTGAACTTGTGGGAGACACTCCTAACCTAGACCTTCAGATATAAAAGGGGAAGCTCCACCCATTTCCATCACTTGAGTGCTATGAAATAAAGGACAGGTCACAGACTGACCTTCTCTTAAGCATGTGCCTCGTGTGCATTTATACTGCATAGTAAGGACCTATCACAATCCACCAGGGGCCTATCTGTTGGAGTCCCAAAGGATCCCAGCATCCCTTGGGAGCACAGCATATAAGCAGGTCACCCACGAGGTACCTGCACTCTGGAACTACAATAACGGAGCTAAGGTCACACTGGCCTTACACACAGTACTCGGTCTGACCATTTATTATGAGCATAACATTGAGCATCCCTGATTATAATCGCTCAACCACGGGTGGACATGCCTTCTGTTGCCTCGGCCCCCAAGCTTTGGAACACCCTGCCTAAATCTCTCCACCTCTCTTTCCTCCTTTGAGATGCTCCTTAAAGCATACCTCTTTGACACAAGCTTTTGCTCACCTGAATAATTTCCACTTATGTGGCTCGGTGTCAAATTTTAATCTCATAATACTCCTGTGAAGCACCTTGGGACGTTTCACTATGTTAAAGGCGCTATATAAATGCAAGTTGTTGTTGTTGTTGTTGTTACGTGGTCTAACCCAGGAAAGCGTGAAATTGTTACTGCATTCAGTTTAAACAAGACACGACTAGATATAGTGCAGAGTGCTGGCCCATAGTGAGACAATTTAACCCTGGAAATAATTTGCTGTCTCAACATACAGATAGATTCATACATTATTTCCTTGTTGGCAATTTTCAGACTAAATGCGTTCCCACTTCTGTTAGACTGTATCTGAATGTTCATCTGCTACTATCAGAAACACTGAATTCATCGCATATTGCTACTGCCGTTTGTAAATGTAATGTCAGTTTGGACTAAAAGAACAGTTTGTTGCTTCTGTGAATCAGACTAAAATCACATGTATTATTCCAGTTTGATGAGCAACCAACCTCATTCCCCTCTCAGCTTGTGTTCTGCGTTGAAGAATAATATGTGTTTTCACTTTGAAGAAAGGAAAGAAAGACGTGCATTTATAGAGCGCCTTTCACAACCACCGGACGTCTCAAAGCGCTTTACAGCCAATTAAGTACTTTTTGGAGTGTAGTCACTGTTATATTGTAGGAAACGCCAATTTGTGCACAGCAAGCTCCCACAAACAGCAATGTGATAATGACCAAATAATCTGCTTTTATGATGTTGATTGAGGGATAAACATTAGCCCAGGAATAACTCCTCTGCTCTTCTTCAAAATAGCACCATGGGATCTTTTTAGTCAGCCTGAGAGAGCAGACAGGGTCTTTGTTTAACATCACACCTGAGAGACAGCATCTCCGACAGTGCAGCATTCATTGAGCACTGCACTGGGAGTGTCAGCCTAGACTTATGTGCTCAAGTCCCTGGAGTAGGACGATGAACCCATAACTTCTGGCCCAAAGGCGAGTGTGCTATCCACTGACACATTTACTCACTGATTCCACTTGGGCTTGTGTGAATGAAGGTTTTGACGAACTGGCAGTGCCATTGAGGTGCCAGCAGGTCACAGATGAGTAGACTTCCCCTCCGATCAAAAGAAGCACTCAGAGCTTTTATGCAGCCTCCATTTATTTTCCCTTGTGTCGCTGAAGTGTCTCGACAGCAATAATTTAAGGAGGTTGCAAACCTTTATCTGAAAATCATCCAGCTAGATGTCGCTGTGCGTGACATGCCTATATGTGAAACCGCAGACAAACCCAGTACCTGGCTGTAGCCAGCGGAGCTCAGGGGCTTTTTAATGCAAAACAATTGAAACTCGTTACAATTAAACCTCAAAATTGGTATTCAGTGAGGCAGATGGAAAACCAGAACAGGCAACTTAAGTGTTAGGTTTACTGATTTTAAAAGCAATTTGTAAAAGGCCACCTCAATATTCTTACACAATACTGCGGATTCTGGAATCTGGAATAAAAACAGAAAATGCTGGAAATCTCAGCAGGTCAGGCAGCATCAGTGGAGAGAAACAGAGTTAACGCTTCGGGTCTGTGACCCTTCGTCAGAACCTGAAACATTAACTCTGCTTTCTCTTCACAAATGCTGCCTGACCTGCTGAGCTTTCGCAAAGATTTTTTAAAACATTTTTTCCTTTCTCATCCTTTCGGCAAACATTAACCCTTTGTGGGGTAGGTGATAAAGGCAGAGTAGTCTGCTACAAAAAAAACTGACCAGCCACTGGTGTTGGTACGGTGACACCATTTTAGCCATGTGCACGAACTTTAATCAATAGCGCCTAATATACACTTGTACTCACCAAGGCATCTTTGGCAACACCTCGCAAACCCGCGACCTCTACCACCTAGAAGGACAAAAGAAAAGAAATAGGAGCAGGAGTAGGCCATTTGGCCCCTCAAGCCTGCTCCACCATTCAATAAGATCATGGCTGATCCGATCATGGACTCAGCTCCACTTCCCTGCCCGCTCCCCACTAACTCTTTACTTCCTTATCAAAAATCTATCTCCACCTTAAATACATTCAATGACCCAGCCTCCACAGCTGTCTGAGGCAGAGAATTCCACAGATTTACAACCCTCTGAGGGAAGAAATCTCTCCACCTCTCAGTTTTAAATGGGCGACCCCTTATTCTAAGACTATGTCCCCTATGAGTGGAAATATCCTCTCTGCATCCACCTTGTCGAGCCCCCTCATTATCTTATAAGTTTCAATAAGATCACCTCCCATTCTTCTGAACTCCAATGTGTAAAGACCCAACCGACTCAACCTATCTTCATAAGTCAACCCCCTCATCTCCGGAATCAACCAAGTGAACCTTCAAGGGCAGCGGGTGCAGGGGAACACCACCACCTCCAAGTCCCCCTCCAAGTCACACACACCATCCTGACTTGGAAATATATCGGCCGTTCCTTCATCGTGGCTGTGTCAAAATCCTGGAACTCCCTCCCGAACAGCGCTGTGGGAGGCATACGGAATGCAGCGGTTCAAGGCAGCTCACCACCACCTTCTCAAGGGCAATTAGGGATGGGCCTTGCCAGCGACGCCCACATTCATGAAATAATACAAAAATACACTAAGGTTAAGTAAGGTACTTTATATGTGCATGCATACTGAACAAACATCTACCCCCATTCAGTAACCAAGGAAATAAAGCATTTACAATGAACAAGAAACACTTGAACACTCCTATTTTCGTCTTACCATATTACCAACAAAAAGGTGAAAGTACACTTGCACATGCCATGAGAATATAACTACTCACATGCTCAATAACGGTGTTTATTACTGTAATGTATGTATCTGTGAGGATGCTCACAGGTTGGTTGAGCTGTCAAGTTGGGAGTATCTTAACCAGTCACGTGATGTTCACAAGACTCAATAAAACCCCAGCCAGTTGGGTTCGGGAAATCCAGGATGAGGCACGTGGCTGTGAGCCTGGTGGATGAACTGGTAATGTGTCATATGATTGTGAAACCTTTTGCTAATAAACCGACTGGTTCTTAACAGTGATAGCAACATAGAAATTTACAGCGCAGAAGGAGGCCTTTCCGGCCCATCGTGTCCATGCCAGTCGGCAAAGAGCTGCACGGCCCTTGGTCAGCAGCCCGAAAGGTTACATATAAACCTATGAACAATGACGGAAAGGCAAAGAGCACTCAACCAGTCTGCCTCACACAACTGCGACACCCATTACACTGAAACATTCTACACTCCACCCCAACCGGAGCCATGTGATCTCCTGGGAAAGGCAAAAACCAGATAAAAACCCAGGTCAATTTAGGGAGAAAAAATCTGGGAAAACACCTCTCTGACCCATCCAGGTGATCGAAACTAGTCCAGGAGATCACCCTGGACGTATTCTATTCCCTGCAGTATCTACCATTATATCTGCGCCATCCAACAAAAGGTCATCCAGTCTAATCCCAATTACCAGCTCTAGGTCCGTAACCCTGCAGGTTACTGCACTTTAAGTGCCCATCCAACCATCTCTTAAATGTGGTGAGGGTTTCTGCATTCACCACTCTTCTAGGCAGCGAGTTCCAGATCCCCACAACCCTCTGCATAAAAAAGCCCTCTCTCAAATCCTCTCTAAACATTCCACCAACCACTTTAAAACTATGCCCCCTCGTAATAGACCCCTCCACCAATGGAAATAGACCCTTACTATCAACTGTGTCCAGGCCTCTCAATATTTTGTACACCTCGATGAGGGCACCTCTCAACCTCCTCTGTTCCAATGAGAACAAACCCAGCCTATCCAATCTGTCCTCATAACTAAGATTCTCCATTCCAGGCATCATCATAGTAAATCTCCTTTGCACCCTCTCTCGTGCAATCACGTCCTTCCTATAATACGGCGACCAGAACTGCACGCATTAATCCAGCTGTGGTATAACCAAAGTATTATAAAATTTAAGCATAACCTCCCTGCTCTTATATTCTATGCCTCGGCCAATAAAGGCAAGCATTCCGTATGCCTTCTTAACCACCTTATCCACCTGGCCTGCTACTTTCAGGGATCTGTGGACAAGCACTCCAAAGTCCCTTTGTTCATCTACACTTTTAAGTGGCCTACTGCTTAATGTGTATACCCTTTCCTTATTAGCCCTCCCAAAGTGCATCACCTCACACTTCTCTGAATTAAATTCATTTGCCACTGCTCTGCCCACCTGACCAGTAGGTTGATATCCTCCTGAAGCCCATGACTTTCTCTTCATTATTAATCACACAGTCAATTTTAGTGTCGTCTGCAAACTTCTTAATCATACTCCCTATATTCAAATCTAAATCGTTGATATATACCACAAAAAGCAAGGGACCGAGTGCTGAGCCCTGCGGAACCCCACTGAAAACATCCTTCCCGTCACAAAAACATCCATCAATCATTACCCTTTGCTTCCTACCTCCAAGCCAATTTTGGAACCAACATGACACTTTGCCCTATATTCCATGGGCTGTAACCTTCATGACCAGTCTACCATGTGTGACCTTATCAAAAGCCTTGCTAAAGTCCATATATACTACATCGTACTCATTACCCTCATCAATCCTCTTGCTTACCTCCTCAAAAAATTCAATCAGGTTAGTCAAACACGATCTTCCCTTAACAAATCCGTGCTGACTGTCTCTAATTAACCCTTGCCTTTCCAAATGCAGATTTATCCTGTCTTTCAGGATTTTTTCCAATAATTTTCCCACCACTGAGGTTAGGCTGACAGGCCTGTAATTACTCAGCCTATGCCTTTCTCCCTTCTTAAACAAGGGTACTACATTAGCAGTCCTCCAATCCTCCGGCACCATGCCCAAATCCAAAGAGGACTGGAAAATGATGGTCAAGGCCTCTGCTATTTCCTCTTTTACTTCGCTCAACAGCCTGGGATGCATTTCATCTGGGCCTGGGGACTTATCTCCTTTCAAACCTGCTACGCCCCTTAATACTTCCTCTCTCACTATATTTATTTCATCCAGAATATCACACTCATCCTCGATAGCAGTATCTGCATTACCCCTTTCTTTTGTGAAAACAGAATCAAAGTATTCGTTAAGAACCCTACCAACATCTTCCGCCTCCATACGAAGATTACGCTCATGGTCTCTAATAGGCCCTACCCTTTCTTTAGTTACCCGCTTACTTTTAATATATTTAATATATTTATCGAACATGTAAGGATTTTCCTTAATTTTACTGGCCAAGAACCCTCAGTGAGCAGCACCCTCACCTCAGAGTCAGAAGGTTGTGGGTTCAAGTCCCACTCCAGGAACTTGAGCACATAAATCTACACTGACACTCCAGTGCAGTGCTGAGGGAGTGCTGCATTGTCAAGAGGTGCCATCTTTCGGATGAGACGTTAAACCGAGGCCCCGTCTGCCCTCTCAGCATCTGCACAACATCCCATGGCACTATTTCAAAGAAGAGCAGTGGAGTTATCCCCGGTGTCCTGGGCCAATATTTATCCCTCAACCAACATCACAAAAACAGATTATCTGGTCATTGTCACATTGCTGTTTGTGGGAGCTTGCTGTGCGCAAATTGGCTGCTGCGTTTCCCACATTACAACAGCGACTACACTCCAAAAATATTTCATGGGTGTAAAGCGCTTTGAGACTTCCGGTGGTCATGAAATGCGCTATATAAATGCAAGTCTTTCTTTCTTTCCTTAATCAGAGACATTTTATGTCCATCCTGCATCAGTGTTTTGTCATTTTCTCTTCCTTCCCTGCTCCTGGACTTCACCATATCATAGAAACATAGAAACATAGAAAATAGGTGCAGGAGTAGGCTATCCGGCCCTTCGAGCCTGTACCACCATTCAATAAGATCATGGCTGATCATTCAGCTCAGTACCCCTTTCCTGCTTTCTCTCCATACCCCTTGATCCCTTTAGCCGCAAGGGCCACATCTAACTCCCTCTTGAATATATCCAATGAACTGGCATCAACAACTCTCTGCGGCAGGGAATTCCACAGGTTAACAACTCTCTGAGTGAAGAAGTTTCTCCTCATCTCAGTCCTAAATGGCCTACCCCTTATCCTTAGACTGTGTCCCTTGACTCTGGACTTCTCCAACATCGGGAACATTCTTCCTGCATCTAACCTGTCCAGTCCCGTCAGAATTTTATATGTTTCTATGAGATCCCCTCTCATCCTTCTAAACTCCAGTAAATACAGGCCCAGTTGATTCAGTCTCTCCACATATGTCAGTCCTGCCATCCCGGGAATCAGTCTGGTGAACCTTTGCTGTACTCCCTCAATAGCAAGAACATCCTTCCTCAGATTAGGAGACCAAAACTGAACACAATATTCCAGGTGGGGCCTCACCAAGGCCCTGTACAACTGCAGTAAGACTTCCCTACTCCTATACTCAAATCCCCTTGCTATGAAGGCCAACATGCCATTTGCCTTCTTCACCGCCTGCTGTATCTGCATGACAACCTTCAATGACTGATGAACCATGACACCCAGGTCTCGCTGCACCTCCCCTTTTCCTAATCTGCCGCCATTCAGATAATATTCTGCCTTCGTGTTTTTGCCCCCAAAGTGGATAACCTCACATTTATCCACATTATACTGCATCTGCCATGCATTTGCCCACTCGCCTAACCTGTCTAAATCACCCTGCAGCCTCTTAGCGTCCTCCTCACAGCTCACACCGCCAACCAGTTTAGTGTCATCTGCAAACTTGGAGATATTACACTCAATTCCATCATCTAAATCATTAATTATATATTGTAAAGAGCTGGGGTCCCAGCACTGAGCCCTGCAGCACCCCACTAGTCACTGCCTGCCATTCTGAAAAGGACCCGTTAATCCCGACTCTCTGCTTCCTGTCTGCCAATCAGTTCTCTATCAGTACATTACATCAGTACATTACCCCAATACCATGTGCTTTGATTTTGCACACCAATCTTTTGTGTGCGACCTTGTCAAAAGCCTTTTGAAAGTCCAAATACAACATATCCACTGGTTCTCCCCTGTCCACTCTACTAGTTAAATCCTCAAAAAATTCCAGAAGATTTGTCAAGCATGATTTCCCCTTCATAAATCCATGCTGACTTGGACCAATCCTATCACTGCTTTCCAAATGTGCTGCTATTTCATCCTTAATGATTGATTCCAACATTTTCCCCACTACTGATGTCAGGCTAACCGGTCTATAATTACCCGTTTTCTCTCTCCCTACTTTTAAAAAAAGTGGTGTTACATTAGCAACCCTCCAGTCCATAGGAACTGATCCAGAGTGATAGACTGCTGGAAAATTATCACCAATGCATCCACTATTTCTAGGGCCACTTCCTTAAGTACTCTGGGATATAGACTATCAGGCCCTGGGGATTTATCGGCCTTCAATCCCGTCAATTTCCCTAACACAATTTCCCGCCTAATTAGGATATCCTTCAGTTCTTCCTTCTCACTAGACCTTCGGTCCCCTAGTACACACAGAATGTTATTTGTGTCTTCCTTTGTGAAGACAGAACCAAATGGTTTGCCATTTCTTTGTTCCCCATTATAAATTCATCTGAATCCGACTGCAAGGGACCTATGTTTGTCTTCACTAATCTTTTTCTCTTCACATATCGATAGAAGCTTTTGCAGTCATTTTTTATGTTTCCGGCAAGCTTCCTCTCATACTCTACTTTCTTCCTCTTAATTAAACCCTCTGGCCTCCTCTGCTGTATTCTAAATTTCTCCCAGTCCTCCGGCTTGCTACTTTTTCTGGCTAATTTGTATGCCTCTTCCTTGGATTTAACACAATGTTTAATTTCCCTTGTTAGCCACGGTTGAACCACCTTCCCCGTTTTATTTTTACTCCAGACAGGGATATACAATTGTTGAAATTCGTCCATATGCCCTTTAAAGGTTTGCCATTGCCTATCCACCGTCAACCCTTTAAGTATCATTTGCCATTCTAATCTAGCCAGTTCGCGCCTCATACCATCAAAGTTACTTTTCTGAATTAACTTTGTCACTCTCCATCTTAAAAAAGAATTCTACCATATTATGGTCACTCTTCCCCAAGGGGCCTCGCACAATAAGATTGATAATTAGTCCCTTCTCATTACACATCACCCAGTCTAGGATGGCCAGCTCTCTGGTTGGTTCCTCGACATATTGGTCTAGAAAACCATCTCAAATTAAGACCAACATTTATTTCTGGACCATGTCTGGGCCTGGATAGAATGGATAGGAAAGCCCTATTTTCCTTAGCAGAGTGGTCAATAACCAGGGGGCAATGATTTAAAGTAGTTGTTAGAAGGATTAGAAGGGAGGTGAGAAAAAGAAAGTTCACCAGAGGGTGATGGGGTCTGGAACTCACTGCCTGAAAGGGTGGTAGAGGCAGAAACACGCAATGCATTTAAAAAGTACTTAAAGAGTCATGACCTACAGAGCCAAGGATCTCATGCTGGATGGTGGGATTAGGCTGGATAACTCTTTTTCGACCGGCATGGACACGATGGGCCAAATGCTCTCCTTCTGTGTCCTAATGTTTCTATGTTTCTACGTGCTGGTCATTTCTGTAGGAAACACATGCAAGAACTCAAAAGACGAGAAACTGAGAACATTATCTCGAAGATACATCTAAGTAATTGGGCTACAACCATTGTTGTTGTACCTAACTCAGATGATAATGCCGATGCTATGTCCAGGTTGCCATCCCCATCACAAGTCACACCGAATAGGGAAGAAGTGTTCTAGTTTTCATACAGCTGAAGAGATTGGTGGAGCATTTCTATGGTAGACAGTCGAGCAGACACATGAAATGCCCATTGGTTAGCTTGAAGACTTCTACAGTTGTTGTTCCCGCCAAGATGTTAATTGCTAGTGGCAATTGCCAGTAGCTTCTAAATAAGTATCAGTTTAATTTAAAGGGGAAAAGTTAAATAGTTAGGAATCTTTCAGGTTTAGGCAGAGAAAAACAAGGTAACTCTCCAGTAGGAGGCAATTAGCAGCTAGTTAAAACCAGTTCGGTAAACAACTGACCAGTAGTGAGTCATCTGACCTAGATACAGTTTAAAAAGAGGCAGCTCGTGCAGAGCACGGAGTGCAGCAGCATAGAGTGGCATTTGTGAGTTTGGTAAGTGGGTGAGTTTGGGCAAGTGGGGGTGGCTGGTGCTGTTTTGTCTTGTTTTTCCTACCAGTGCTGATACTAGAGCAGCTGATAAGGAGTGCGAGAGTAGGAGACGCAGGCCCAGAGACCAGCCCAACCAGCTGCAGACAAAGATAGGGAGGTGCGAAATCGAGAGGTGACTTCACAGCCAAGCTGGTAAGTGGTTGGCTGTTCGACTGGTAAGTACAACTCTCTTTTAGACTGACTTTTAGATTGGTTTAATTGGCAGCAAACTACTAAGTAGCTGTTGGTGTTTAAGTAAATGTTAGTAAGTAAATTAATTTAAGGGTTAAGTCATTGCAGGAGCGCTCGGACCCATGTCATGCTCCTCCTGTGCTATGTGGGAAATCAGGGACTCTTCCAGTGTCCCTGACTACTATGTGTGCAGGAAGTGTGTCCAGCTGCAGCTCCTGACAGACCGCATGACGGCACTGGAGCTGCGGATGGACTCACTCTGGAGCATGCGCGATGCTGAGAATGTTGTGGATAGCACATTTAGTGAGTTGGTCACACCGCAGGTAAGGGTTAGGACAGATAGTGAATGGGTGACCAAGAGACAAGGCAAGAGCAGGAAGGTAGTGCAGGAGTCCCCTGCGGTCATCTCCCTCCAAAACAGATATACCGTTTTGGATACTGTTGGGGGAGATGACTTACCAGGGGAAGGCACCAGCAGCCAGGTTCATGGCACCATGGGTGGTTCTGCTGCACAGAAGGGCGGGAAAAAGAATGGGAGAGCTATAGTGATAGGGGACTCTATTGTAAGGGGAATAGATAAGAGTTTCTGCGGCTGCAACCGAGACTCCAGGATGGTATGTTGCCTCCCTGGTGCAAGGGTCCAGGATGTCTCGGAGAGGCTGCAGAGCATTCTGGAGAGGGAGGGTGAACAGCCAGTTGTCGTGGTACATATAGGTACCGATACAGATAAGAAGCGGGAAGCTAAATTTAGGGAGCTAGGAGTTAAATTAAAAAGTAGGACCTCAAAGGTAGTGATCTCTGGATTGCTACCAGTGCCACATGCTAATCAGAGTAGAGGGAGCAGGATAGTTAGAATAAATACGTGGCTTGAGCAGTGGTGCAAGAGGGAGGGATTCAAATTCCTGGGACATTGGAACCAGTTATGGGGGAAGTGGGACCTGTACAAAAGGGACAGTCTGCACTTGGGCAGGACTGGAACTGATGTCCTAGGGGTAACATTTGCTAATGCAGTTTGGGAATGTTTAAACTAATATGGCAGGGGGATGGGAACCTATGCAGCGAGATAGGGCGAAGTAATATGGAGTCAGAAACAGATGGTAGAAAGGTAAAAAGCAATAGTGGAAAGCTGAGTAAACAAAGGCAAGAAACAAAAAGGGCCACACCACATCATAATTCTAAAAGGACAAAGGGTGTTAAAAAAACAAGCCTGAAGGCTTTGTGTCTTAATGCAAGGAGCATCCGTAATAAGGTGAATGAATTAACTGTGCAAATAGATGTTAACAGATATGATGTGATTGGGATTACAGAGACGTGGCTCCAGGATGATCAGGGCTGGGAACTCAACATCCAAGGGTATTCAACATTCAGGAAGGATAGAATAAAAGGAAAAGGAGGTGGGGTAGCATTGCTGGTTAAAGAGGAGATTAATGCAATAGTTAGGAAGGACATTAGCTTGGATGATGTGGAATCTATATGGGTTGAGCTGCAGAACACCAAAGGGCAAAAAACGTTAGTGGGAGTTGTGTACAGACCTCCAAACAGTAGTAGTGATGTTAGGGAGGGCATCAAACAGGAAATTAGGGGTGCGTGCAATAAAGGTGCAGCAGTTATAATGGGTGACTTTAATATGCACAGAGATTGGGCTAACCAAATTGGAAGCAATACGGTGGAGGAGGATTTCCTGGAGTGCATAAGGGATGGTTTTCTAGACCAATATGTCGAGGAATCAACGAGGGGGGAGGCCATCTTAGACTGGGTGTTGAGTAATGAGAGAGGATTAATTAGCAATCTTGTTGTGCGAGGCTCCTTGGGGAAGAGTGACCATAATATGGTGGAATTCTACATTAGGATGGAGAAAGAAACAGTTAATTCAGAGACCATGGTCCAGAACTTAAAGAAGGATAACTTTGAAGGTATGAGACGTGAATTGGCTAGGATAGATTGGCGAATGATACTTAAGGGGTTGACAGTGGATGGGCAATGGCAGACATTTAGAGATTGCATGGATGAACTACAACAATTGGACATCCCTGTCTGGCGTAAAAATAAAAAAGGGAAGGTGGCTCAACCGTGGCTATCTAGGGAAATCAGGGATCGTATTAAAGCCAAGGAAGTGGCATACAAATTGGCCAGAAATAGCAGCGAACCCGGGGACTGGGAGAAATTTAGAACTCAGCAGAGGAGGACAAAGGGATTGATTAGGCAGAGTACGAGAGGAAGCTTGCAGGGAACATTGAGACGGACTGCAAAAGCTTCTATAGATATGTAAAGAGAAAAAGGTTAGTAAAGACAAACGTAGGTCCCCTGCAGTCAGAATCAGGGGAAGTCATAACGGGGAACAAAGAAATGGCAGACCAATTGAACAAGTACTTTGGTTCGGTATTCACTAAGGAGGACACAAACAACCTTCCGGATATAAAAGGGGTCAGAGGGTCTAGTAAGAAGGAGGAACTGAGGGAAATCCTTATTAGTCGGGAAATTGTGTTGGGGAAGTTGATGGAATTGAAGGCCGATAAATCCCAAGGGCCTGATGGACTGCATCCCAGAGTACTTAAGGAGGTGGCCTTGGAAATAGCGGATGCATTGACAATCATTTTCCAACATTCCATAGATTCTGGATCAGTTCCTATGGAGTGGAGGGTAGCCAATGTAACCCCACTTTTTGAAAAAAGGAGGGAGAGAGAAAACAGGGAATTATAGACCGGTCAGCCTGACATCGGTAATGGGTAAAATGATGGAATCAATTATTAAGGATGTCATAGCAGTGCATTTGGTAAGAGGTGACATGATAGGTCCAAGTCAGCATGGATTTGTGAAAGGAAAATCATGCTTGACAAATCTTCTGGAATCTTTTGAGGATGTTTCCAGTAGAGTGGACAAGGGAGAACCAGTTGATTTGGTGTATTTGGACTTTCAGAAGGCTTTCGACAAGGTCCCACACAAGAGATTAATGTGCAAAGTTAAAGCACATGGGATTGGGGGTAGTGTGCTGACATGGATTGAGAACTGATTGGCAGACAGGAAGCAAAGAGTAGGAGTAAATGGGTACTTTTCAGAATGGCAGGCACTGACTAGTGGGGTACCGCAAGGTTCTGTGCTGGGGCCCCAGCTGTTTACATTGTACGTTAATGATTTAGACGAGGGGATTAAATGTAGTATCTCCAAATTTGCAGATGACACTAAGTTGGGTGGCAGTGTGAGCCGCGAGGAGGATGCTATGAGGCTGCAGAGCGACTTGGATAGGTTCGGTGAGTGAGCAAATGCATGGCAGATGAATGTGGATAAATGTGAGGTTATCCATTTTGGTGGTAAAAACAGAGACAGACTATTATCTGAATGCTGACAGATTAGGAAAAGGGGAGGTGCAACGAGACCTGGGTGTCATGGTACATCAGTCATTGAAGGTTGGCATGCAGGTACAGCAGGCGGTTAAGAAAGCAAATGGTATGTTGGCCTTCATAGCGAGGGGATTTGAATACAGGGGCAGGGAGGTGTTACTACAGTTGTACAGGGCCTTGGTGAGGCCACACCTGGAGTATTGTGTACAGTTTTGGTCTCCTAACTTGAGGAAGGACATTCTTGCTATTGAGGGAGTGCAGCGAATGTTCACCAGACTGATTTCCGGGATGGCGGGACTGACCTATCAAGAAAGATTGGATCAACTGGGCTTGTATTCACTGGAGTTCAGAAGAATGAAAGGAGATCTCATAGAAACGTTTAAAATTCTGACGGGTTTAGACAGGTTAGATGCAGGAAAAATGTTCCCAATGTTGGGGAAGTCCAGAACCAGGGGTCACAGTCTAAGGATAAGGGGTAAGCCATTTAGGACCGAGATGAGGAGAAACTTCTTCACCCAGAGAGTGGTGAACCTGTGGAATTCTCTACCACAGAAAGTTGTTGAGGCCAATTCACTAAATATATTCAAAAAGAAGTTAGATGAAGTCCTTACTACTGGGGGGATCAAGGGGTATGGCGAGAAAGCAGGAATGGAGTACTGAAGTTGCATGATCAGCCATGAACTCATTGAATGGCGTTGCAGGCTCGAAGGGCTGAATGGCCTACTCCTGCTCTTATTTTCTATGTTTCTATGTTTCTATGCTTCACTGACCCCAAGTTACCAATTTGCAAGTTAATCTTAGTTTGGACGGCTGTTTCTCCATCTCTAGTGGTGACCTCCTCTGGAGGGGTGGCGATGTGGGGGGGGGGGTGGCGGTGGGGGGGAAAGTGGGGAGGGTGAGGACATTGCCCCCAGTTCTCAAAGCTCAATGACATTCCATCCACCTGGGCATTTTCTAAGTAAAGGGACCATCTATAAATGCTTGTGCTACAATATGACATGGACCTGCTGCGTATCTTCAGCATTTTCTCTTTCCATATTAAAGGAACCAGACTTTTTGAGCTCCTTTCAGAGAACTACATTAAGGCAGATTTATGGCTGGGTGTATTTGCTTAGCAATAAAACCAGAGGGATATTGAAAAACAGTCGAAGAAACATCATCTCAATATTTCAATATTTTTTGACAGATATCCAGACATGTGATTTCCAGAGTGCTAATTTTCAAAGGGTCGGGAGAGATTAATAGCCGCGAGTCACTTGTCATTTTGTGAAATATGATGTTTGATTAAAATCTGAAGAATTTGCTGCTTGCACGAGCTTACAAAACACTCCACAAAAACATTCAAAGGCAAATGAATTATACCGATGGCGAATGACAGCTGCGAGTGTCAGAAGGTCGTGGGTTCAAATCCTACTCCAGACACTTGAGCACAGAAATATCTAGGCTGACACTCCCAGTGCAGTGCTGAGGGAGTGCTGCACTGTCGGAGGTGCCGTCTTTCAGATGAGACGCTAAACCGAGGCCCCGTCTGCTGCACATAAAAGATTCCACGGCGCTATTTCCATGAAAAGCAGCGGGAGTTATCCCTGCTGTCCTGGCCAATATTCAACCCTCAATCAACATGACTAAAACTGATTATCTGTTTCATTATCACATTGCTGTTTGTGGGAGCTTGCTGCGCACAAATCGGCTGCCGCGTTTCCTACATTACAACAGTGACTACACTCCGAAAGCTACTTCATTGGATGTGAAGCGCTTTGGAACGTCTTGTGATCGTGGAAGGCGCTATAGAAATGCAAGTCTTTCTTTATGTTTCAGTTGGAGGGGCATCATTATAATGCATTTGCTTCATGGATTCTTTGCTTAAGAATTCACATGTTGCTATTAAGAACTAGTTGGTTTATTAACAAAGGGTTAACAATCACACTGCACATTACCAGTCCATCCACCAGGCTCACAACTGCATACCTCATCGTGGATGACCTAGACCCAACTGGCTGGGGTTTTATTGAGTCTTGTGAACATCACATGACTGGCTAAGCCACTCACAATTTAACAGCTCGACAACTATTTTGTTGCATCTGTAAATCTGTAAATCAATAAATCATTAAATCAATTGCCCCCTAAAGCGGGGGGGGGGGGGGCACTAAAACCGACAATTAAACAAATTAGACTTTAAACATTAAACGGTCAAATTAAAATTTGGTTGCCGGGGGTGATGATGCACTCCAGTCCCTCCGGCGCCTACCTCTTGTGGAAGGCCGCGAGCATACCGGTGGACACCGTGTGCTCCATCTCCAGGGACACCCTGGCTCGGATGTCACCGCGGAAGAGAGGCAGGTAGTCGGGCTGAACGACCCCCTCGACCGCCCGCTGCCTGGACCAGCTGATGGCACCCTTGGCCGTGCCCAGAAGTAGTCCTATGAGGAGGCCTTCCGACCTGCCCGCTCACCTCCACACAGGGTGCCCAAAGATCAGGAGCGTGGGGACTGAAGTGCAACCAGAATTTGAGGAGCAGCCAGCCTGTGAGCACACTCACAGGTGTATACATTACAGTCGTGACTTCCAATGTCTAACAGGAAGCACACAAGTGATGCGTGGTTCAGATCTGGAGATACGTTTGAGAGATAATCCTTAAGAAGGTAATGCTGACTGCTGCACAGAGGAGACCAGACACATGGGTAAGTGGATAACACCTTTCTAATGGACTGCAGCATTAAAAACACACCGTCGGAGCTTGGATAGACTTTAATCTTAAGTTCTGCTGGCATTCATAAACGATTTGTCTTGGTGGCATCAGCGAGTCCTGTCCTGTGATGTCCTTGTTGCCGTCTGTCCAATAAGGGATCACACCAGGTATCTAACTGGTGGAATGACTGTGTAATTGAGCTCCCCCTAGTGGACTACTGATGTACTGCAACTACTGATGTAAATATTAAAGGATCATGTGGCAAGGTCACATGATGACAGGTTTCTCTTAAGAGCCATCTTGTGTACAGTGTGCTTCTTAGTGATGTTGTAAGGATATATCACAGACTGGTTAAAGTACCAACATGGCTTGAGAAAGACCTCAGGGGGTAGAAATTAACCTGGGCCAAATGAACACAGCATCTGCATTGAGAGGACTGAGGTAATTCCATAAGAAAGAAAGACTTGCATTTATATTGTGCCTTTGATGGCCACCGAACGTCTCAATGTGCTTTACAGCCAATGAATTACTTTTAGGGTGTTGTCACTGCTGTAATGTAGGAAGCTACTTGGGCAGCTGAAACTGGGCTCTGTGTATTATTTAAATAGGGCAGAGATTACAAAATGCGGTGGTACAGAGGGACCTGGGGGTCCTTGAACATGAAACACAAAAAGTTGGCATGCAGGTACAGCAAGTAATCAGGTAGACAAATGGAATGTTGGCCTTTATTGCAAGGGGGATAGAGTATAAAAGTAGGGAAGTCCTGCTACAACTGTACAGGACATTCGTATGACCACACCTGGAGTACTGTGTACAGTTTTGGTCTCCATATTTAAGGAAGGATATACTTTCATTGGAGGCAGTTCAGAGAAGGTTCACGAGGTTGATTCCTGAGATGAACGGGTTGTCATATGAAGAAAGTTTGAGCAGATTGGGCCTATACTCATTGGAGTTTAGAATACTTGGAGGTGATTTTATTGAAATGTATAAGATTCTGAGGGGGCTCGACAGGGTAGATGCAGAGAGGATGTTTCCCATCATGGGCGAATCTAGAACTAGGGTTCATAGTTTCAGAATAAGGGGCTGCCCATTTAAACGGAGATGAGGAGGAATTCTTCTCTCAGAGGGTGGTGAATTTTTGGAATTCTCTACCTCAGAGAGCTGTGGAGGCTGGGTCATTGAATATATTTAAGGTGGCGATAGACAGATTTTTGAACGATAAGGAAGCCAACAGTTATGAGAAGACGGCGAGGAAGTGGAGCTGAGGTCAGGATCAGATCAGCCATGATCTTATTGAATGGCGGAGCAGGCTCGAGGAGCCAAATGGCCGATTCCTGCTCCTATTGCTGATGTTCTTATGTTCTTATGTGGTCCTTCCAGCTGTTGCTCCTCTTCCTCTTCCCTGATTAGAATCATAGACTAGAACAGATCACAAGGAGGCCATTCGGCCCATCGAGTCTGTGCCGACCCTTTCGAAGAGCAATCCAGTTAGTCCCACTCACCCGCTCTTTCCTCATATCCCTGCTAATTTTTCTCCTTCCATGTATTTATCCAATCCCCTTTTGAAGGCTACTATTGAATCTACCTCCACCGCCCTATCAGGAAGTGCATTCCAAATCCTAACCACTCGTTGCGTAAAAGAGTTTTTCTCATGTCACCTCTGGTTCTTTTGCCAATCACCTTGAATCTGTGCCCTCCAGTTATCGACCCTTCAGCCACTGGAAACAGTTCCTCTTTATGTACTCTACTGAAACCCTTCACGATTTTAAACAGCTCTATCGGATCTCCTCTTAGCCTTGGCCAAAAGGACTGCCATTTTCAAAAGGAGAGCATCACCAACAAACCCCTCACACCTCCTGAAGCTTGCCGAGCAGCTACCCGCAAAGAAAAGTGGTAATTCTGCACCCAAAGCTGGCCGGGATCGCACAAGCAAGGTCACCTGCCAAACATTTACAGCAACTTAAACGGCAGCAGGTGAGTGCCCCTTTAAATACCGCCGGAAATGGCTGTTTCCCCGCCCTGCCCCACCGTGACCCGTGCGCGGTTTCAGACGCTGTCGTGGCAGCGCTGACTCTGATGAAAATGGCATCCTGGCCCGAATTGCGTCGTTGGACCCAGGACGTCATTTAAAACTTTTTGAACATTAAACGGTCAAATTAAAATTTGGTTGCCGGGGGTGATGATGCACTGCAGTCTCCCCGGCACCCACCTCTCACGGAAGGCCACGAGCGTAGCGGTGGACACCGAGTGCTATCTCTCCAGGGACACCCTGGCGTGAATGTAGCTGCAGAAGAGAGGCAGACAGCCACAGCTCTACAACAATTTTGTAAAACCCATAAATCAAGTGCCCCCTTATTGACGGGGAAATGAATGAAACACAAATTAACCAGAAACTGCCGAAACCCGGGATTGAACCAGGGACCGTTAAAACTTCAGTCTAACACTCTCCCAACTAAACTATTTCAGTACATCTATTGGGGAGCGCACCTGTTCCTGACTGGCCGATTAAATCAAGGCCAGCTCAAAATCGTCCGACAGTAAGTTAGCGACTTCTTTCCTTCAGCGTATCAGCCGGCCACTGTCCCCATTCAAGTCAACAGAAGTGGGGCCAGAAGGGGAGGTGAGGATCGGCCCCAACGTTCCAGGTGTGAGGTACCTGGCCCCACTACATAGAAACATAGAAACATAGAAAATAGGTGCAGGAGTAGGCCATTCGGCCCCTCGAGCCTTCACCGCCATTCAATGAGTTCATGGCTGAACATGCAACTTCAGTACCTCATTCCTGCTTTCTCGCCATACCTCTTGATCCCCCCGAGTAGTAAGGACTTCATCTAACTCCTTTTTGAATATATTTAGTGAATTGGCCTCAACAACTTTCTGTGGTAGAGAATTCCACAGGTTCACCACTCTCTGGGTGAAGAAGTTTCTCCTCAGCTCGGTCCTAAATGGCTTACCCCTTATCCTTAGACTGTGACCCCTGGTTCTGGACTTCGCCAACATTGGGAACATTCTTCCTGCATCTAACCTGCCTAAACCCGTCAGAATTTTAAACGTTTCTATGAGGTCCCCTCTCATTCTTCTGAACTCCAGTGAATACAAGCCCAGTTGATCCAGTCTTTCTTGATAGGTCAGTCCCGCCATCCCGGGAATCAGTCTGGTGCTACAGCACAGATCGGAATATCGCCGTTCCGCTATTCATTTTTGCAACACAACAACTTACATTTATATAGCGCCTTCAACATCATAAAACGTCCCAAGGCGCTTCACAGGAACGTTATCAAACAAAATTTGACACCGAGCCACATAAGGAGATAGTAAGACAGGTGACCAAAAGCTTGGTCAAAGAGGTAGGTTTTAAAGAAGAAAGACTTGGATTTATAGAGCGCTGTCACCGGATGTCTCAAAGCACTTTAGAGCCTATGAAGTACTTTTGGAGTGTAGTCACTGCTGTAATGTGGGAAACACGCCATTCAATTTGCGCACAGCAAGCTCCCACAAACAGCAATGTGATAATGACCAGATAATCTGTTTTTTTTGTTATGTTGTATGGGGAATAAATATTGCCCAGGGCACCGGGGATAACTCCCCTGCTCTTCTTCGAAATAGTGGCCATTGGATCTTTTGCGTCCACCAGAGAGAGCAGACGAGACCTCGGTTTAACGTCTTATCCGAAAGACGGCACCTCCGACAGTGCAGCACTCCCTCAGCACTGCACTGGGAGTGTCAGCCTAGATTTTTTTGTGCTCAAGTCTCTGGAGTGGGACTTGAACCCACAACCTTCTGACTCAGAGGCGAGGGTGCTGCCCACTCTTTAAGGAGCGTCTTAAAGGAGGAGAGAGAGGTGGAAAGACTGAGGGTGGGGAATTCCAGAGCGTTAGGGCCCAGGCAGCTGGAGGCACGGCCGCCAATGGCGGAGTGATTAAAATCAGGGATGCGGCAAGAGGCCAGAATTAGAGGGGCGCAGAGATCTCGGAGGAGGTTACAGAGGTAAGATGAGGCAAAGCCACGGGGCG
This sequence comes from Pristiophorus japonicus, assembly GCF_044704955.1. Classification (NCBI taxonomy): domain Eukaryota; kingdom Metazoa; phylum Chordata; class Chondrichthyes; family Pristiophoridae; genus Pristiophorus; species Pristiophorus japonicus. The sequence continues at coordinate 49,363,788 of NC_091998.1, forward strand.
GGGTGGGGGGCATTTGAAAACAAGGGTGCCCTCAAGCAATGTTGTGGGCTAAGTCATCATCGACAGTTCCTCGGAATCGAGTAAGAATTGCTTCCACTCTAAAAATGAGTCCTTAGGTGGCGGAACAGTCCAATATGAGAACCACAGTCCCTGTCACAGGTGGGACAGATAGGTGTTGAAGGAAGGGGTGGGTGGCACTTTTGTGCCGCACGCTCTTTCTGCTGATGCGCTTGATTTCTGTATGCTCTTGGCGATGAGACTCGAAGTGCTCAGCGCCCTCCCGGATTCTCTTCCTCCATTTAGGGCAGTCTTTGGCCAGGGATTCCCAGGTGTCAGTGGGGATGTTGCACTTTATCAGGGAGGCTTTGAGGGTGTCCTTCTAACGTTTCCTCTGCCCACCTTTGGCTCGTTTGCCGTGAAGGAGTTCCGAGTAGAGCGCTTGCTTTGGGGAGTCTCGTGTCAGGCATGCGAACTATGTGGCCTGCCCAGCGGAGCTGATCAAGTGTGGTCAATACTTCAATGCTGGGGATGTTGGCCTGGTCGAGGACACTAACATTGGTGCGGCTGTCCTCCCAGGGGATTTGTAGGATCTTGCGGAGTCATTGTTGGTGGTATTTCTCCAGCGGCTTGAGGTGTCTACTGTACAAGGTCCATATCTCTGAGCCATACAGGAGGGCGGGTATTACTGCAGCCCTGTAGACCGTGAGCTTGGTGGCAGATTTGAGGTCCTGGTCTTCAAACACTCTTTTCCTAAGGCGGCCGAAGGCTGCACTGGCGCACTGGAGGCGGTGTTGAATCTCGTAATCGAATGTGGGCGAAGTAGAGAAGCATGGGTTAGCCCGAGGATCACCTACCCTGGATACGCCCTGTTGGATCTCGCAACATCTGCCATTTCCTTGCGGGGATATCGTGTTGAGAGCAGGAAGCCAAAGGTTCTTGGCAGATGACAGAGCAGCTTGTTCACCAACAGCTGCGACAACCAGCCAGCTGTGACTTGGCAACAGGGCCGTGAACTGCTCTGAAAGCGCTTCGCAACTTTATTTGGATAAACCACAGCAGGTTTGATGTGCTCGTCATCGCTGAACAATGTTCTCGACACGCACTGGCTCAGGGCCTTCTGCTCAGACACATTACTTGCAGCAGCAATGGGCCAAAATAATGCCAAGCGACATCAGCACACAGGGGTGGAGTTTTCACTCATACACGTTAGTAATTGAATCATAGAATCATAGAAATTTACAGCACGGAAGGAGGCCATTTCGGCCCATCGTGTCCGTGTCGGCCGACAAAGAGGCTATCCAACCTAATCCCACTTTCCAGCTCTCGGTCCGTAGCTCTGTATGTTACGGCACTTCAAGTGCACATCCAGGTACTTTTTAAAGGTGGTGAGGGTTTCTGCCTCTACCACTCTTTCAGGCAGTGAGTTCCAGACCCCCACCACCCTCTGGGTGATGACATTTCCCCTCAAATCCCCTCCAAACCTCCTCCCAATAACTTTAAATTTATGCCCTCCCGGTTGTTGACCCCTCTGCTAAGGGAAACAGGTCCTTCCTATCCACTCTATCCAGGCCCCTCATAATTTTATACATCTCGATAAGGTCTCCCCTCAGCCTCCTCTGATCCGAAGAAAACAGCCCCAACCCATCCAATCCTATCCAGTAATTTCAGCGCAATCCGGCAGAATCGGCCAAACCAGCGCAGAAGATCGGGGAATTTTAAACCTAGGTTTGTGTTTTCCACGAGCTTTTACGCTGGTTCAAGATTCAATTGGGCCCGCTACAGGCCACGCCCACAATCTGACCAGGCCCCAGGTCGACATTGCAAGATTCTGCTGATCTCGCTGCTTCCGGAAGGCTCCTCGAATAACGCACATTTCCTTCACCGCACAGGCACTGGTCGATGTAATGTATTTGTTTCGTGGCTTCTTTGCTCAAGAATTCATAACGGCACATTGCTCTTAACAACTAGTTGGATTTTTAGCAAAGGTTTAACAATCACAATACACATTACCAGTTCATCCACCAGGCTCACAACTGCATACCTGATCATTGATGACCTAGAACCAACTGGCTGGGTCTTAGAACATAACATAAGAAATAGGAGCAGGAGTAGGCTATTCGGTCCCTTGAGCCTGCTCCGCCATTCAATAAGATCATGGCTGATCTGACCATGGATTCAGCTCCACTTCCCTGCCCGCTTCCCATAACCATTTACTCGTTTATTGCTCAACAATCTGTCTATCTCCGCCGTAAATATATTCAATGACCCAGCCTCCACAGCTCTCTGGGGCAGAGAATTCCACAGATTCACGACCCTCTGAAAGAAGAAATTCCTCCTCATCTCAGTTTCAAATGGGCGGCTCCTTATTCTAAGTCTGTTTCCCCTAGTTTTAGTTTCCACTATGAGTGGAAATATCCTCTCTGCATCCACCTTGCCGAGTCCCCTCATTATCTTATATGTTTCGATAAGATCACCTCTCATTCTTCTGAACTCCAATGTGTATAGGCCCAACCGACTCAACCTATCTTCATAAGTCAACCCCCTCATCTCCAGAATCAACCTAGTGAACCTTCTCGGAACAGCCTCCAATGCAAGTATATCCTTCCTTAAATACAGAGACCAAAACTGCACGCAGTACTCCAGGTGTGGTCTCACCAATACCCTGTACAGTTGTAGCAGGACTTCTCTGCTTTTATACTCTATCCCCCTTGCAATAAAGGCCAACATTCCAGTTGCCTTCCTGATTACTTGCTGCACCTGCATACTAACTTGTGAACATCACATGACTGGCAAAGCCGCTCCCAATGCAACAGCTCTACAACTATTTTGGTAGAATCTTTTATTCAAATGCCCCCTTTGTTTTTTTTTGAGGGCACCAAAAACCACAAATTAACAAGTGAACATAAAAGGGAACCTTTAGCATACTCACAGTTGCATCCAGTACAGTCGGAATGTTTTAATAGTTGTCAACGTGTCAAAAAATATTGCCTTTACTAAGAAACTGACAAGTGTACACCCATGAAACTATTAAATGATTCAGCATAGTTTTTTTGAGTTATTTTCCGTGATTTTAAATCAGGTTAGTCACAGCTCCCACCATAGCCGCTGGGGAATTTAAATTCAGTTAATTAAATAAATCTGGAATTAAAAACTAGTGCCAGTAATGGTGACCATGAAACTATCGGATTGTCTTAAAAATCCATCGGGTTCACTAATGTCCTTCAGGGAAGGAAATTTGCCGTCCTTACCTAGTCTGGCCTCTATGTGACTCCAGATCCACAGCAATGCGGTCGAATCTTAACTGCGCTCTGAAATAGCGGCTCACCACCACCTTCTCCAGGGCAATTTGGGATGGACAATAAATGCCGGCCTTGCCGGAGACACCCACACCCGCTGAATGGATTAAAAAAAAGGCAGAAGGACTGGACCTTAACGAGGGTCAATAACCAGGCAGCATAGATTCAAAGTGATTGGTAGAAGGATTAGAGGGGAGTGGAGGAGAAATGTTTTCACCCAGAAAGTGATGGGGGTCTGGAACTCACTGCCTGAAAGGGTGGTAGAGGCAGAAACCCTTTCCACATTTAAATAGTACTTGGATATGCACTTGAAGTGCCGTAACCTGCAGGGCTACGGACCCAGAGCTGGAAAGTGGGATTAGGCTGGATGGCTTTTTGTCGGCCGGCGTGGACACGATGGGCCGAAATGGCCTCCTTCTGTAAATATCTATGATTTTACGGACACCCTTATTAGAAATGTTAAATTTTTTGCTGATTTAGCTAACTTCATGCAACTGCAACAAGTTGCTACTCAAATATATCAAGGATTACTTTTCAATGCAAAAATAAATTAAAAAATACATTCTATTATGCTGGTTCAGGGAAGATTTTACTTTTCCAATTATGCAAATTAATTTTCGCAGAAACATAATCTGAAGCCTAACCAGCGTAATTTTGAACACATTTTTGGCGCAAGTTCCCGATTGCACACAAAGCGGAACTATATCCCACCAACACATCAATAAAGGAAAAAAAGAAAGACTTGCATTTATATAGCGCCTTTCATGACCTCAGGCTGTCCCAAAGCGCTTTACAGTCAATGATACACAGTCACTGTTGTAATGTAGGAAATGCGGCAGCCGATTTGCGCACAGCAAACTCCCACAAACAGCAATGTGACAATGACCAGATAATCTGTTTTCTTGTTATGTTGCTTGAGGGATAAATATTGGCCAGAACACCGGGGATAACTCCCCTGTTCTTCTTCGAAATAGTGCCGTGGGATCTTTTACGTCCACCTGAGAGAGCAGATGGGGCCTCAGTTTAACGTCTCATCTGAAAGACGGCACCTCCGACAGTGCGGTGCTCCCTCAACACTGCACCGGGAGTGTCAGCTTAGATTTATGTGCTCAAGTTTCTGAAGTGGGACTTGAACCCACAAATTGTGACATTTGCATCACGTGCAAAATAACGCAATGTCCAATTTAAACTTACCTCTTTGCAATCAAACAAAGTTTGCCCATCACTGTTTCCTGAGATATTAAGCGAGTTGAAACTTCGAGAGAGCCGCGTAATTTGCAGAGTGTGCCCAGGAGAGCATCAATATCGGCAGGGTACCTCCCCAGGATCAGGTGTCAATCATTGCACAGAATTCCCCACACTGAAAGGCACTGATTTATTACCCGCTGCAAACACAGATCGATAAAGTGCAGGTCGATTATAAATGTCTTCAAAAATAGCCACTGCAATGGAATAGAACCTTCCTTGCCCTCAAAGTGATCTTTGCACAATCGACTGGAGTGCCATCCAGCATGCTGTACTTGCTCAGAAGGCTAAGGCTTAATCTGCAACAACAACAGCAAATTGCATTTAAATAGCGCCTTTAACGTAGTCAAACGTCCCAGGGCTCTTCACAGGAGTGATTATCAAACAAAATTTGACACCGAGCCACATAAGGAGATATTAGCGCAGGTGCCCAAAAGTTTGTTCCAAAGAAGCAGGTTTTCAAGAGCGTCTTAAGAAGGAAAGAGAAGCAGAGAGGTTTAGGGAGGGAGTTCCAGAGCTGAGGTCCAGGCAGCTGAAGGCACGGCTACCAACGGTGGAGCGATTATTTAAGCCAGTAATCCAACGGCCACATTTTGTTTGGTTAGCAGAAGAATTCACTCTGCAGAAGTTTCAATTTGGAAAATCATAAAGAGCACGAGAATGAGTGGAAGCTAGACTTTAATGGACAGACAGCTATGCAGAAAAGAATTAGCTCTGGCTCAGTGGGCTGCACCCTTGGCTCTGAGTCAGAAGGTTGTGGGTTCAAATCCCACTCCAGAGCCTTGAGCACAAAAATCTAGGCTGACACTCCCGGTGCAGTGCTGAGGGAGCGCTACACTGTCGTTTGGAAGTCACGTTAAATCAAGGTCTGGTCTGCTCTCTCAGGTGGATGCAAAAGATCCTACGGCACTACTTTGAAGAAGATTACTAATGCTGAGGGTCCCAAGCATTCAACCTGCTGAGTGGAAAATTCTACAACAACTTGTATTTATATAGCGCCTTGAACATAGTGAAACGTTCACAGGAGTACTATGAGACTAAAAATTTGACACTGAGCCGCATAAGGAGAAATTAGGGCAGGTGACCCAAAGCTTGGTCAAAGAAGTAGGTTTTTAAGAAGGAAAGAGAGGTGGAGAGGTTTAGGCAGGGAGTTCCAGAGCTTGGGGCCCAGGCAACAGAAGGCACGGCCACCGATGGTGGAGCGATTATAATCAGGGATGTTCAAGAGGTCAGAATTAGAGGAGCGCAGACATCTCGGGGGGTTGTGGGTCTGAAGAAGATTACACTGATAGGGAGGGGCGAGGCCATGAAGGGATTTGTAAACAAGGATGAGAATTTTGAAACCGAGGCGTGCTTAACCGGGTACCAATGTAGGGACAGGGGGTGATGGGTGAGCGGGACTTGGTGCGAGTTGGGACACGGGCAACTAGGAGGGGTAGGTTCTATATAATCACTCCTGGTCGCCAAAGGCTATCATGCAAAACACCTTGAATGTCCCTGCACCCTCATACCTGCATTATTCAGCCCTGGCCTGTTCGGAGACACCCTCAGCATACCCGCATGCTTTATTGAAAAGGAAAATAAAATTGGCAAGCTGTTAAATGCAATTAAAGAGGTATAAAATATCACTTACTTAATGCAATTTAATTCTATTGCGATTTGAATAATTGATCAGCTAGTAATTCGCTCGTCCCTGCTGAATCATCAATCGCTTGATATTTCTATTAACATTTCAATTACATGATACATGTCTTGGAAATTCTGTTCTGCAGCATTTTCCGAGCATTTTCTCAACCTTCCCCATCTGTGGCACTGTGGGGTGGTGGGAGTGGGCGAGTGAGAGAGTCACAGCATCTCCAGATTCAATGGCCTTTATTACAAGAGGATTTGAGTGCAAGAGTAAAGATGTCTTACTGCAATTATATAGGGCCCTGGTGAGACCGCACCTGGAGTATTGTGCACAGTTTTGGTCTCCTTACCTAAGGAAGGTTATACCTGCCATAGAGGGGGTGCAACAAAGGTTCACCAGACTGATTCCTGGGATGGGGGGATTGTCCTATGAGGAGAGCTTGAGTAGACTAGGCCGATATGCTCTCGAGTTCGAAGAATGAGAGGTGGTCTCAATGAAACATACACAATTCTTACAGGGCTTGACAGGGTAGATGCTGGGAGGATGTTTCCCCCAGGCTGAGGAGTCTAGAACCAGAGGTCACAGTCTCAAAATAAGGGGTCAGCCATTTAGGACTGAGATGGGGAGAAATTTCTTCAGTCAGAGGGTGGTGAATCTTTGGAATTCTCTACGCCAGAGGGCTGTGGAAGCTCAGTCGTTGAGTATATTCAAGTCAGAGATCGATAGATTTTTGGATTGAAGAAATCAAGGGATATGGGGATAGTGCAGGAAAGTGGAGTTGAGGTAGAAGATCAGCCATGATCTCATTGAATGGCGGAGCAGGTTCGGGGGTCGGAATGGCCTACTCCTGCTCCTAATTCTTATGTTCTTATGCAATGCATCACTCATGAGGATTTTCTTCAGCCATTATTCCAATCCATTTTCTTTCCTGGTATGTGGCTCACTCAGTAAAGACACCCCGAGCCCAACCCACACCCCATTGATAATTGGCCATCTGTTGCTAACCTGTAACTGTCTATCGAGCAACCAGCATTTGAGGTCAAAAAAGAAAAAAAATTGCATTTATATAGTGCCTTTCATGGCCACTGGACGTCCCAAAGCACTTTACAGCCAATGAAGTACTTTTGGAGAATATTCACTGCTATAATGTAGGAAATGCAACAGCTAATTTGCACACAGCAAGCTCCCACAAACAGCAATGTGGCCAGTTCATCTGTTTTAGTGATGTTGATTGAGGGATAAATATTGACCAGGACGCCAGGGATAACTCCCCTGCTCTTCTTCGAAATAGTGCCATGGGATCTTTTATGTCCACATGTGAGAGCAGATGGGGCCTTGCTTTAACGCCTCATCTAAGAGACGGCACCTCCAACAGTGCAGCACTACCTCAGCACTACACTGGGAGTGTCAGCCTAGATTTATGTGCTCAAGTCTCTGGAGTGGGACTTGAACCCACAGTCTCTGACTCAGCGGCGAGAGTGCTGCCCACTGAGCTACAGCTGACACGTACATTTATATAGTGCCTTTAACGTAGTAAAACATTCCCAGATGCTTCACAGGAGCGTTATCAAACAAAATCTGACACCGAGCCACATATGAGGACAGGAGAGGTAGGTTTTAAGGAGCGTCTTTAAGGAGGAGAGAGGGGTAGAGAGACGGCGAGAGAATTCCAGAACTTTGGGCCCAGGCAGCTGAGGGCACGGCCGCCAATGGTGGAGTGATTGAAATCGAGAATGAGCAAAGAAGCCCGAATTGGAGAAGCGCAGAGATCAGAGCGCAGATATCTCAACCTCCTGACTCTGAGGCGAAAGTGCTACCCACTGAGCTGCAGAGCCTGTGCTTGTAGTTTCATTACAAGCAGCCACCACAGGCCAAATTCACATCCCAGCACCGGAGCTCAAACTCTACAACTGCACAATTGAAACAGCAAACCATTTAGCAGCTATCTTCTCTGACAGTGCACTTACATTATCCATAATGCTCAACTTTCAACTCAGAAAAAAAAATCAGGCCTTAAACATATGGGACAATCGCCGAAAATTGTACGGACTTTATTTTACTATTTGTTGCACCACAAAGATTTATTGGATGATATGTTTTCTTGCTTTGCACTGAGATGCAGCTGAGATGCCTTGATGCGCCTTCCACGTGGTTAATCTCTTCATTACACTTTTTAACATGATACTGTTCTGAAATTCGATAAAGTCTACTTCGGCTAAACTCTGATTTCATCGAGAGAAAGAAAGACTTGGATTTATGTAGCGCCTTTCACGACCACTGGCCATCCCAAAGCGCTTTACAGCCAATTAAGTATATTTTGAAATGTAGTCACTGTTGTAATGTGGGAAACGCGGCAGCCAATTTGCGCACAGCAAGCTCCCACAAACAGCAATGTGATAATGATCAGATCATCTGGGTTTTTTTTTTGTTACGTTGATTAAGAGATAAATATTGGCGAGGACCTACCTGAATAAAACATCATTGCACAGATATTAACAGAAATAATTAATCAAGCGTTTGGATTTTAAATGAATAATTGGCCAAAGTACAAAGTTAAATGTTCCTGACCTCAACAAATATTTGGTAACCACTCCTGAAGGAAGAATGAGGCATAAGAGTCTAAATGGGGAGGAAGAGCAAAGGCATCTCGAGGTACAGCTACGCAAATCACTAAACATAGCGACGCAGGTTAATAAGGCCAAAAATTAAACAATCCAAGCACTGGGGTTCATTTTTGGAGGGATAGGCTGGAGGAACAGAGAAGTTGTGTTAAACTTGTATCGGACATTGTGGTTAGACCACACAGTGTACTGTGTGCAGTTCTGGTCTCCATATTGTAAAAAAGGATTGTCAAAGTCAGATAGCCAGGTGGTGAAGGGCAGAGTACTGGAGCCTTGTACTGGGCAATAAAGTGGCAGATGGAGTATAATGTGGGCAAGTGTGAGGTTATTCACTTTGGTAGGAAAGAAAGAAAACCAAATTTGGATTTATACAGCATCTTTCATGACCACTGGACGTCCCAAAGCGCTTTACAGCCAATGAAGTACTTTTGGAGTGTAGCCACTGTTGTAATGTAGGAAACACGGCAGCCAATTTGCGCACAGCAAGCTCCCACAAACAGCAATGTGATAATGACCAGATAATCCGTTATGTTGATTGAGGGATAAATATTGGCCCAGGACACCGGGGAGAACTCCGCTGCTCTTTTTCAAAATAGTGCTGTGGGATCTTTTACATCCACCTGAGGGGGCAGATGGGGCCTCGGTTTAACGTCTCATCCGACAGATGGCACTTCCCATAGTGCAGCGCTCCCTCAGCACTGCATTGCACTGTCAGCCTGGATTTATTGTGCTCAAGTCTCTGGAGTGGGACTTGAACCCACACACAACCTTCTGACTCAGAGGTGAGCGTGCTGCCTACTGAGCCACTGGAGCTCATAATAGAAGAACAGATGAGCCGAATATTTTTTAAATGGTGAGAAACTATTAAAAGTTGGTGTTCAGAGAGATTGAGGTGACCTCGTACAGGAAGCACAGAAAGTTAGCATGCAGATACAGCAAGCAATTAGGAAGGCAAATAATATGTTGGTCTTTATTACAAGGGGATTATAGTGCAAGAGTAAGGAAGTTTACTACAGTTGTACAGGGCTTTGGTGAGAATACACCTTGAGCACTGTGCACAGTTTTGGTCTCCTTATCTGAGAAAAGACATACTTGCCTTGGAGTCGGTCCAACAAATGTTCACGAGATTGATTCTTGGCATGAGAGGGCTGTCCTATGAGGAGTGATTGCTTGGGCCTATACTCTCTGGAATTTAGAAGAATGAGAGGTGATCTCATTGAAACGTAAGATTCTGAAAGGGATTGACAGAGTAGATGCTGAGAGGTTGTTTCCCCCTGGCTGGAGTGTCTAGAACCAGGGGGCATGGTTTCAGGATAAGGGGTCGGCCATTTAAGACTGAGATGAGGAGGAATTTCTTCACTCAGAGGGTGGTGAATCTTTGGAATTCTCTGCTCCAGAGAGCTTTGGAGGCTCAGTTGTTGAGTATATTCAAGGCTGAGATCGCTAGATTTTTGGAGTCGAGGGGAATCAAGGGATATCAAAGAGATCGGGTGGGAAAGTGGAGTTGAGATCGAAGATCAGCCATGATCTTACTGAATGTACAGAGACACACTGTACATACTGTGTACCCTTAAGATAAGCTTGCAACCCTTCCCCATCCAATCCCAAGAGAGTCCCCATTTAATACCCACCACCTGAATATAATTAACAACCAATTGCTATACACCGCTTGAATTCAATTAACAAGATATAAAGGTGCTGGCCAAAGTACAAAAAAAAGGTTTACTAGGATGATAGCAGAACTGAGAGGTTATTCTTATCAGGGAAGCTTGAAAAGCGTGAAATTTCTCTCTAGAAAAGAGAAGGCCGAAGGCTGACTTTAGTGAGATCTTCACGATTATGCAAGGGTTCAATAGGGTAGGTGTAATGAAGATGTTTCCAATTGAGAGTGGTGGAAATGTGGAACTTGCTGCCACAGGGAATAGTTGAGGAAAATAGCAGAGATGCATTTAAGAGGATGAAAAAGAGAGACTTGCATTTATATAGCGCCTTTCACGAGCACTGGACGTCTCAAAGCGTTTTGCAACCAATGAAGTACTTCTGAAGTGTAGTCACTGCTATAATGTGGGAAAGGCGGCAGCCAATTTGCGCACAGCAAGCTCCCACAAACAGCATTGTGATAATGACCAGATAATTGTTTTTATGTTGATTGAGGGATAAATATTGACCAGGACACTGGGAATAACTCCCTTGCTCTTCTTCGAAATAGTGCCATGGGATGTTTTGCATCAACCTGAGGGCAGATGGGGCCTCGGTTTAACATCTCATCCAAAAGATGGCACCTCTTGACAATGCAGTGCTCCCTCAACACAAGTGTCAGTGTAGATTTATGTGCTCAAGTCTTGGGAGTGGGATATGAACCCACAACCTTCTGACTCCTGAGCCACAGCTGACAAAAGAAGATATTAGGAGGCTTGACCAAATGCTTGGACAAAGAGTTGGGTTCTAAGGAGATTGGGGGAGGGGGGGGGCAGAGGGCTTTAGGAAAGGAATCCCAGAGTGTGGGGCCTAGATGAATGAAGGCATAGCTGTAAATAGTGCAATGAAGGGAGGAAGGGATGCTCAAGAGGCCAGAGTCAAAGGAATGTAGGGTTCTGGGGAGGGAGAGTTGTAGCGCTGGAGGAGGTTACGGAAATAAGGAGGGGTGAGCGGACGATGAGATTTAACTTGTGGCTGGGGAGGGAAAAGGGCTGTCTGCTATTCTCAGAGCACACGTCTTTCCTGTGATAAGTCATCACATCACAGAGGAGCAACATGTATGAAGAGTTGGGTGAAGGGGATAACTGAGGTGATTCTGGGATTTGGAGCAAGGGGACCTTTAAGGTAGTGTTGTGTAGTGGTTATGTTACTGGACTAGTAATCCAGAAGCCTGGACTAATAATCCAGGGAACTGAGAGTTTAAATCCCATTTGTTGTAAAAATCCAACTGGCTCCCTAATGTCCTCTGGGAAGCAAACCTACAATCCTTACTCGATTTGGCCTAAAGGCGATTCTAGTCCCACACCAATGTGGTTGACCCTTGCCTCGTTTGTAACCTCGCAAGCCACTCTGCTGTATCGAACTGCTACAAAGAATACTGCCATGGTTCAAGAAGGAGGCCCACCCCCAACTTCTCAGGATAACTCGGGAATGGCAATGAATTCTGGTCTTTGCAGCGAAGCCCACATCCCCAGAATGAATGGATTAAAAAAAAAAAAGAAATGGGGGCACAACCTCTCCCACCCCATGGTAGCTGTGCTTATAATTCATAGAATCATAGAAATTTGCAGCACGGAAGGAGGCCATTCGGCCCATCGTGTCCGCGCCGGCCGACAAAGAGCCATCCAGCCTAATCCCACTTTCCAGCTCTTGATCCATAGCCCTGTAGGTTACGGTACTACAAGTGCGCATCCAAGTACTTTTTAAATGTGGTGAGGGTTTCTGCCTCTACCACCCTTTCAGGCAGTGAGTTCCAGACCCCATCACCCTCCGGGTGAGAAAAATTCCCCACTAAGCCTCCTACCAATTACTTTAAATCTATGCTTCAATCAAACACTTTTGTCAATGATGGCACCGAGTAATGGTTGGTTGATGGTGTGGACATAGACTTTCAAAAGGCGTTTGACAAAGTACCACAGAATAGACTTGTTAGTGAAATTAAAGCCCACGGGATCAGTGGTAACCATGGATGCAAAATTTGCTAAGGGACTGAAAGCAGATAGTAGTGATGAGCAGTGTTTTTTAAGACAAGAGGGAGGTATATAGCACAGTCCCCAAGGATCGGTATTAGCACCACTGCTCTTTTTTGATATCATTTAATAACATGGACTTGGGTATACCTGTTAAGTATGGAAGAACTCCACAAGACTGAGTACTGTGAGCTAAAACTGATGTAACCTTAGTCTCTTTAATACAACTCCAGAGTGCCTAAGCAGCATGGCAGACAACCTTTTATACTTCCTTGCACAAGATGTGCAGGTGACCCTTGGGCCTCCAACAGTTGCGCCCTCTGGTGGCAAGTCTTACACAGTTACAATGTTTACATACAGAACAATACCGGGCATCATTTGAAAGTTTGCAGATGATACGAAACTCGGAAATGTAGAGAACAACGAGGAGGATACTAAAAGTCTTCAGGAGGACACAAACAGAGTGGTGACATGGACAGATACATGTCTGAATTAAATTTCATCTGCCAAGTGTGAAGTGATATGTTTTTTGTCAGAAGAATGAGGAGAGTCAATATAAACAAAATGGTACAATTTTAAAGGGGGTGCAGGAACAGAGAGACCTGTTGGAGTATGCTCCCTAGTCTTTGAAGGTGACAAGACAAGTCAAGAAAGCTGATCATATGGTATCCTTGGCTTTATTAATAGAGAAATGCAGAAAAGATTTACCAGAATGATACCAGGAATGAGGGACTTACGTCATGTGGAGACACTGGAGCAGCTGGGATTGTTTTCCTCTGAGCAGAGAAAGGGATAGAGTTGTTCAAAATCATGAATGGTAGAGTAAATAAGGAGAAGCTGTTTCTAGTGGCCGGTAACCAGAGGACACAGATTTAAGGTGATTGCCAAAAGAACCAGAGGCGACATGAGGAAGCATTCTACACAGAGAGTTGTTGTGATCTGGAACGCGCTGCCTGAAAGGGCGGTGGAAGCAGATTCAATAGTAACTTTCAAAATAGAATTGGATAAATACTTGAAGGGAAAGCATTTGCAGGACTATGGGGAAAGAACAAGAGTGTGGGATCAATTGCAGAGCTCCATCAAAGAGGCACGACGGGCCCAATGCTCTCCTGTAATTCTGTCGCGCTGAAATATGTGCAAGAATCTGCAAATCTCTGATCAATGTTGAACTTTTTCTAATCAATAGATCTGTTTAGAAATCCAACCAGGCTGTGACACCAATTCCCTTGTCCTTCCTCAAATGCAGAAAAGCTTTTTTCGAAAGCAGAGGCCCTTCAATAACAGAGTTGGAAATTCTACTGCAATAAAGTAAACCTGTTGATTTAACACCAGACCAAACGATCTCTCTCAGAATGCACCAATCCATTGGCTCTTTTGGGTTCTTTGCCCTTCCTGTTTTTCTGTGTAAAGTACTTCCCGAGTGTTCGCCGTGGCTCAGTGGGCAGCACCCTCGCCTCTGAGTTCCAGAAGGTTGTGGGCTCCAGGGACTTGAGCACATAAATCTAGGCTGATGCTCCCAGTGCAGTGCTGAGGGAGTGCTGCATTGTCGAAGGTGCTGTCTTTCAGATGGACGTAAAAGATCCTATGCAGGGAGACAAAGGGAAATAAAAAGGAGGCAGAAGTAAAAGATAGAAAGGAGAAGAGTAAAAGTGGAGGGCAGAGAAACCCAAGGTAAAAAACAAAAAGGGCCACATTACAGCAAAATTCTAAAGGGGCAAAGTGTGTTTAAAAAAAAACAAGCCTGAAGGCTCTGTGCCTCAATGCGAGGAGTATTTGGAATAAGGTGGATGAATTAACTGCGCAGATAGCAGTTAACGGATACGAGGTGATTGGCATCACGGAGACATGGCTCAAGGGGGACCAAGGCTGGGAACTCAACATCCAGGGGTATTCAGCATTTAGGAAGGATAGACAGAAAGGAAAAGGAGGTGGGGTGGCGTTGCTGGTTAAAGAGGAAATCAATGCAATTGCAAGGAAGGACATTAGACTGGATGATGTGGAATCAGTATGGGTGGAGCTGCGGAATTCCAAAGGGCAGAAAGCAGTAGTGGGTGTTGTGTATAGACCACCAAATAGTAGGAGTGTTGGGGACAGTATCAAACAAGAAATAAGGGATGTGTGCAATAAAGGTTCAGCAGTTATCATGGGAGACATTAATCTACACATTGATTGGGCTAACCTAACTGGTAGCAATACGGTGGAGGAGGATTTCCTGGTGTGTATTGGGGATGGTTTACTGGATCAATATGTCGAGGAGCCAACCAGGGAGCTGGCCATCCTAGACTGGGTGATGTGTAATGAGAAGGGACTAATTAGCAATCTTGTTGTGCAAGGCCCCTTGGGGAATAATGATCATCATATGGTAGAATTCCTTATTAAGATGGAAAGTGACAAAGTTAATTCGGAAACTAGGGTCCTGAACTTAAGGAAAGTAACTTCGACGGTATAAGGCGTGAATTGGCTAGAATAGACTGGCAAACGATACTCAAAGGGTTGACGGTGGATAAGCAATGGCAAACATTTAAAGATCACATGGATGAACTTCAGCAAATGTACATCCCTGTCTGGAGTAAAAATAAAACTGGGAAGGTGGCTCAACCATGGCTAACAAAAGAAATTAAGGATAGTATTAAAGCCAAGGAAGAAGCATATAAATTGGCTAGAAAAAGCAGCAAATCTGAGGACTGGGAGAAATTTAGAATTCAACAGAGAAGGACTAAGGGTTTAATTAAGAGGGGGAAAATAGAGTACGAGAGGAAGCTTGCAGGGAACATAAAAACTGACTGCAAAAGCTTTTACAAATACGTGAAGAGAAAAAGATTAGTAAATACAAACGTAGGTCCCTTGCAGTCGGATTCAGGTGAAATTATAATGGGAAACAAAGAAATGGCAGACCAATTGAACCAGTACTTCGGTTCTGTCTTCACTAAGGAAGATACAAATAACCTTCCGAATGTACTGGGGACAGTGGGTCGAGTGAGAAGGAGGAACTGAAGGATATCCTTATTAGGCGGGAAATTGTGTTTGGGAAATTGATGGGATTGAAGGCCGATAAATCCCAGAGTGTTCAAGGAAGTGGCCCTAGAAATAGTGGATGCATTGGTGATCATTTTCCAACAGTCTATCGAATCTGGATCAGTTCCCATGGACTGGAGGCTAGCTAATGTAACACCACTTTTAAAAAAAGGAGGGAGAGAGAAAACGGGTAATTATAGACCAGTTAGCTTGACATCAGCAGTGGGGAAAATGTTGGAATCGATCATGAAGGACGAAATAGCAGCGCATTTGGAAAGCGGTGACAGGATCGGACCAAATCAGCATGGATTTATGAAAGGGAAATCATGCTTGACGAATCTTCTGAAATTTTTTGAGGATGTAACTAGCAGAGTGGACAAGGGAGAACCAGTGGATGTGGTGTATTTGGACTTTCAAAAGACTTTTCACAAGGTCCCGCACAAGAGATTGTTGTGCAAAATCAAAGCACATGGTATTGGGGGTAATATACTGACGTGGATAGGGAACTGGTTGGCAGACAGGAAGCAGAGTCGGGATAAAAGGGTCTTTTTCAGAATGGCAGGCAGTAACTAGTGGAGTGCTGCAGGGCTCAGTGCTGGGATCCCAGCTCTTTACAATATACATTAACGATTTGGATGAAGGAATAGAGTGTAATATCTCCAAGTTTGCAGATGACACTAAGCTGGGTGGCGATGTGAGCTATGAGGAGGACGCTAAGAGGCTGCAGGGTGACTTGGACAGGTTAGGTGAGTGGGCAAATGCATGGCAGATGCAGTATAATGTGGATAAATGTGAGGTTATCCATTTTGGGGGCAAAAACACGAAGGCAGAAGATTATCTGAATGGTGGCAGATTAGGAAAAGTGGAGGTGCAACGAGACCTGGGTGTCATTGTTCATCAGTCACTGAAAGTGGGCACGCAGGTATAACAGCGGTAAAGAAGACAAATGGTATGTTGGCCTTCATAGCTAGGGGATTTGAATATAGAAGCAGGAAGGTCTTACTGCAGTTGTACAAGGCCTTATTGAGGCCTTACCTGGAATATTGTGTTCAATTTTGGTCTCCTAGTCTGAGGAAGGACGTTCTTGCTATTGAGGGAGTGCAGCGAAGGTTCACCAGACTGATTCCAGGGATGGCTGGGCTGTCATATGAGGAGAGACTGGATCAACTGGACCTTTATTCACTGGAGTTTAGAAGGATGAGAGGGGATCTCATAGAAACATATAAGATTCTGACAGAACTGGACAGGTTAGATGCGGAAAGAATGTTCCCGATGATGGGGAAGTCCAGAACCAGGGGACATCGTCTTAGGATAAGGGGTAGGCCATTTAGGACTGAGCTGAGGAGAAACATCTTCACTCAGAGTTGTTAACCTGTGGAATTCCCTGCCACAGAGAGTTGTTGATGCCAGTTCACTGGATATATTCATGAGGGAGTTAGATATGGCCCTTATGGTTAAGGGGATCAAGGGGTATGGAGAGAAAGCAGGAAAGGAGTACTGAAGGAATGATCAGCCATGATCTTATTGAATGGCGGTGCAGGCTCGAAGGGCCAAATGGCCTACTCCTGCACCTATTTTTTCTATGTTTCTATGTTTCTATCCAATGGCACTATTTCAAAGAAGAGCAGGGGAGTTCTCCCCGGTGTCCTGGACCAATATTTATCCCTCAACCAACATCACTAAAAACAGATTTTCTCATTGTTTGTGGGAGCTTGCTGTGCACAAATTGGCTGCCGCGTTTCCCACATTACAACAGTGACTGCACTCCAAAAATGTATGTAATTGGCTGTAAAGTGCTTTTAGACGTCCAGTGGTTGTGAAAGATGCTTATATAAGTGCGAGTCTTTCGTTTCCTTTTCTCTCTCTCTCTCTCTCTCTCTCTTTCTATAACCGAAAAGAACATTTTTATAGTGTGACAAAATGCTAACTGCCGCTAAAATGTAATATTTTTAATAGTTAATCATCCTTGTATAAATATTTCACAGCAGTTATTTCTTTAAATGCCATTACAATGAACACATGTATTATAACGATCTTTTGGGGGGAAAAAACGTCAAAAGACAGATTGGAAACATCAAAGATTCCCAGGGAGTTAGGTAAGGTCAGTTCATTCTGTGCGATATTTCATTCTGTTGGGCTGTAAAGTGACAGTGTGTCAGGAGCGCTCCCATCGCAGGATCATTGCCCTAGATGGCGGTACAAACACCAGAAGCATTCATTAACCTGCATTTGGTGTGAAAGGAAATTGCTTTGCAAACCAGACAAAGGCTGATCCCTGATCTTGCTGGCCTGCCTTTTCTGTCTCTTGTCATCGATTCACTTTAACTCATTCATGTCCGAAGAGGCTCTTTCATATATCATTGTGACTGAAGTATTGTTGCATTGGCAAACCTTGTGTGGAGAAAATAAAACTGCAGCGTTTGTGCACAATGAGTTGTTTTGAAGGAGGAAAACAGAGGCTTTTTGAACATGCTCAACAAGGGCTTGTTCACAGTTTTGTTTGAAACAGAAACCTTTCATGAATGCGTTTATGCTGCTGTTACATGTACTGACAGAGCAATTATTCCCCAATCGCAGGGCTAGCATATTGTTCTTTCATCTCTGTGGGTAGGTCCAGCCCAAGCTGATGGGGTGAAAGACTCCTCTCTGTGTCTGTGTTGGTCTCTCTGCTTCTGACTTTATAGAAGTTTTGGCACTGAAGGAGGCCATTCAGCCCATCGTGGCTGTGCGGTTGAAAGAGCTATCCGGCCCAATCCCACTTTCCAGCTCCTGGACCGTGGTCCTGTACGTTACGGCATTTCAAGTACACATAAGAAATAGGAGCAGGAGTTGGCCCTCGAGCCTGCTCCGCCATTCAATGAGATCATGGCTGATCCGTTCATGGACTCAGCTCCACTTCCCTACCCGCTCCCCATAACCCCTTATTCCCTCATCGGTTAAGAAACTGTCAATCTCTGTCTTAAATGTATTCAATGTCCCAGCTTCCACAGCTCTCTGAGGCAGTGAATTCCACAGATTTACAACCCTCAGAAAATAAATTCCTCCTCACCTCAGTTTTGAATGGGCGGCACCTTATTCTAAGATTATGCCCCCTAGTTCTAGTCTCCCCCATCAGTGGAAACATCCTCTCTGCATCCACCTTGTCAAGCCCCCTCATAATCTGATACGTTTCGATACGATCACCTCTCATTCTTCTGAATTCCAATGTGTAGAGGGCCAACCTACTCAACCTTTCCTCATAAGTCAACCCATTCATCTCCGGAATCAACCTAGTGAACCTTCTCTGAACTGCCTCCAAAGCAAATATATCCTTTCTTAAATATGGAAACCAAAACTCGACACAGTATTCCAGGTATGGCCTCATCAAGTACTTCTTAAATGCGATGAGGGTTTCTGCCTCGACCACGCTTTCAGGCAGTGCGTTCCAGACCCCCACCACCCTACGTGTGAAAAAAGCTCTCCTCAACTCCCCTTTAATTCTTCCACCAATTACTGTAATGGAGTGACTCTTACCAACGACCAGAAGCTGTGCAGAAGCTTGCTGTGTGATAATCTGAAACTGGAAGCTTTTTAAAAAAAAGAAAATTGGCATTTGTCCGAACAGCCCGCAATCTCCCGGCATTTTTGAAGCAATTCACTCACTTCCGGCATTTAAAACGTTTTATTTTTAACAAACCCGCTCCCAACGACTTGTCAGCATGCATGCGCACTCTGCTTCCAGTTCTTGACGGCAGTCACATCCTTGCTTTAAATCTATGCCCCCTGGTTATTGACCCCTCTGCTAAGGGGAAACGGGTCCTTCCTGTCTACTCTATCTCGGCCCCTCACAATTTTATACCCCATCAATGATATTAGTTTCAGCAATCTCAACTCCAGTTCAGGTAAACTGCCCACAATTTGCCCTATTAACAACCTAGGAATTTCGCTGACAACCATCACTGGGACAGTCGGCCAGTTTGAGAATTGAGATGGGCCATGGTACAGCAGGGGATGCTTTCTGAGGCTGGGTTAAGGTGGTTTGGGATGGTGTGGTTTTCTCTGCCTCTGGCCTGTGTCTTTTCTGATCTGGGAATGTTGGAAGGGTCAGTGTAGAAGGAGCTTTACTTTTGTAAATGTATTTGCTTCATGGGTTCTTTGCTTAAGAATTCATAGAAACACATTGCTATTAAGAACTAGTTGGTTTATTAGCAAAGGTTTAACAATCACACTACACATTACAGGTTCATCCACCAGGCTCACAACACCCTGCCTCATCGTAGATCCCCCGAACCCAACTGGCTGGGGTTTTATTGAGTCTTGTGAAGAGCATGTGACTGGCTGAGCCACTCAACAGCTCTACCAGCCTGTGAGCAGTCTCGGGTGCATACTGTTATGTGTTTAACCCCTTGTAACCTGCATCACACCTGTCCACCAGTGGGCCTACCTGTTGGAGTCCCAAGGGATCCCAGCATCCCTTGGGAGCACGGTATATAAGCAGGCCACCCACGAGGTACCTGCACTCTGGAACCTTAATAAAGTAGCTAAGGTCACACTTGCTCATTACACACAGTACTAGGTCTGACCATTTATTGTGAGTGTAACACATACATTACAACTTGCATCCAGGCTGTGTGTACAGGTGCTTGTTGCTAACACTGGGGTGCAAGGATCAATAAATGCCCATCCCTCAAGTTGTGGCCAGTGCTCCGTGACTTGTTAACATTTTTTGAAACTAATGGTAACATAGTGGTAATGTCACTGGATTAGTAATCCAAACTATGATGATCCAGAGACCCGGATTCAAATCCCACCATGGCAGCTGGGGAATTTAAATTCAGTTAATTAAATAAATCTGGAATTAAAAAGCGAGAATCAGTAATGGTGACCATGAAACTATCGGATTGTCAGGAAAAAACCCACCTGGTTCACTAATGTCCTTTAGGGAAGGAAATCTGCTGTCCTTACCCGGTCTGGCCTATATGTGACTCCAGACCCACAGCAATGTGGTTGATTTTTACCTGCCCCTCTGAAATGGCGGCTCACCACCACCTGCTCCAGGGCAATTAGGGACGGGCAATAAATGCCGGCCTTGCCAGCGACGCCCACATCCCGTGAACAAATAAATAAAGATACTACACTCCAAAAGCACTTCATTGGCTATAAAGCGCTTTAAGACATCCAGTGGTAGCAGAAACGGCTACATAAATGCGAGTCCTTTTTTTTTTATTATCAGAATGCTATGGTGCAAACAGACCAGTGCATGGGTTTGGTACGATCAAACATTCACGCAAAAAAATGTACCACACTCGCCACAACAACTTCATGACTCCGTTTCTTGTGTGTCATGCAGTTCGTTCCATATTCACTTTGAGACCCTTTCGAATGCTCCTCCACGCTGGTTGCAAGAACATGTTAACTACAGGCACAACCAAAGTTTATAAGGCGGTTGATAAAGTGTATGGGATACTCGGCTCTGTCAATAGAGGCATTGGATACAAAAGCAAGGGTGTCATGCTAGATCTACAAGACCATCAGACCTGGGGGCACAAATAGGCCTCTGGCCCCTCGAGCCTGCTCTGCCATTCGATAAGATCATGGCTGATCTACCTCAACTCTGCTTTCCCGCACAATCCCCATATCCCTTGATTCACTTAGTGTCCAATAATCTCTTGATCTCGGTCTTGAATATACTCAATGACTGAGCCTCCACAGCCCTCTGAGGTAGAGAATTCCAAAGATTCACCACCCTCTGGGTGAAGAAATTACTCTTCATCTCCGTCCTAAATGACCTGGCCCTCCGATCTCTCAGACCCACCATTACATTTTATTTTACAAATTACTGGAATATTTTGTTTCATTCTGGGCACCACATTTTAGGCAGGATATCAAGGCCATGGGGAGAGTACAGAGGAGGTTTAACAGGATGATAATCAGGGGCGAAGGAGTTCAGTTAAGTGGAGGGATTGGAGATGCTGAGATTGTTCTCCCTATAGCAGAGAAGGCCAAGGGGAGACCTAATGGAGGTATTCAAAATTATGAGGGATTTTCATAGAGTATTGAGGGAAAAACTGTTTCCTCTGGCAATAACCAAAGAACCAGAGGATAAATTAGGAGATATTTCTTCACACAGAGGGTTGATGAGATCTGGAAGGCACTGCCTGAACGTGTGTTGGAATCAGACTCCAGAGGAACTTTCAAAGGGCAATTGGACATCTATTTGAAGAGGACTCATTTGCAGGGTTATGAGGGAAATCTTGGGTGGGAATAGCATGAACAACTCTTTCAAAGAGCCGGCATAGGCATGACAGGCTGAATTACCACCTCCTGTGCTGTAAGATTCTATGATTAGATGATTCTGAGGAAGGATACGAGACCAGACTTCATGATTTTGTGGGATCAAGCCATGAGTTCAAATCGCATCACGGCAGTTAGGGGAATTTAAATTCAGTTAATTAAATAAATCTGGAATAAAAAAAAGCTAGTATCTGTAAGGGTGACCATAAAACTGCCAGATTGTCATAAAAACCCATCTGCTTCACTAATGTCCTTATTAGGGAAGGAAATCTGCCATTCTTACCCAGTCTGGCCAACATGTAACTCCAGACCCACAGCAATGTAGTTGTCTCTTAACTGCCCCTCTGAAATGGCGGCTCACCACCACCTTCTCGAGGGCAATTAGGGATGGACAATAAATGTCGGCCTTGCCAGCGACGCCCACATCCTGTGAACGAATAAAGAAAATGCTCCACTCCAAGACCAGTGCCGTTTGAGAGAGTGCTCCATTGTCAGAGGTGCTGTCCTTCCAATGAGACCTTGAACTGAAGGCCTTCTCATGTGGACATTAAAGATCCCAGGGCACTATTCAAGGAAGAGCAGGGAGTTCTCCTGGTGTGATGGTCAATATTCCTCCCACAACCAACACCACCAAAAACAGATTAACTGGTCATTTCACTCGCTCTTACTTGAAAGAAAGACTTGCATTAAAATAGCGCCTTTCACGATCTCCAGACGTACCACAATGCTTTACAATGAGGTACTTTTTGAAGTGTAGACACTGTTGTAATGCGGGAAACGCTGCAGCTAATTTTGGGCACAGCAAGCTCCCAGAAACAGCAATGTGATAATGACCAGATAGTCTGGTTTAGTGATGTTGGTTGAGGGTTAAATATTGTCCAGGACACTGAGCAGAACGCCCCCTGCTCTTCTTCTTTCAAATAGTGCCATGGGTTCGTTCACATTCACTTGAGAGGGAGGACAGGGCCTCGGTTTAACATCACATCCGAAAGACTCTCCCGGCACTGCACTGGAACGTCAGCCTAGATTTCTGTGCTCAAGTCTCTGGAGTGGGACGCGAACCCATGACCTTCTGACTCTGAGTGCTGCCCACTGAGCCACGGCTGACACGGAGTGTACAAAGTGCCTGCCTAAATTGCACTTCAAAGTAAGTTGAACATGTGATGCACTTTGAGACATTTCTGAGAGATATTCTAAGGTTAGATAAAGTCATCTTTCTTTCAACGGGGGAAATAAGCCTCATTGTGATATTTAGCACTTGATTCAAAGGGCGAGTAAGCTGTGAAAGTCTGATTCGCTCAGGAACACATTCCTGTCGCTCTATCATTTGTATCTCGTACGCTGACTGATTTTGAGTTTACCTGAAGCTGACTTTCGAAACCTTGAGCCATATGGTGGAATTTCCATTGTTGCACCATGATACAGAGGTGTGCTGTGACATTGTTGTGTGCCATTGGGTGAATCAGGTATGGCGCTGAGCTGGCTGGTACGTTCACCATGGGATGGTAGAAAATTGATGTTTTCCTTTAGCTCCCATTTATTCTATTCGAATCATAGAATCAGAAGATTACAGCGCGGAAGGAAGCCATTCGGCCCGTCGTGTCTGTGCCGGCCGACCAAGAGCTATCCAGCCTAATCCCACTTTCCAGCTCTTGGTCCGTAGCCCTGTGGGTTATGGCACTTCAATGTAGTGAGGGTTTCTGCCTCTGCCACCATTTCAGGCAGCGAGTTCCAGATCTCCACCACCCTCTGCGTGAAAAAAATTCTCCTCAACTCCCCTCTAAACCTTCCTCCAATTACTTTAATTCTATGCCCTCAGGTTATTGACCCTTCTGCTAAGGGAAATAGGTCCTTCCTATCGACTCTATCCAGGCCTCTCATAATTTTATATACCACAATAAGGTCTCCCCTCAGTCTCCTCTGTTCCAAAGCAGCAACAACCCCAGCCTATCCAATCTTCTGATAACGATGGCTTGTGCTCCAGTTCCTTGGCTGATGGCAGCCCTCTGGTATCTCCTTCAAACAGCCACCCGTGACGAGACAGCTGAGATTCCACAAACTATTTGACCAAGAAGGGTATCAGAGCTGAATCCAATTCTCTGCTCACCCGGTGCTCTGCTTAGATGGAGCAGCAATGCTAATTAAGGGGATCCACCTCCTGTGATTTGCTTATTAACTGCTCATTGAGAGGTTAGCCTCGAATACTCAGGATTTCCTTCATTCCTACAGTGTGATGGCAGAGATCCAACAGAAAAGAAAAAGACTTGCGTTCATATAGCATCTTTCACGACCACCAGATGTCCTAGAGCAATTTGCAGCCAATGAAGTATTTTTGAAATGTAGCCACTGTTGTAATGTGGGAAACGCGACAGTCAATGGCGTACAGTTAACTCCCACAAACGGCAATGTGATAATGACCAGATAATCTATTTTTGTTATGTTGATTGAGGGATAAATATTGGCCAGGACACTGGGGATAACTCCTCCTGCTCTTCTTTGAAATAGTGCCATGGGATCTTTTATGTCCACCTGAGAGGGCAGACGGGGGCCTCAGCTTAACATCTCTTCCGAAAGACGGCACCTCCGACAGTGCAGCACTCCCTCAGCACTGCACTGGGAGTGCCAGCCTAGATTTTGTGCTCCAGTCTCTGGGGTGGGATTTGAACCCACAACCTTCTGACTCTGAGGCAAGTGTGCTGCCCACTGAGCCAGGGCTGACCAGGTGAGCACGGCAGGAGGTAGTGGCTGAAAGAGGAACCTTGGAGATCGAAAGCCTGAGGAGCAAAGTTCCTGAGGCCGCGGAGTCATCTGCAAGGTCCCCGCAGTCCGCTCACCGTCTTTTCCACCATCGATACCGCACGTGCGCCACAACTTGAATGGGCCACACGCTCGGGGAGGCAGGAGGCAGTGCAGCTTCCCGGGGTCATTGCGTAGGAGGTGGACTTGCAGATCTCAAGGGTATCTGAAGTAACAGGAACACCACCAGCTTGTCCTCCACCTGTACTCAGTGAAGAACAGTGTGGACGATCTAAGCCGTGTCCACTCCTGGACACAGACCTGCAACCAAGGATCAGCATTTGGACAGCACCTTCCGTCGTCGTCGTCATCGTCTCTGAGGCATGGACGATGTACAGAAGAAACCTCAAGTTGTTGGAGATATATCACCAATGATGTCTCCGCAAGATCCTGCAAATCCCCTGGGAGGACAGACACACCAACATTAGTGTCCTCGACCAGGTCAACATCCCCAGCATTGAAGCACTGACCACACTCCATCAGCTTCACCGGGCAGGCCACATAGTTCACATGCCAGACACGAGACTCCCTAAGCAAATGCCCTATGCAGAGCTCCTTCACAGCAAACGAGCCAAAGGTGGGCAGCGGAAACATTACAAGGACACCCTCAAAGACTCCCTGATAAAGTGCGACATCACCACTGACACCTGGGCGTCCCTGGCCGAAGTCCATCCTAGGTGGTGACAGTGCATCCGGGAGGGCGTAGAGCTCTTCAAGCTCGCGGCGTTGAGATTCGAAGAGGTCAGGCGCAGGCAGCGGAAGGAGCGTGCAGCAAACCAGCCCCACACATCCTTTCCCTCAATGACTGTCTGTCCCAACTGCAACAGGGTCTGTGGCTCTCGTATTGGACCTTTCAGCCACCAAAGGACTCACTTCAGGAGTGGAAACAAATCTTCCTCGATTCCAAGGGACTGCCTATGATGATGATCGAGGATGACTTGCTTCCACATGAGTTCACAGATGTCTCAATGAAGGACCCGATGTTCCAGTCCTGAACTCCATGGTTGGAAGATTGCTGTGTGGGGATTTCTTTTAACGTGTGGTGACCGTTGCACATCAGCCACCACACGGGCTTGACAGAGCTCGGCCTTTATCCAGTGGCAAGGGTTGAACCAGGACGACTGGAGACCTGCTCTGCTGCACGGACCTAGTGCGCACACATATCGTAGTGTGGGCTGGCCCGTGCTGCCCCTAGGCCCCAAACATTCGCCGAACCTCCATCACGATCACCCAGTAGAACTGAAAGCGAGCACCACACTACACTTGCACACCCTGGGTGCTTCCTGCCTCTAACACGGGACACCATCTGCATCAGTCAGCATGAGGTGCACTGCTGCAGCACTGAGGTGCCCTCTTCCCCAAGGTGTTCCGCAAGAAACATACAAAATTCTTACAGGGCTTGACAGGGTAGATGCAGGGAGGATGTTTTCCCGGGCTGAGGAGTCTAGAACCAGGGGTCACAGTCTCAGAATAAGGGGTCGGCAATTTGGGACTGAGATGTGGAGAAATTTCTTCACTCAGAGCGTTGTGAACTTTTGGAATTCTTTACCCCAGAGGGCTGTGGAGGCTCAGCCGTTGAGTATATTCAAGACAGAGATTGATAGATTTTTTGATGTTAGCGGAATCAAGGGATATGGAGTTGAGGTCGATGATCAGCCATGATCTTATTGAATGGCGGAGCAGGCTCGAGGGGCCAAATGGCTTACTCCTGCTCCAAATCCTTATGTTCTTATGTTGGCATGAATCAAGTTCAAAAGTGGTATGTGGCATGAGCTGGAGTGCCAGACCCAATGTTAGCTGTCGTGTGGCATTCTCATCCTTATTTTCAAATCCCTCCATGGACTCGCCCCCTCCCGATCTCTGTAAACCCCTCCAGCCTCACAAACCGCCTGAGATGTCTGCGCTCCTCTAATTCTGCCCTCTTGAGCATCCCTGATGATAATCTCTAAACCATCGGTGGCTGTGCCTTCAGCTGCCTGGGCCCCAAGCTCTGGAACTCACTCCCTCAATCTCTCCGCCTCTCTACCTCTCTTTCCTCCTTCAAGACACTCCTTAAAACCTACCTCTTTGACCAAGCCCTGCCCTAACTTCTCCTTATGTGGCTCGGTGTTAATTTAAAAAAAAATCTCATAGTCTTGGGAAGTGCCTCGTTAAAGGTGCTATATAAATACAAGTCATTGTAATAAAGGAATCTCTGTAAAGTTGATGGAAGGAAACTTAACCAAAGTTGCTTAAAACTTGTCTGCCGTGTGCCAGCTTTAAAATGAAAAGCACAATTAGCGTGTGATTAAACAACTGCAGCCAGTGCTAATAAATTAGAGAGTAATATAATCAGGGAGAATTAGCACTTGGCTTCGACAATGCGATTTTAAGAAGCTTTCTTTCAGAAGTGATAATTATTATGGGATATGACATATTAATAACTACTGGATTGACAAAAGGCCATGATAAGTGACTTGCTCTCTTACCTTTTGAATGACATTCAATGTAATTATCTGAGGACACAATAAGATTAAGTAAAGAGGCAAACCTGTTTTGATGATGTTAAGCTGTACTATTATCATTGGCTTTCTGAAGCTGCTCTGTGATAATGCCGCATTATTGCCAGTTTTAAGTCTGGTCCTTGAGGGCCGCTGGATGTTTTACTGATCTATTTATTCACTTACCTTAAATATATTTACTGCTTCCTCCTGTCAATGAAAAAATGAGCTGCTTCAATATTTGACATTTTCTGATCATTGTAGATTTATGCTAAGCGTTGGACAACAGTGACGTCCTCGCTGGTAATACAATGTCTGGGGACCTGTTTTCACTGAGGGCCTTCCACTGCTGCCTGGCATCTGCTATCGTGGCAGCCCTCTGTGTTTGCTTCCGCCATCTACACAACGACAGTCAGTCCTCCATTTTAATGCCATGCAGTTGCCGATGGCTTCGAGAGGCAAACGACTGCTACAGCCACCAGCCCAGCAGGCTGAGCGTCCCTCGGCCTGCGAGCACCATGGGAGCAGGCCTGGGGAGCGGAAGGAGCAGTGTGGTGGCCTAACACTCCAGGGAGCAGCGCGTGCTGGAGCAGGAGAGCAACGGCAGCGAAGAGGGACATCACTAAGGTCCAGGTCGGTGATTGGAGCGTGGGCAGGTACTGCAGGAGCGGCGAGAGATTGTAGAGGGGCGTGATCGGGGCCCAGGGGGAGGCGCGGGTTTTGGGCCCAGAAGCAGCACGGGGCAAGCCCACACTGCGATATGTGTGGGCACTAGTTCCGTGCAGCAGAACTGGTCTCCAGTCGTCCTGGTTATAAAGTCCTTACTCTACAGTATGAAACCACACGAGGCACATTCTGGGGACAAGGTCACTCTGTGACCTTAACTCTATTCACAGGACTCCAAAGACGATGACCCTGCGTGGGACCTCCCTTTTTATACCTGTGTGATCAGGTAAGGAGTGTCTCCCACAAGTTCATCCCTGTGGTCAAGGCGTGCATCTAGGTTGAGTGTATACAGTAATACAGTGGTGTTATATTGTGGTTACATACATGACATCACCTCCCCCCCCCCACAAAGTCTTATTGGGATCATAGGTTTAGTCTTTCAGGTGGTCTACGCTCCCTCGTAGAGCGCCGCAGTTGGGGCTCTGGTTGTTGGACACTGACGTGAGTGTCTGTCACCTGTGGTGATTCCGGCCTGTCCGGGCTGACCGCAGGGACTGTGCATTCTTCTGATTTGCTCTTGTTGCTCATTCACTGGCGGTGTTGTGAGCTCCATCTCATGGTCTTCTTCAGGTTCCTCCGTGTCGATGCTGAACTTTTTTTTTTACTTGGTCCAGATGCTTACGGCATATCTGACCATTGTTGAGTTTTACCACAATGACCCTATTCCCCTCTTTTTCAATTGCAGTGCCCTCAAGCCATTTCGGCCCCATGGCGTGATTGAGGACAAATACAGGATTATTTATTTCTATACATCTCCCCCTCAAATTAAGGTCATGGTACTCGTTTTGTGACTTGCGCTTGCCCTCAACTATGTCGGTCAGGACTGGGTGAATGAGGGACAACCGAATTTTGAGTGTCCGTTTCATTAGTAGCTCTGCGGGCGGGACCCCCGTGAGCGAGTGTGGTAGGGATCTATAGGTCAGCAGGAGATGCGATAGACGGCATTGTAGGGAGGGTCCTTGAATCCTGAGCATACCTTACTTAATGATTTGGACCGCACGTTCCGCCTGGCCATTGGAGGCCGGCTTGAACGGTGCAGTCCTGATGTGGTTGATGCCATTGCCCGACACAAACTCACGGAATTTGTAGCTTATGAAACATGGGGCATTATCATTAACCAGGATGTCCGGCAAGCCATGGATTGCAAAGATCGCACGTAGGCTTTCCACGGTGGTGGATGACGTGCATGAATTCAGAATGATGCACTCGATCCATTTCGAGTACGCATCTACCACAATAAGGAACATCTTACCCATGCAGGCGCCCATGTAGTCAACATGAATGCGTGACCATGGCCTGGAGGGCCAGGGCCATGGGCTGAGCGGGGCCTCCCTGGGGGCATTACCCAGCTGGGCACACGTTGTGCACCTGCGAACACAGTGTTCCAGGTCTGAATCAATTCCAGGCCACCAAACGTGTGACCGGGCAATGGCCTTCATCAGCACAGTGCCTGGGTGCTCGCTGTGGAGTTCCCTGATGAATGCCTCCCTGCCCTTTTGGGGCATAACTAACCGGCTGCCCCATAGTATGCAGTCGGCTTGGATGGAGAGCTCATCCATCCGTCTGTGGAACGGTCTGACCTCCTCAGGGCATGCTACATGTGCGGGCGCCCAATCCCCAGTCAGGACACATTTCTTAATCAGGGATAGGAGGGGATCTCTCTTTGTCCAGATTTTGACCTGGCGGGCTGTGATGGGGGAGCCTGCACTGTAAAAGGCATCGACAGCCATGACCATCTCGGCGCTTTGCTCCGCTGCCCCCTCAGTGGAAGCCTGCTGAGCGCGTTAGCGCAATTTTCAGTGCCGGGCTGATGCTGGATGGAGTAGTCATAAACAGCCAGCGTGAGAGCCCATCGCTATACGCGAGCTGATGCATTGGCATTGATAGCCTTGCTGTCTGACAACAGGGATGTTAATGGCTTGTGGTCCGTCTCTAATTCAAACTTCCTACCAAAGAGGTACTGATGCATTTTTTTTTACACAATAGATATATGCAAGCGCTTCCTTCTCGACCATCCCATATCCCGTTCTGCTTGAGAGAGCGACCTGGAGGCATAAGCCACAGGTTTACCCTCATCATTACACTGCTGCAATACGCACCCAACCCCATAGGATGATGCATCACATGTCAGAACCAATTTTTTACAGGGGTCGTACAAGGCCAACAACTTGTTTGAACAAAGTAGGTTTCGCGCTCGATCAAAAGCCCGTTCCTGACAGTCCCCCCAAAACCAATCGCAACTCTTACGCAGGAGCACGTGTAGTGGCTCCAACAACGTGCTCAAGTTCAGCAGAAAGTTCCCGAAATAGTTCAACGCAACTCCGATGTGTTGCAGGGCCTGGATGCTCGTCGAATCGCCTCTGTTTTGGATTCGGTGGGCCGAATCCCATCTGCAGCAACCCTCCTGCCCAGAAACTCAACCTCAGGAGCTAAGAACACACATTTAGACTTCTTGAGTCGTAGGCCTACCCGGTCCAGTCGGCATAGCACCTCCTCCAGGTTGTGGAGGTGCTCCTCGGTGTCTCGACCCATGATGTGGATGTCGTCCTGGAATACGATCGTTCCAGGAATGGATTTAAGCAGGCTTTCCATGTTATGTTGAAAAATCGCGGCCACTAATCGAATGCCAAACGGGCACCTGTTGTAAACGAACAGTCCCTTGTGCGTGGTGATGGTGGTCAGTAGTTTAGATTCGTCGGCCAGTTCCTGGGTCATATAGGCTGAAGTGAGGTCCAACTTGGTGAACAGCTTGCCCTCTGCCAGGGTGGCTAAGAGGTCCTCCACTCTCGGGAGTGGGTATTGATCCTGTGGGGACACCCGATTGATGGTGGCCTTGTAGTCGCCACAGATCCTGACAGAGCCATCCGCTTTTAGGACGGGAACGATGGGGCTCGCCCAGTCGCTGAATTCAATAGGCGAGATGATGCCCTCTCTCAACAGCCGGTCCAATTCGCTCTGGATCTTTTCTCGCATCACATACGGCACCGCTCTGGCTTTGTGGTGCACTGGCCTGGCGTCCTGGGTGATGTGTATCACTACTTTAGTGCCTTTGAAAGTCCCGACGCCAGGTTGGAATAGTGAATCGAATTATTGTAGGACTTGTGAACACGAACTTCGCTCCACAGATGACATTGCATGAACATCCCCCCATTTCCAGTTCATCTCGGCTAACCAGCTCCTCCCCAACAGTGCGGGACCATTGCCCGGGACAATCCAGAGCGGCAGCCGATTCACTAACCCATTGTGTGTGACAGCCAACATTGCACTGCCTAGCACCAGAATGATTTCTTTAGTGTAAGTCTGTAATTGTATCTCAATACATGCTAATTTGGGTCTACTGGCTTTAAGTGGCCATAGCTTCTCAAATTGCTGAACGCCCATGAGTGACTGGCTGGCCCCAGTGTCCAACTCCATGCGTACTGGGATACCATTTAATAAAACCCTCATCATCATTGGTGGCGTTTTGGTGTATGAACTGTGAATATTCGCCACATGGACCCGCTGAACCTCGGCGTCCATCGATTTGCCCCAAAAGTCATCCTGCCTCAAAGAATCCTCTTCTGGTCCATCCGCTTCATATATTAGTCTGGTTGCAGACTTCCTGCACATTCGAGCTAAGTGGCCACTGAGATTGCAGTTCCTGCAGACAAACTGTTGAAATCTGCAAGATCTAGCTGAGTGTTTTCCCCCACACCTCCAGCATGAATTAAAGTTTCCATTGTTGGGAACAAAGGGACTATGGCCAGGCATTCTGCGCTAACTGTCCCTTTGACTGCTCTTAAGTACCCTATTGGTGGGTGTCAATGGCTCCATCCCGGGCCGCATTGTCCACTGTGATGGCATGAATGTCCGCTCAGCCTGCCATTGTCTCTGTTGAAGTTCTACTCTGGGGTCTATTGCTGCCTGGGGAGTGTCGGGCTGCCCCTGCCTGCCTGCGGGGCTCTGAGTCGCATTGATGATGTTGACTCCCTGATCCATCGCCGCGTTAGAGTCAGAATTGTGCGCGTATATTATTTTCGTCTCTTCCTCCCCCGCCAAGAAAGTTTGAGCTATCAACACCGCCACTTCCAATGTCAAATCCTTGGTCTCAATTAATTTGCAGAAAATTCCCACATGACCGATGCCCTCGATAAAGAAGTCCCTTAGCATTTTCCCTCTGCAGGCGTCTGTGAACTTAGAGGCTGGCCAAACGCCGGAGGTCCGCTACGAAGTCCGGTATGCTCTGTCCTTCACGACGTCGGTGGGTGCAGAATCTGTGTCGGGCCATATGTATGCTACTCGCCAGTTTGAGGTGCTCCCCGATCAATTTGCTAAGTTCTTCAAAGGTTTTGTCTGCCGGCTTTTCGGGTGCTAGTACATCCTTCATGAGCGCATAAGTCTTTGGTTCGCAGCTGGTCAAAAGATGAGCCCTTCGATTGTCGGCCGCTGCATCCCCCAGCCATTCTTTCATAACGAAGCTTTGCTGAAGCATCTCGACAAAATCGTCCCAGTCTTCCCCAACACAGTACCGTTCCTCTGTGCTACTGATGGCCATTCTCGTGGGTCGTGAATTCCCGTTTCACATCGCCAATGTAAAGTTCTTACTCTACAGTATGAAACCACACGAGACACATTCTGGGGACAAGATCACTCTGTGACCTTAACTCTTTATTCACAGGACTCCAAAGACGATGACCCTGCGTGGGACCTCCCTTTTTATACCTGTGTGATCAGGTAAGGAGTGTCTCCCACAAGTTCACCCCTTGTGGTCAAGGTGTGCATCTAGGTTGAGTGCAGTAATACAGTGGTGTTACATTGTAGTTACATACATGACACTGGTTAACCCTTGCCACTGGACCAAGACCTAGCTCTGTTAAGCCCGTGAGTTGGCTGGTGTGCAATGGTCACCCCACATTAAAAAAATCCACGCACAGGCATCTCCTACCCTTCAACTCCAAGTTCGGGATCTGGAATGTTAGGTCCTTCATTGAAATACCTGCGAACTTTTTGACGTGGAAGCAAGTCATCCTCAATTCGAGGGAATGCCTATGATGATGATGATGTATTATTATACAGGCTGGACCTCTCTGGTCCGGCACCCTCGGGACCTGACCGGTGCTGGAATGGAGAATGTTCCGAACCACGCCGAGCCTAGGCTTACACCGGTACCGGCCGACAGCGCCCGGGGTCCTGAACGCCTCCGCCACTGCATGATGTGATTAATCGAATCCACAGCAGTGAGCACTGAGGGCCAGGAAGCGCAGGAAGCTGATGTCGAACCACTGATATTTCCGGACCAGAGAATCGCGGACCAGAGAGGTCCAACCTGTAGCACTTTTAACAAAATAAAATGCCCCGAGGCACTTCACAGAAACGTTACCAAAAATAAACAAAGTTTGACACCGAACCACATCAGGAGATGTTGGGGCAGATGACCAAATGCTTTACATAGGATTACATCGGATAGAAACATAGAAACATAGAAAATAGGTGCAGGAGTAGGCCATTCGGCCCTTCGAGCCTGCACCACCATTCAATAAGATCATGGCTGACATTCCCTCAGTACCCCTTTCCTGCTTCCTCTCCATATCCCTTGATCCCTTTAGCCGTAAGGGCCACATCTAACTCCCTCTTGAATATATCCAATGAACTGGCATCAACAACTCTCTGCGGCAGGGAAATCCACAGGTTAACAACTCTCTGAGTGAAGACGTTTCTCCTCATCTCAGTCCTAAATGGTCTGCTCCTTATCCTAAGACTGTGTCCCCTGGTTCTGGACTTCCCCAACATCGGGAACATTCTTCCCACATCTAACCTGTCCAGTCCCGTCAGAATCTTATACATTTCTGAGATCCCCTCTCATCCTTCTAAACTCCAGAGCATAAAGGCCGAGTTGATCCAGTCTCTCCTCATATGACAGTCCAGCCATTCCTGGAATCAGTCTGGTGAACCTTTGCTGCACTCCCTCAATAGCAAGAACGTCCTTCCTCAGATTAGGAGACCAAAACTGATCACAATATTCCAGGTGAGGCCTCACCAAGGCCCTGTACAACTGCAGTAAGATTTCCTTGCTCCTGTACTCAAATCCCCTTGCTATGAAGGCCAACATACCATTTGCCTTCTTCACCGCCTGCTGTACCTGTATGCCAAATTTCAAGGACTGATGAACCATGACGCCCAGGTCTCGTTGCACCTCCCCTTTTCCTAATCTGCCGCCATTCAGATAATATTCTGCCTTCGTGTTTTTGCCCCCAAAGTGGATAACCTCACATTTATCCACATTATACTGCATCTGCCATGCATTTGCCCATTTGCCTAACCTATCCAAGTCACCCTGCAGCCTCTTAGCATCCTCCTCACAGCTCACACCGCCACCCAGTTTAGTGTCATCTGCAAACTTGGAGATATTACACTCAATTCCATCATCTAAATAATGAATATATATTGTAAAGAGCTGGGGTCCCAGCACCGAGCCCTGTGGCACTCTACTAGTCACTCCCTGCCATTCTGAAAAGGACCCGTTTATCCCGACTCTCTGCTTCCTGTCTGCCAGCCAGTTCTCTATCCACGTCAGTACATTACCCCCAATACCATGTGCTTTAATTTTGCACACCAATCTCTTGTGTGGGACCTTGTCAAAAGCCTTTGGACAGTCCAAATACACCACATACACTGGTTCTCCCTTGTCCACTCTACTAGTTACATCCTCAAAAAATTCCAGAAGATTTGTCAAGCATGATTTCCCTTTCATAAATCCATGCTGACTTGGACCAATCCTATCACTGCTTTCCAAATGCGCTGCTATTTCATCCTTAATGATTGATTCCAACATTTTCCCCACTACTGATGTTAGGCTAACCGGTCTATAATTATCCGTTTTCTCTCTCCCTCCTTTTTTAAAACATGGTGTTACATTAGCAACCCTCCAGTCCATTGGAACTGATCCAGAGTCGATAGACTGCTGGAAAATGATCACCAATGCATCCACTATTTCTAGGGCCACTTCCTTAAGTACTCTGGGATGCAGACTATCAAGCCCTGGGGATTTATCGGCCTTCAATCCCGTCAACCTCCCTAACACAATTTCCCACTTAATAAGGATATCCTTCAGTTCCTCCTGCTTACTAGACCCTCGGTCCCCAGTACATCCGGAAGGTTATTTGTGTCTTGCTTTGTGAAGACAGAACCAAAGTACTTGTTCAATTGGACTGCCATTTCTTTGTTCCCCATTATAAATTCACCCGAATCTGACTGCAAAGGACCTACGTTTGTCTTCACTAATCTTTTTCTTTTCACATATCTATAGAAGCTTTTGCAGTCATTTTTTATGTTTCTGGCAAGCTTCCTCTCGTATTCTATTTTCCCCCTCTTAATTAAACCCTTTGTCCTCATCTGCTGAATCCTGAATCCGCTTTGCTGCTTTCTCTGGCTAATTTGTATGCCTCTTCCTTGGATTTAATACTATCCTTAATTTCCCTTGTTAGCCACGGTTGAGCCACCTTCCCCGTTTTAATTTTATTCCAGACAGGCATGTACAATTGTTGAAGTTTGTCCATATGATCTTTAAAGGTCTGCCATTGCCTATCCACCATCAACCCTTTAAGTATCATTTGCCAGTCTAATTTAGCCAATTCGCGCCTCATACCATCAAAGTTACCTTTCCTTAAGTTCAGGACCCCAGTTTCCGAATTAACTTTATCACTCTCCATCTTAATAAAGAATTCTACTATATTATGGTCACTCTTCCCCAAGGGGCTTCGCACAACAAGATTGCTAATTAGTCCCTTCTCATTACACATCACCCAGTCTAGGATGGCCAGCTCTCTGGTTGGTTCCTCAACATATTGGTCGAGAAAATCATCCCCAATACACTCCAGGAAATCCTCCTCCACCGTATTGCTACCAGTTAGGTGAGCCCAATCAATATGTAGATTAAAGTCACCCATGATAACTGCGGTACCTCTATTGTTCACATCCCTTATTTCTTGTTTGATGCTGTCCCCAAACTCACTACTACTATTTGGTGGCCTGCACACAATTCCCACTAGCGTTTTCTGCCCTTTGGTATTCCGTCGCTCCACCCATACCGATTCCACATCATCCAAGCTAATGTCCTTCCTTACAATTGCATTAATTTCCTCTTTAACCAGCAATGCCACCCCGCCTCCTTTTCCTTTCTGTCTGTCCTTCCTAAATGCTGAATACCCTTGGATGTTGAGTTCCCAGCCTTGGTCACCCTGGAGCCATGTCTCCGTGATGCCAATCACATCGTATCCGTTAACTGCTATCTGCGCAGTTAATTCATCCACCTTATTCCGAATACTCCTCGCATTGAGGCACAGAGTCTTCAGGCTTGTCTTTTTAACACACTTTAACCCTTTAGAATGTTGCTGTAAAGTGGCCCTTTTTGTTTTTTGCCTTGGGTTTCTCTGCCCTCCACTCTTACTTTTCTCCTTTCTATCTTTTGCTTCTGTCTCCATTTTGTTTCCCTCTGTCTCCCTGCCTAGGTTCCCATCCCCCTGCCATATCAGTTTAACTCCTCCCCAATAGCACTAGCAAACACTCCCCCTAGGACATTGGTTCCGGTCCTGCCCAGGTGCAGACCGTCTGGTTTGTACTGGTATAACCTAACCCAGAACCGGTTCCAATGCCCCAGGAATTTGAAACCCTCCCTACTGCACCACTGCTCAAGCCACATATTCATCTGAGCTATCCTGCGATTCTTACTCTGACTAGCACGTGGCACTGGTAGCAATCCTGAGATTACTACTTTTGAGGTCCTACTTTTTAATTTAACTCCTAGCTCCCTAAATTCATCTCGTAGGATCTCATCCCGTTTTTTTCCTATATCGTTGGTACTTATATGTACCACGACAACTGGCTGTTCACCCTCCCTATTTTTTTAGATTGTCCTGCACCCGTTCCGAGACATCCTTGACCCTTGCACCAGGGAGGCAACATACCATCCTGGAGTCTCGGTTGTGGCCGCAGAAATGTCTATCTATTCACCTTACAATTGAATCCCCTATCACTATCGCTCTCCCACTCTTTTTCCTGCCCTCCTGTGCAGCAGAGCCATCCACGGTGCCATGAACTTGGCTGCTGCTGCTCTCCCCTGATGAGTCATCCCCCTCAACAGTACCCAAAGTGGTATATCTGTGGGGGATGACTGCAGGGGACCCATGCACTACCTTCCTTGCACTGCTCTTCTTCCTGTTGGTCTTCCATTCCCTATCTGGCTGTGTACCCTTTTCGTGCGGTAAGACCAACTCTCTAAACGTGCTATTCACGTCATTCTCAGCATCGTGGATGCTCCAGAGTGAATCCACCCGCAGCTCCAGTGCCGCAATGTGGTCTGTTAGGATATACGGCACAGAAACAGGCCATTCGGCCCAACCAGTCCATGCCGGCGTTTATGCTCCACTCGAGCCTCCTCCCGTCTTTCCTCATCTAAATCTATCAGCATAACCCTCTATTCCCTTCTCCCTCATGTGCTTGTCCAGCCTCCCCTTAAATGCATCGATACTATTCACCTCAACCCCTCCCTGTGGCAGCGAGTTCCACATT
The DNA here is from genome assembly GCF_044704955.1 of Pristiophorus japonicus. Taxonomy (NCBI): domain Eukaryota; kingdom Metazoa; phylum Chordata; class Chondrichthyes; family Pristiophoridae; genus Pristiophorus; species Pristiophorus japonicus. The sequence continues at coordinate 49,401,084 of NC_091998.1, forward strand.
CTCACCGCTCTCTGGGTAAAGAAGTTTCTTCTGAGTTCCCTATTGGATTTCTTGGTGACTATCTTATATTGATGGCCTCTAGTTATGCTCTTCTCCACAAGTGGAAACATTCTCTCTGTGTCCACTCTATCAAAACTTTTCATAATTTCAAAGACCTCGATTAGGTCACCCCTCGGCCTTCCTTTTTTCAAGAGAAAAGTGACCCAACTTGGTCGAAGAGGCAGGTTTTAAGAAGGGTCTTAAATGAGGAAAGAGAGGCGGGGAGAGGTTTAGGCAGAGCTTGGGGCCCAGGCAGCTGAAGGCACGGTCACCAATGATGGAGCAATTCAAATCGGGGATGTAGAAAAGGCTAGATTCAGCAGAGCTCAGAGGTTTAGGGGGATTATTGGGGTGGAGGAGGTGACCGAAATCGGGAGGGGCCGAGGGCCACGGAGAGATTTGAAAACAAGGATGAGAAGTTTAAAATCGAAGCGTTGCTTAATTGGGAGCCAAGGTAGGTCAACTACAGGTCAAATGTAAATAACCCCACTTGTTCGTTACGCCACTCAATCTCAATTGAGCAACGAGGTTCAGTGATGGGAAAGCTTGCTGATAATGACATTCTATTTTGGACATCAAATCTGTCTGCATATTTCTGGATCTCCTCTCCTTTGTGTTTCTGTACGGAACCCATCACTACCCTGGGTGGCAGGGTAAACACTGGCATCATCGTAGGCAGTGCCTCAAAGCGAGGATGACTTGCTTCCACGCCAAAAAGGGATGAGTTCACAGGTCTTTCAATGAAGGACCTAATATTCCAGATCCCGAACTACATCTTGAAGGGTGGAAGATGCCTGTGCGTGGATTTTTTTTAACGTGTGGTGGCCGTTGCACACCAGCCACCACACGGGGGCTTGACAGAGCTCGGTCTTGGTCCAGTAGCAAGCGTTACTCAAGACGACTGGAGACCAGCTCTGCTGCACGGACCTAGTGCGCGCACACATATCGCAGTGTGGGCTGGGCCCGTGCTGCCCCTGGGCCCTCGCCTCTCCTGGGCCCCAGTCACATCCCTCTGCAAACTCTCGCCGCTCCTTCGCCCCTCCTGCTGTGCCTGCCCGCACGGCAATCAGCGACCTGCCGTCGCCCTCCTGCAGCACCCGCTGCTCCCTGCAGTGGCCCCGGCCTGCTGATGGTCTTGCAGGCCGGGACCGTGCCGATTTCCGGGCTAGGCCGCCGCACACTGCTCCCTCTAATGGCACCAGCAGGGCGTTGCACACTGACGCGACGCTCCCGAGCGGTACTGCCCTGCACCGCTGCAAAACCGGCATCAAACGTCCCGGTGGGGTGCTGGCAGCTGACCGCACAGGCGGTAAGCATTTCCAGACCCATTAGCGCCCCTCCGGGGTGGCAATCAGAGGCACTATCCAAAGGAAAATACAGCCCAGTGTGCGAGTATTACCACATTCTATTCCACGCTGCATGGAGCACAAGATGTTAGAATCACAATAATGATGAATGAGATCGCACAAATTGCTCGAATTACAGCATTCTGGTGACTCAATGATTAAAATCTATGCTCCAAAAAAAACCCTAAAATAAACAAATAAATGGAGAATCACTAAATATATTTCAAGGCAGCAGGGCACTAAAGGTTTGTAATGATGAAAGATCGTTTCTCGAAATTGTGTGTTCCTGTACAGTCTGTACCAACTTGACAATCATCACTCTACTTAATGTCTCTCTATTTTCTATATCAATCTATATCAATGACTTCGAAGAGCAGGCCAAGTGTAATGTATCCAAGTTTGCTGATTTATACTAAGCTGGGTGAGCAAGTAAGACATGAGGAGGATGCAAAACTCACAGTTGAGTGAGTGCGCAAGAACATGGCAGATGCAATGAAATGTGGAGACATGTGAAGTCATCCAATTTTGTCGGGAAAAGTGGAATATTTCTTTAAAAGACTGGGAAATGTTGGCGTTCAGAGGGACCTGGGTGTCCTTGTACACGAATCACTGAAAGTTAATGTGCAGGTACAGCAAGCAATTAGCAAAGCAAACGGTTTGTTGGTCTTCATTACATACTGATTGAAGTATAAGAGTAAAGAAGCCTTACTGCAATTATATAGGGCTTTGGTGAGACCGCAGTTTTGGTCTCCTTAGCTGAGGAAGCTTATACTTGCCATTGAGGGAGTGCAACGAAGATTCCAGGGATGAGGTAATGGTCCTATGAGGAGAGATTGAGTGGACTAGTAATTTCCATAGAAGTTAGAAGAATGAGGTGATCTCATTGAAACCTATAAAATTCTTAAGGGGCTTAAAACATAGAAACATAGAAAATAGGTGCAGGAGCAGGCCATTCAGCCCTTCTAGCCTGCACCGCCATTCAACGAGTTCATGGCTGAACATGAAACTTCAGTACCCACTTCCTGCTTTCACGCCATACCCCTTGATCCCCCGAGTAGTAAGGACTTCATCTAACTCCCTTTTGAATATATTTAGTGAATTGGCCTCAACTACTTCCTGTGGTAGAGAATTCCACAGGTTTACCACTCTCTGGGTGAAGAAGTTTCTCCTTATCTCGGTCCTAAATGGCTTACCCCTTATCCTTAGACTGTGACCCCTGGTTCTGGACTTCCCCAACATTGGGAACATTCTTCCTGCATCCAACCTGTCCAAACCCGTCAGAATTTTAAACGTTTCTATGAGGTCCCCTCTCACTCTTCTGAACTCCAGTGAATACAAGCCCAGTTGATTCAGTATTTCTTGATAGGTCAGTCCCACCATCCCGGGAATCAGTCTGGTGAATCTTCGCTGCACTCCCTCAACAGCAAGTATGTCCTTCCTCAAGTTAGGAGACCAAAACTGTACACAATACTCCAGGTGTGGCCTCACCAAGGCCCTGTACAACTGTAGCAACACCTCCCTGCCCCTGTACTCAAATCCCCTCGCTATGAAGGCCAACATGCCATTTGCTTTCTTAACCGCCTGCTGTACCTGCATGCCAACCTTCAATGACTGATGTACCATGACACCCAGGTCTCGTTGCACCTTCCCTTTTCCTAATCTGTCACCATTCAGATAATAGTCTGTCTCTCTGTTTTTACCACCAAAGTGGATAACCTCACATTTATCCACATTATACTTCATCTGCCACGCATTTGCCCACTCACCTAACCTATCCAAGTCACTCTGTAGCCTCATAGCATCCTCCTCGCAGCTCACACTGCCACCCAACTTAGTGTCATCCGCAAATTTGGAGATACTACATTTAATCCCTTCGTCTAAATCATTAATGTATAATGTAAACAGCTGGGGCCCCAGCACAGAACCCTGCGGTACCCCACTAGTCACTGCCTGCCATTCCGAAAAGTACCCATTTACTCCTACTCTTTGCTTCCTGTCTGACAACCAGTTCTCAATCCACGTCAGCACACTACCCCCAATCCCATGTGCTTTAACTTTGCACATTAATCTCCTGTGTGGGACCTTGTCGAAAGCCTTCTGAAAGTCCAAATATACCACATCAACTGGTACTCCTTTGTCCACTTTATTGGAAACATCCTCAAAAAATTCCAGAAGATTTGTCAAGCATGATCTCCCTTTTACAAATCCATGCTGACTTGGACCTATCATGTCACCATTTTCCAAATGCGCTGCTATGACATCCTTAATAATTGATTCCATCATTTTACCCACTACTGAGGTCAGGCTGACCGGTCTATAATTCCCTGCTTTCTCTCTCCCTCCTTTTTTAAAAAGTGGGGTTACATTGGCTACCCTCCACTCGATAGGAACTGATCCAGAGTCAATGGAATGTTGGAAAATGACTGTCAATGCATCCGCTATTTCCAAGGCCACCTCCTTAAGTACTCTGGGATGCAGTCCATCAGGCCCTGGGGATTTATCGGCCTTCAATCCCATCAATTTCCCCAACACAATTTCCCGACTAATAAAGATTTCCCTCAGTTCCTCCTCCTTAATAGACCCTCTGACCACTTTTATATCCGGAAGGTTGTTTGTGTCCTCCTTAGTGAATACTGAACCAAAGTACTTGTTCAATTGGTCTGCCATTTCTTTGTTCCCCGTTATGACTTCCCCCGATTCTGACTGCAGGGGACCTACGTTTGTCTTTACTAACCTTTTTCTCTTTACATACCTATAGAAACTTTTGCAATCCGCCTTAATGTTCCCTGCAAGCTTCTTCTCGTACTCCATTTTCCCTACCCTAATCAAACCCTTTGTCCTCCTCTGCTGAGTTCTAAATTTCTCCCAGTCCCCAGGTTTGCTGCTATTTCTGGCCAATTTGTATGCCACTTCCTTGGCTTTAATACTATCCCTGATTTCCCTAGATAGCCACGGTTGAGCCACCTTCCCTTTTTTATTTTTACGCCAGACAGGAATGTACAATTGTTGTAATTCATCCATGCGTTCTCTAAATGTCTGCCATTGCCCATCCACAGTCAACCCCTTAAGTATCATTAGCCAATCTATCTTAGCCAATTCATGCCTCATACCTTCAAAGTTACCCTTCTTTAAGTTCTGGACCATGGTCTCTGAATTAACTGTTTCATTCTCCATCCTAATGCAGAATTCCACCATATTATGGTCACTCTTCCCCAAGGGGCCTCGCACAATGAGATTGCTAATTAATCCTCTCTCATTACACAACACCCAGTCTAAGATGGCCTCCCCCCTAGTTGGTTCCTCGACATATTGGTCTAGAAAACCATCCCTTATGCATTCCAGGAAATCCTCCTCCACCGTATTGCTTCCAGTTTGGCTAGCCCAATCTATGTGCATATTAAAGTCACCCATTATAACTGCTGCACCTTTATTGCATGCACTCCTAATTTCCTGTTTGATGCCCTCCCCAACATCACTACTACTGTTTGGAGGTCTGTACACAACTCCCACTAACGATTTTTGCCCTTTAGTGTTCTGCAGCTCTACCCATATAGATTCCACATCATCCAAGCTAATGTCTTTCCTAACTATTGCATTAATCTCCTCTTTAACCAGCAATGCTACCCCACCTCCTTTTCCTTTTATTCTATCCTTCCTGAATGTTGAATACCCCTGGATGTTGAGTTCCCAGCCCTGATCATCCTGGAGCCACGTCTCCGTAATCCCAATCACATCATATTTGTTAACATCTATTTGCACAATTAATTCATCCACCTTATTGCGGATACTCCTTGCATTAAGACACAAAGCCTTCAGGCTTGTTTTTTTAACACCCTTTGTCCTTTTAGAATTTTGCTGTACAGTGGCCCTTTTTGTTCTTTGCCTTGGGTTTCTCTGCCCTCCACTTTTCCTCATCTCCTTTCTGTCTTTTGCTTTTGCCTCCTTTTTGACAGGGTAGATGAAGGGAGGATGTCTCCCCCTGGCTGGGGAGTCTAGAACCAGGGGTCACAGTCTCAGGATAAGCGGTCGGCCATTTAGGACGGAGATGTGGAGAAATTTCTTCACTCAGAGGGTGGTGAATATTTGGGCTAGAAATTGGCCTCCTTTGTGCCTCCCATTAGTGCCCCCAGGGGGTGCTACTGGCTCTCCGACCAGGCACGGTGAGAGTACCGACGCCCGCCGACTTGCCGTGGCGGTGTGCAGCGACGGTAAACCACGAGCGCCACGAACTCCTGCAGATTGTGACGTCATCCGGCTGCGCAGTGCCCCAGGCGCGAACTTTGGTCCCACCGCCCCCCCCCCCAACCCCACGCCCGCCCCGCAGCATCACCGGACGTCATCCTAGACGGCAGCTGCAGGTGGCGGTGTAAGGCAGGCCTTCCGCTTGGGAAAGCGGTATTTAAGGTTAATGCCGCTTGCAAGAGGTAAAAATTTGTTTGGAGCCCTTGGGGAAATTTTCGCCATTTTGTTCCGTCGCGGTCGATCAGCCCGTAGCCCTTTGAGAGTCGCCGGTCGTGGTTACCGTCAGTGATGGGGGGACATCGATTTCCCGCAGAGCCTGCAGCGATGGCCCTCCCCTTTAAGGGAGTGATCCTGGCCGAGCCGCACTCGATGTTGGGAAGCACTGCACCGCCCCACTTGCCGGCTTTAGCTCTCGAAGGGAAATGGTAGCGTTTGATTTAGAGCCCCACTTTTCCCCCCGCCCCGAGCGCTATGCCGGAAGTTCACGTCGGCTTCACTTGCGTAACGCCCGCCGATACTTTTGCACTCCCGCCAAAGTTACCGCTCCAAACGGGATGCGATGCAATTTCTCCTCCTTTTGGAATTCTCTGCCCCAGAGGCCTGTGGAGGCTCAGTTGTTGAACATATTCAAGATCAATCGATAGATTTTTGGATTATAAGGGAATCAAGGGATCATAGAATCATGGAATGGCCGTCTCCCGTGCTGTATCCATTCAGCCCATCGAGCCTGTGCAGATATGGGGATAATGCGGGAAAGTGGAGTTGAGGTAGAAGATCAGCCATGATCTTATTGAATGGCACAGCAGGCTCGAGGGGATCCTATCTCTCCTGCTCCTATCTCTCATATTCGTGTGTCTCTTGCAATCTAATCGCACGACTCTGAAAGAAATGGTATTGTTTCACTAGATTAGCACAGTACTCTACCCCGCTGCCAATTTAAAAACATTTCTCCCCTGGGATGTGGGCGTTGTTGGCGAGGCTGGCATTTATTGCCCATCACTAATTGCCCTCGAGAAGGTGATGGTGAGCCGCCGCCTTGAACCGCTGCAGTCCGTGTGGTGAAGGTGCTCCCACAGTGCTGTGAGGGAGGGAGTTCCAGGATTTTGACCCAGTGACGATGAAGGAACGGCCGATATATTTCCAAGTCAGGATGGTGTGTGACTTGGAGGGGAACGTGGAGGTGGTGGTGTTCCCATGCGCCTGCTGCCCTTGTCCTTCTAGGTGGTGGAGATCGTGGGTTTGGGAGGTGTTGCCGAAGAAGCCTTGGCGAGTTGCTGCAGTGCATCTTGTCGATGGTGCACACTGCAGCCACGGTGCGCCGGTGGTGGAGGGAGTGAATGTTTAAGGTGGTGGATGGGGTGCCGATCAAGTGGGCTGCTTTGTCCTGGATGGTGTCGAGCTTCTCAAATGTTATTGCAGCTGCACTCATCCAGGCAAGTGGAGAGTGTTCCATCACACTCCTGACCTGTGCCTTGTAGATGGTGAAAAGGCTTTGGGGAGTCAGGAGGTGAGACACTCGTCGCAGAATACACTGTCTCTGACCTCTTGTAGCCATGAAATAATCACAGCAGGTATGCATTATTGGCCTGAAAATTCTGGTCGAAGGCTTCCCGCGGGCAATTGCCTCCCGACCGGAGATTTTTTACAAAGGATTCCGGTGGGGAGGCCTTCTCTTCCCACGCTGCGAAGTGCGCTCCCATCCGCAGGGTTCCCACGCAGAAGATGCAGTCACGTGTGACTGCTCAACCAATCAGGTAGGTAGTTCACAGGTTCACATTAATAGCACTGAGACTCGCGTAACTACAAGTTCTCAGTGCTATTAATGGGAAAAAAACACACACACATTAATAAAAAATAAAAAAACAGACCTCACATAATAAAAATTAATTGAAATTAAAGTAAATAAATGCCTTTAGAAATAAACAATCTTTTTCCGCTTTTAAAAAAAAGTTTTGTAATTCACATAAAAATAAACTTACCTTAGTGGGCAGAGTTTTTAACAATACAACGTATTTATTTTATTTTATTTTGAAGTATGTTTTTAAACACTTTTGCCTGTAAAAGTAGGCTATGCACCAGCTATTACAGGTGCAATATTTTTGAGGACATTTGCTGAGGGCAAGATATGGGTAAATCCCGACCTGTCAACGATCTGTCAAGCTCCACATTAAAGATTGGAAAATCCGGTTTTCAGCGCATGCGTATTGCAAGCTGAAAACCGGCTTTTCCGATGCCTTCCCGGGTCCGTAGAAACCTTGCACGGGCCCAGGACGTCGGAATAACTACCCCATTGTGTTTCTACTGAAGGGGAACATCAATGATGACAGCCCATGCACTACGTGCCCTGAAATGCTTATTTAAGTAATTGTTTTGAATGTTATCAAAAAGCAAAAGATATCATAATAAAGGTTGTGCTGGTTGGAAACTCTCTGGTACAATGTTTCATGTAAAAATGCAGGAGCAATCAATCTATCCCACCAGTCCTTCCAATATTGCTGAACTAGCTTCACTGTCAACAGCTACATCATCGCATAATGAATTTCTCACAACAATAACGCAAAGGCTTGAATCTGTTCAGTGTTTGCTCTGTATGACATTAAATATTGATAGCTTACTTTAGGTGTGAATTAAGCCCATAATTTTTATGTATATGGCTCTTGCATTTTGCCTCGAGTAGTTTGAACTGTTTATTTTTATGATGTATCTTCTCAAAGGACTAGTGGATCCTCCGTGGTGTTGCTCGAAACAAGTCAGAAGACTGTGGGTTCGAGTTCCACTCCAGGGACTTGAGCACAAGTATCTAGGCTGATACTCCCAGTGCAGTGCGGAGGGAGTGCTGCGTTGTTAGAAGTGCCATCTTGTGGATGAGTCGTTAAACCGAGGCCCCGCCTGCCTTCTCGAGAGGATGTAAAGATCTATTTGAAGAAGGGGGTTATCCGGACATCTTGGTCAATGTCAATCCCAAACCTACACCTTAAAAAGATGATCTGGCCATTTATTTCATTGCTGTTTGTGGGAGCTTTCTGTGCACAAATTGGCTGTCATATTTCCAACGTTACGACAGCCATGACACTTCAGAAGTGTGTCATTGGCTGTAAAGCACTTTGGGATTTCCTGAGACCATGAAAGATGCTATATAAATGAAAGTTTTTTTTTTCTATCCTATACACATTCCTGGCGGGCAAGACTTTACCATGGGGGCTCACAAGTAAAAAAGGTACACCTTTCAGGAAGGCACAGATCAGATCGCGAGGGTTCCCATATCAGCATTAATAGCAACCAACAATTGTGTAAGTTCAAAAGGACTTGTGTTTTGGATCATATTTCAAAGCACTTATTTTACGCACTGCTGATTATATGCCTTGTATTCTAATTTGGGGTGTATAGTGTATGTACCTGTGAGTATGCTCATAGGTTTGCGGAGCTGTTGCATTGTGAGTGGCTTAGCCAGTCACGTGATGTTCACAGCACTCAATAAAACCCCAGCCAGTTGGGTTTCGGTCACCCACGATGAGGTATGCAGTTATGAGAGCCTGGTGATGAACTGGTAATGTGTAGTGTGATTGTTAAACCTTTTTGCTAATAAATCAACTAGTTCTTAATAGCAATGTGTTGCTATGAATTCTTGAGCAAAGAATCCATGAAGTAAATACATTACAGGGGGTGGTAAAGGTGCACTGTTAACTGGGGCGGCGATTACAGGAGGAATGTTAAATCTATTCTCAATAACCCCGGGCTCTGGAGGGAAATATAAATAAAGTTCATAAGAACATAAGAAAAAGGAGCAGGAGTCGGCCATTTGGCCCCTCGAGCCTGCTCCGCCATTCAATAATATCATGGCTGATCTGATCATGGACTCAGCTCCATTTCCCTGCTCGCTGCCCTTAACCCTTACTCCCTTATCGCTCAAAATCTCATTTTTGATCGCTGTCTGGTCACCTTTGCTGGAGTGGCCACCCATGTGGATATTGGTCGAGGACAGGAGAGGTCTTGGCTGACTTGGGTCTCTACAATATAGATGCTTAGCTGAATGGATAAATGAAACTGTGCTAACCCGAGAGTAGCTGTTCGTTTTATTAGGTGTTGCAATGGATCAATAATTTAGTCTCTTGCAGGCCGTGTTGGAGGTAGGAGGAGGCTTATGGCGACTGTAATGTATGCATCTGTGAGTATGCTGACAGATTTGAAGAGCTGTTGTGACTTGGCCTGGAGGGTGGTGCACGTAGCAGTCCCGTGCAATAATTTTTACATTTCCGGTTCACGGGCTCCCAGGCCGCCTGTAATTTCTGTGGTTTAGAGGGGTCCGTGTTCCACCTGTTTATTGAATGTGCGAGGTTGCAGCCCCTCTTCCAATATTTGAAGGGGCTGCTCCTCAAATTCTGGCTGCACTTCAGTCCCACACTCCTGATCTTTGGGCACCCTGTGCGGAGGGGAGCGGGCAGGTCGGAAGGCCTCCTCGTAGGACTGTTCTTGGGCACGGCCAAGGGGGTTATCAGCCGGTCCAGGCAGCGGGCGGTCGAGGGGGTCGTTCAGCCCGACTGCCTGCCTCTCTTCCGTGGTTACATCCGAGCCAGGGTGTCCCTGGAGATGGAGCACGCGGTGTCCACTGGTACGCTCGCGGCCTTCCGCGAGAGGTGGGCACCGGAGGGACTGGAGTGCATCATCACCCCCGGCAACCAAATTTTAATTTGATCATTAATGTTTAAAGTTTAATTTGTCTATGTTTGTCGGTTTTAGTGCCCCCCCCCCACCTTAGCCAGGGGGCACTTGTATAATTTGTGTTTTTAATGCCCTCAAAAAAAAAACAAGGGGGCACTTGTTTGAAAGTGTTTGGAGTGTGCCCCCTCTTTAACCAGGGGACACTTGATTAAAGTGCACAACTAAAATAGTTGTAGAGCTGTTGAGTTGGGAGTGGCTTAGCCAGTCACGTGATGTTCACAAGAACATCAGCCTCTGTGATGTTTTTTTTATTTATTCATTCCTGGGATGTGGGCGTCGCTGGCAAGGCCGGCATTTATTGCCCATCCCTAACTGTCCTTGAGAAGGTGGTGGTGAGCCACCTTCTTGAACCGCTGCAGTCCGTGTGGTGAAGGTGCTCCCACAGTGCTGTTAGGGAGGGAATTCTAGGACTTTGACCCAGCGACGACAAAGGAACAGCCGATTATATTTCCAAGTCAGGATGGTGTGCGGCTCAGAGGGGAATGTGGAGGTGGTGGTGTTCCCATGCGCCTGCTGCCCTTGTTCTTCTAGGTGGTGGAGGTCGCGGGTTTGGGAGGTGCTGCCGAAGAAGCCTTGACGAGTTGCTGCAGTGCAACTTGTAGATGGTAAACATTAGGATGCCAAAACCCCCAAAATATTTAGGGGCAAGAGGGGAATAGCCTACGTGACATTCCTCTTGTTTTTTTATTCCTACTCTCATCAGCCATTCTACTGGAACTGTCATAATTGAATCAAGGTTAAGCGCAAGCGGATATGGAAATATTTCTAGTTATTAATCTGATTACTTATACTGGGTGGGCCTTAAATAAAAATAAAACATGTAACCTATGTTGCTTTACATCCATCACATTAAGAACTCATTTGGTCCCACATGGTGTTGTTACTGCGGTTAAAGTATTTTAGTGCTCAGTACTCTTACAGTTAAACATCTCAATTCATTTGGATTAGTTCCAATGACCTCCATTTTCTCTTAGAATAGCAGGATCAATGGAACAGGGGTACAATGACTTATTCTGAAAGGAACTTTTCTTTTTCGACTAAGTACAGCTTTAGTAATTATAGTCTTCTTGTGAAGCTGAACTATCTTTCGCTTATGAATGCATCTCTAACTCTCTGCACATACCCCACTGAATATTAATTGATTTGTACCAGGCTTACTTTTTTTTTTAAAGGATACTGTAATGTATGCACCTGTGACTATACTCACAGGTTGCGCAGTGGCAGTATCGTAGCCGATGAGGGTTAACCGAGGCGTGATTATTGCTTATTGAAAACTTTTCCCAATAACCCGCTCTGACAACTTGAAATATTGTCAGCGATAGCAATTTTTGACAGTCTCAACAAAATAGTTGTGGAGCTGTTGTATTGTGAGTGGCTTAGTCAGTCACGTGATGTTCACATGACTCAATAAAACCCCAGCCAGTTGGGTCCAGGTCATCCACGATGAGATATGCTGTTGTGAACCTAGTGGATGAACTGGTACTGTGTCTCGCTTTCTCTTGGAGTCGAGGATGACTTGCTTCCACACTAAAATGAGTTCTCAGGTGACTGATGAGTCAAATGTGGGACCTACAGTCTCTGTCACAGGTGGGGCAGATGGTGGTTGGAGGGACAGGTGGGTGGGGTGCTTGGGTTGTCGTGCGCTCCTTTCGCTGTCGACGCTTGGCTTCTGCGTGCTCCCGGCGAAGACACTCGAGGTGTTCGGCGCCTTCTCGAATGATTCTCCTCCACTTTGAGCGCCTTGGGCCAGGGATTCCCAAGAGTCGGTGGGGATGTTTCACTTTATAAGGAGGCTTTGAAGGGTATCCATGAAGTGTTTTCTCTGCCCTCCTGGGGCTCACCTGCCATGACGTAGCTCAGAGTAGAGCGCTTATTAGAAACATAGAAACATAGAAAATAGGTGCAGGAGTAGGCCATTCGGCCCTTCTAGCCTGCACCGCCATTCAATGAGTTCATGGCTGAACATGCAACTTCAGTACCCCATTCCTGCTTTCTCGCCATACCCCTTGATCCCCCTAGTAGTAAGGACTTCATCTAACTCCTTTTTGAATATATTTAGTGAATTGGCCTCAACAACTTCCTGTGGTAGAGAATTCCACAGGTTCACCACTCTCTGGGTGAAGAAGTTTCTCCTCATCTCGGTCCTAAATGGCTTACCCCTTATCCTTAGACTGTGACCCCTGGTTCTGGACTTCCCCAACATTGGGAACATTCTTCCTGCATCTAACCTGTCTGAACCCATCAGAATTTTAAACGTTTCTATGAGGTCCCCTCTTATTTCGGGAGTCTAGTATGTGTAGTGTGATTGTTAAACCTTTGTTAATAAACCAACTCGTTCTTAATAGCAATGTATTCTTAAGCAAGAACCCTTGAAGCAAATACATTACAGATACTACCATCTTTTGACTGGCCAGGAAACCAACAACTTATTGCGATGATAACCAAAGGAATATCAAACTGCAGTTTGCTTGCCTACACGATCAATCCAATTTTTAGCCATATTTCCGTAGGATCTCTCATTTAACCATAAATGCGCAAAACTAAAGGCGAAAGGGCTTCAGCTCAACTATCATGAGCTGCTTCAGCCCTGTGAGGGAGAATTACTGTCAATGATAGGATTAGCCACTGCCCCTTTAATACTCAGGTGATAGAAAAAGGGCACAATGTTCCTGAGAGTCTTCGTGAAGCACTCTTGTAGAATTGGAACTAAAATGTGTGCAATTTAGTTTTGTTGATAAATAACTGAGCTTAAAATTCCACTTGTGGGGAAGAGCATAACTAGAGGTCATCAACATAAGATAGTCACCAAGAAATCCAATGGGGAATTCAGAAGAACATTCTTTACCCAGAGAGCGGTGAGAGTGTGGAACTCGCTGCCGCAGGAAGTGGTTGAGGTGAATAGTATCGATGCATTTAAGGGGAGGTTGGTCAAGCCTGTGAGGGAGAAGGGAATAGAGGGTTATGCCAATAGATTTAGATGAGGGAAAATGGGAGGAGGCTCGAGTGGAGCATGAACGCTGGCATGGACTGGTTGGGCCGAATGACCTGTTTCTGTGCCGTATATCCGATGTAATCCTGTGTAAAAGCAAGATAAGCCTTGGTCGGGTTTTATGAGGTAAATCTCAGGTGGGAAGTGATCTAGCTTCTAAACACTGCACTGTTTCACCACGAGAGGTGCTGCCATGCAACAGAATGGTCTTGCTTTATTCATTCATTCTTGAGATGTGGGCATCGCTGGCAAGGCCGGCATTTATAGCCCACCTGTAATTGCCCTTGGTAAGCTGGTGGCGAGCCGCCCTCTTGAGCCACTGTAGTCCGTGTGGTGAAGGTGCTCCCACAATGCCCTTTACATAGGGAGTTCCAGTGGCGATGAAGGAACGGCGATATATTTCCAATTCAGGATGGTGTGTCTTGGAGGTGAAGGTGTTTCCATACACCTGGGTGGTCGAGCTCGCGGGTTTGGGAGGTGCTGCCGAAGAAGCTGGTGAGTTGCTGCAGTGCATCTTGTTGTTAGTGCACACTGCAGCCACGGTGTGCCAGTACTGGAGGGAGTGAATGTTTAAGGTGGTGAATGAGGTGCCGATCAAACAGACTGCTTTATCATCGATGGAATCATAGAAAGGCTGCAGCAGGGAAGAAGGCCATTTGGCCCATCGAGCCCGTGCCGACTCTCAGCTAGTCCCACTCCCATTCCCTTTCCCCGATAGCTCTTGAGTGTGGTTGCAACTGCAGCTATTCAGGCAAGTGGAGAGTATTCCATCATATTCCTGACTTGTGCCTTGTAGGTGGTGGAAAGGCTTTGAGGAGACAGGAGGCGAGCTATTTTCTGCAGAATACCCAGCGCTGCCCTTCTCTAATGGCTACAGCATATCTGTGACTGGTCCAGCTGAGTTTCTTGTTAATGGTGCGTCCTCAATACGTTGATAGTGAGTGACCTGTTGGCGGTACCGTCACTGAATATCAAAAGGAGGTGGTTAGACTCTCTGTCATTGGACAAGGTCGTTGCCTGACACTTGTGGCACAGATGTTACCTCCCACTTATCAGCCCAAGCCTGGATGTTGTCTGGATTTTGCTGCATGTGGGCAGGGATAGCTTCATCATCTGAGAAATTGCAAATGAAGCTATTTTGACCACTTTTGACCTCATGATTAAGGGAAGGACATTGATGAAGCAGCTTGAGATAGTTTGCCAAGAAATCACTCTGAGGGACTCCTGCAGCGATGACCTAAGATAATTGACCTCCAGCAACCACAACCATCTTTCTTTGTGCCAGCTTGTGACTCAAGCCACTGGAGAGTTTTCCCCCTGATACCCCCATTGACATCAATGTTCCTTGGTGCCACACTTGGTCAAATGCTGTCTTGATGTCAAGGGCAGTCACTCTTATCTCACCTTTTGGGATTCAGCCCTTGTGCTCATGTTTGGACCAAGCCTGCAATGAGGCCTGGAGCCGAGTGGTCCTGGTCGAACCCAAACTGAACTGAACTTGCATTGTGTATCATCTTTTAAAGTAAAATTGACTTGTTAAGTGACCCTTATAAGTGTCAGCCGTGGCTCAGTGGGCAGCACTCTCGCCTCTGAGACAGAATGCTGTGGGTTCAAGTCCCACTCCAGGGACTTGAGCACAAACAAATCTAGTGCCGAGGAGGCACTGCACTGTCAGAGGTGCTGTCTTTCAGACGAGACGCTAAAACCGAGGCTCTGTCTGCTCTCTCAAGTGGACGTAAAAGATCCCATGGCATTATTTAGAAGATGAGCAGGGGAGATATTTATCCCTCAATCAGCATAACCATAAAAAAAAAACAGATTATCTGGTCATTATCATGGTGCTGCTTGTGGGAGCTTGCTGTGCGCAAGTTGGCTGCCGCGTTTCCCACATTACAACAGTGACTACACTTCAAAAAGGACTGTAAAGCGCTTTGAGACATTCAGTGCTATATCGATGCAAGCCGTTCTCTCCTTTTACAAAGAACATAACTGTATTTAAATAAGCTGGAAATCTCGGAACTTTTGATGCAGAATTAATTTGTGTTTGCTGGTTTTCAATTTTTGGGCAACAGCTCAGTATTGCATTTGCATGTTTATCCTGATGCTTCTATTTGTGTCCCGCTCAGGGGAGAGGGTTCTAATGAAATTGTAGCCGTGCCCGATGACGCCACTGAGAGTAACCACAACGAAAGGTGTGCATTGCAGTTGCGATTGTGTTTGACATCCAAAGCCCACATTAAATAGCCGAAGGGCAGACGAGGTCTGGGTTGGAGCCCACAATGTTCTGACTGAGCGGTCTGAGTGCTACCCATTTAAAAAACTCAAAACTTAAGGAGCTATAATTACCAAATGGAAGAAGCTGCTGTCAATATGAAACATGACCCAGCGTACAATTAATAACTCCAGAAGATCCCTAATGAACGCTGACCCATTTTCAGAGGGTTCTTTTGAGATTGGTTTGCATCAGAAATATCGAACGGTTCTATTTTTTTCTTAAATCTTTGTGCGCCGTTGCAGAAACACAAAAACAAAACTCTTATAAAAATGCATGCTGATTTAAGAATCTGCAGTCACGTCACTAGTTTCATCTCCACTCTGCCAGATTCACTCTCGCAAAGCAATGCTGTCCTTGCAAGAATAGAAACAAATAGAAGGTTAAATAATCCGTCTCTCTATCGAACTATCTATCTCAAAGTCATGAGTCAGATTTGAAACTGTCAAGGGTGTTATAAATAGAGGAGAGGGAGGGAAAGGCATTCTTTTTTCAATATGATCATAGAAATTTACAGCACGGAAGGAGGCCATTTCGGCCCATCGTGTCTGCAATATCTACAGCTCCACTCAGTGGACTACTGTGGCATTGCAGCCATTGCTGTTTACAAGAATAAACAGGTCAGGTCACCTGACGGGCTCCTGAGAGTTTGTCATGTCGTACTGAAAACATAAGTGTCCGTGCCGGCCGACAAAGAGTTACCCGGCTTAATCCCACTTTCCAGCTCTCGGTCCGTAGCCCTGTAGGTGACGGCATTTCCAGTGCACATCCAAGTACTTTTTAAATATGGTGAGGGTTTCTGCCTCTACCACCCTTTCAGGCAGTGAGTTCCAGACCCCCACCACCCTCTGGGTGAAAACATTTCCCCTCAAATCCCCTCTAAACCTCCTCCCAATGACTTTAAATCTATGTCCCCTGGTTGTTGACCCCTCTGCTAGAATAGTTTAAGAATAAGAGGTCGCCCATTTAGAACTGAGATGAGGAGGAATTTCTTCTCTCAGAGGGTTGTAAATCTTTGGAATTCTCTACCCCAGAGAGCTGTGGAGGCTGGGTCATTGAATATATTTAAGGCGGGGGATAGACAGATTTTTGAGCGATAAGGGAGTGAAGGGTTATGGGGAGCGGGCGGAGAAGTGGAGCTGAGCCCAAGATCAGATCAGCTATGATCTTACTGAATGGCGGAGCAGGCTCGAGGGGTCGTATGGCCTACTCCTGCTCCTATTTCTTAAGTTCTTATTATGTTATGTTCTAAGGCAAATAGGTCCTGCCTATCCAGGAGCCATAAATTTAAAAACACCTGCCAATTTGCAAACATCCTTCAACAACATCAGCATTTATATAGCGCCTTTAATGCAGTAAAACGTCCCAAGGCGCTTCCCAGGAACATCATCCTGCAATATTTGACCCCGAGCCGCATAGAGATATTAGAACATACTTGGACAAAGGGTTTTAAGGAGAATCTTAAAAGCGGGTAGAGAGGGAGCGAGGTCAAGAGGTTTAGAGAGGGAATTCCAGAGCTTGGGGCCCAGGCAACTGAAGGCACGTCCGCCAATGGTGGAGCGATTAAAAGCGGGGATGCTCAAAAGGCCAGAATTGGAGGAGAGCAGAGATCTTGGCGGTGGGGGGGTGGGGGTGGGGGGGGGGGGCTGGAGGTTGTGGGGCTGGAGGAGATTAGAGATATGGAGGGGCGAGGGCTATGGAGGGATTTGAAAACAAGGATGAGAATTTTTAAATCGAGGCGTTGCTCAACCGGGAGCCAATGTAGGTCAGCGAGCACAAGGGGTGATGGGTTAACACCACCAACAGCAGTCCACTCCGAATAGATCTTGGGATGTGTCTTTATAGCAGTTAGATTGTGATGTGTCACAGATAGGCTAGGTTTAAAACAACTACATCGTAGCAACACAACAATACATTGTATGGCATGACAGTCCTCTCCTTTGTGTTTCCTCGAACGTTACATGAGCAATGCCATGGGAGATCTGCTTGTATTTTTAAAAATGATTTTGTGCAGACGAAAGATTGCCGTCACTGCTTGGGTTCAAAGGGAAAACCTAGCAGTGGCTGGAGTCATACCCGGCAGAAAGGTAAATGGCCATGTCCATCGGAGGCCAGTCATCACAAGTCCAGGGTATTGCTGTTAGAAGGCACTCTCCGTCCAACCATCTTCTACTGCTTTATCAATGATCTTCCCTCGTCATCTGGTCAGGATGATGCCACAGCTTCATTCACAACTCCTCTGCTAATGAAGTAGCCCAAGGCAACCCAGAACATGACCCGTATAACACCCAGGCTTGGGCTGACATGAGCCAGCTGCCATTCATGTAAAGCAGTGCCATGTATTGATCAGTGTCAGCCGTGGCTCCCTCTCGCCTCCGAGTCAGAAGGTTGTGGGTTCAAGTCCCACTCCAGGGACTTGAGCACAGAAAAATCTCGGCTGACACCAGTGCTGCACTGTCGGAGGTGCTGTCTTTCAGATGAGATGTTAAACCGAGGCGCCGTCTGCTCTCTGAGGTGGACGTAAAAGATCCCGTGGCACTATTTCGAAGAGGAGCAGTGGAGTTATCCCCGGTGTCCTGGGGCCAATATTTATCCCTCAATCATTGCTGGGACCCCAACTTCTATATTAATGACTTAGAAGAGGGGACTGAGTGTAACGTAGCCAAGTTTGCTGACGATACAAAGATGGGAGGGAGGGTAATGTGTGAGGAGGACATAGAGGCTGCAGGGGGACATAGACAGGCTAAGTGAGTGGGAAAAAATTTGGCAGACGGAATATAATGTTAGGAAATATGAGGTCAATGCACTTTGGCAGAAAAAAAAATCAAAGAGCAAGTTATTATTTAAATGGAGAAAGATTGCAAAGCGCTGCAGTACAGCGGGACCTGGGGGTACTTGTGCATGAAACACAAAAGGATAGTATGCAGGTACAGCAAGTGATCAGGAAGGCCAATGGAATCTTGGCCTTTATTGTACAGGGGATGGAGTATAAAAGCAGGGAAGTCTTGCTACAGCTGTACAGGGTATTGGTGAGGCCACACCTGGAATATTGCGTGCAGTTTTGGTTTCCATATTTACGAAAGGATATACTTGCTGTGGAGGCAGTTCAGAGAAGGTTCACTAGGTTGATCCTGGGGATGAGTGAGTTGACTTATGAGGAAAAGTTGAGTAGGTTTGGCCTCTACTCATTGGAATTCAGAAGAATGAGAGGTGATCTTATAGAAATGTATAAGATTATGAGGGGGCTTGACAAGGTGGATGCAGAGAGGATGTTTCCATTGATGGGAGAGACTAGAACTAGAGGGCAGGATCTTAGAATAAGGGGCTGCCCATTTAAAACTGAGATGAGGAGAAATTTCTTCTCTCAAGGTTGTGAATCTGTGGAATTCGCTGCCTCAGAGCTGTGGAATCTGGGTCATTAAATAAATTGAAGACAGAAATAGACAGTTTCTTAATCAATAAGCAGATAAGGGGTTATGGGGAATGGGCAGGGAAGTGGAGCTGAGTCCATGATCAGATCAGCCATGATCGTATTGAATGGCGGAACAGGCTCGAGGAGCCTTATGGCCTATTTCTGCTCCTATTTCTTATGATCTTATGTAACATAACAAAAAGACAGATTATCTGGTCATTATCATATTGCTGTTTGTGGGAGCTTGCTGCCGCGTTTCCCACATTACAACAGTGACTACACTCCAAAAAGTACCTCCTTGGCTGCAAAGCGCTTTGAGGCGTCCGATGGTCGTGAAAGGCGCTATATAAATCCAAGACTTTTATCAGTACTGCCATCCTCCAGTTCCCCACCATCTTGGGGTGACCATTGATCAGAAAATGAACTGGATTTGCCATATCAACATCTTGGCTGCAAGAACAAAGCGGAGGCTGGGTCTTCTTTGGTGATCAACACACCTCGTGACCCTTCAAAATCTCGCCACAATCTGCAAGGTTCAAGTCGACAGTGTGTGAGGTACTCACCATTTGCGTGAATGGGGGAAGCCACAACAATACTCAGGAAGCTCGACACCCACTAGGACTTGATTAGTGCCCCCCGCCACTGAACTCAATATCCAGCCCTTCCATCACTGGCACATCGTGGCTATAGTATGTACATTCTACAGGATGCACTGCAGCGCCTTCTTCCCCTGTGACCTCTACCACTGAGAAGGTCAAGGGTAGGAATGTTCTGGGAACACCATCACCATTAATTTCTCCTCCCCCCCTCACCCCAACAAGTGACACTTGGACTATTCCAACGCACTCTTGGCTGGCCTCCCACATTCTACCCTACGTAAACTAGAGGTGATCCAAAACTCGGCTGCCCGTGTCCTAACTCGCACCAAATCCCGCTCACCCATCACCCCCTGTGCTCACTGACCTACATTGGCTCCTGGTTAAGCAATGCCTTGATTTCAAAATTCTCATCCTTGTTTTCAAATCCCTCCATGGCCCTCGCCCCCTCCCTATCTCTGTAACGTCCTCCAGCCCCACAACCGCCCCCCCCGAGATGTCTACGCTCCTCTAATTCGGCCCTTTTGAACATCCCTGATTATAATCGCTCAACCATTGGTGGCTGTGCCTTCTGTTGCCTGGGCCCCAAGCTCTGGAACTCCCTGCCTAAACCTCTCCGCCTCTCTACCTCTCTCTCCTCCTTCAAGACGCTCTTTAAAACCTACCTGTCACCTGCGCTAATTTCTACTTCTGCGGCTCGGTGTCAAATTTTTACCGCGTAATACTCCTGTGAAGCGCCTTGGGACGTTTCACTACTTTAAAGGTGCTATATGAATATAGGTTGTTTTTGTTGTTGACACATCATCCATAGAAACATAGAAAATAGGTGCAGGAGTGGTGCCATTCGGCCCTTCTAGCCTGCACCGCCATTCAATGAGTTCATGGCTGAACATGCAACTTCAGTACCCCATTCCTGCTTTCTCGCCATACCCCTTGATCCCCCTAGTAGTAAGGACTGCATCTAACTCCTTTTTGAATATATTTAGTGAATTGGCCTCAACAACTTTCTGTGGTAGAGAATTCCACAGGTTCACCACTCTCTGGGTGAAGAAGTTTCTCCTCATCTCGGTCCTAAATGGCTTACCCCTTATCCTTAGACTGTGACCCCTGGTTCTGGACTTCCCCATACTTGGACTTGCATTGCTGTTCCTTCATCGTCACCAGTCGATACTCCTGAAATTCCCTACTTGATGCCATCATGCAAGCAGCGTCAGCACAAGATGGGGGTCTGGAACTCACGGCCTGAAAGGGTGGTGGAGGCAGAAACCCTCATCGCATTTTAAAAATACTTGGATGTGCACTTGAAGTGCCGTAACCTGCAGGGCCATGGACCTAGTGCTGGAAAGTGGCATTAGGCTGGGTAGCTCTTTTTTGACGGGCGCGGATACGATGGGCCGAATGCCCTCCTTGTGTGCCATAATTTTTGTATGATTGTAAGAACTATTGAGGCTAATAATGGCATCTCTCCCACACTCCCGGCATGAGACCAATTACAGTAACACTGCCTTTCAACTTTCAATAGTTATTGTCTAAAAAAAAACCTGGTGCTGTTCTGATTCAGAGACTCTCCTTTGAACTTACCCATCAAGTGATGTCTTCAGGCTTTAGTTCTTCCTATTCCCGCTGGATCGACAAGTAACGATTATTTTCCTCCTGACCTTTCGCTTCCTCCCTCTCCGTGTAGTGCTGGTAATTGAGCGGTCTGCCGAGATTTATGCGTAGTTTAAGGAACGCTATCTGCAGGACAATACTGTAACTTCTCACCATGGTTAGAGGGGGAGAACTCATCATGTCGGGTGGTGCAGCAAAATGGTGAGGCATCGGCAGAACAGTTCAATATTGAGCAAAGAAGCAACAGAGAGCATCATTAACACAAAGAATGCTCTCTTGAACCCTGCAACAGTCCTTTATTTTGACTCAAGTTTACTTGGCTCTTATGAAAGACTCTGCTGTGTGCTGACTGCCCTTGAAATGACATATATTGAATCGTTCTTCAGAACAAAAATAGGCATGGAATGGGAAAAGGCATTCATCTAACTCAGCTGTTCCTTCCACAGACCATGTACAACCTGACCTATCATGGACCTTATCCAGTCTTTTAATCGCTCGAGGGAAACCTCTCTGCTAACACTCTTGCCTTGTTTGCGCCTGCAGGGGGCGGTAATGGAGCGGGGCGCTAAGGGGGGGGTACCGACTGGACGCGGCGAATTCACCGTCGCCCACCAACATCCCTGTCGGTTTAGCGCCGGCGCTAACACTTACCGCCTCGCTCTCTCTCGCGCGCTCTGGAGATCGTGATGTCATCCGGTGCGCAGCGCCCCGTTACCGCCCCGGATGCGATATTCGCTCCCGCCCCCCACCGGCAGCATCGCCGGGCGTCAACAACGGAGGCGTTGTCACCTCGGCTGGCCACTTGGGGAGTGGAAGTTAAAGGCACTTGTGGTCAGGTAGGGCAAAATTTATTATTTGCACCAGTCTGGTACCTCCTGATTTCTTTGAACCCTGTGATTGCTCAGCCCTCCACTCTCTGAGTGCTTGGGGCTGTTATATACATAGTGCAGGTCCTGTGGCCTCACAGAAAGAGCATGAAGAGTGATTGAACCCATCAATGGCTCTTCCCTTTAAGCGAGGGAAGGAGCCTCTAAAGCTGTCAGCGCTGCACTGACACTGTTCAGTGCTCTGAGGTTACCACCTGTCTCACTCTCTTTAGCACTCCAAGGAAAGTGTTTGCGTTTGATTTAACATTCCACTTCCCTCTTGGAGCGCGACAGCTGAAGTTCCCGGGAGCAGCAAATCTTTTTCGCCCGGCGATATTTTTGCGGCTATTGAAAAGTTATCGCCCCAAGCGGAGCGTCACGCAATTTCGAGCCCTTGGGTTCTCAAAAGTAGTCAAACAAAAACTGCAGAATATCTTCACATCTCCACTACTCAAGCCTGGCCTAGCGTGTAGTCTATAGACAGCACTGCTCCTCTCGCCCCAACTTGCATCAGAACCATGTGGTCCGTGGAGTGTCAATCTGCTGAATCTGAAATCCTCCAATCCCAATTTCCAAAACCGATATTAATGCAGCTCTTCTCTGAAGGAGATAATTAACACAGCATCAATTGCTTTCATTGGGAGTCTAGTCCACATGTGCTCCGCACAGATGTCAGCTGTGGCTCAGTGGGTAGCACTCTCGTCTCTGCGTTAAAACGTCATGGGTTTGAGTCCCACTCCAGAGACTTGAGCTCAAAAATCTAGGCTGACATTCCCAGTGCAGTGCTGAGGGAGTGCTGCACTGTCGGAGGTGCTGTCTTTTGGATGAGACAGTAAACCCAGGCCCTGTCTGCTCTCTCTGTTGGATATAAAGGATCTTTTGGCACTCTTTTGAAGAAGAGCAGGGGAGTTATCCTCGGTGCCCTGGGTCAATCTCTCTCTCTCTCTCTCTCTCTCTCTTTCTTTCTTTCTTTCTTTCTTTCTTTCGCTCTTTCTCTCTTTCTCTCTTTCGCTCTTTCTCTCTTTCTCTCTTTCGCTCTTTCTCTCTTTCTCTCTCTCTCTTTCTCTCTTTCTTTCTTTCTTTCTTTCTCTCTTTCTCTCTTTTGCTCTTTCTCTCTCTCTTTCACTCTTTCTCTCTTTCTCTCTCTCTTTCTCTCTTTTTTTCTCTCTTTTTTCTCTCTTTCTTTCTTTTTCTCTTTCTCGCTTTCTTTCTTTCTTTCTTTCTTTCTTTCTTTCTTTCTTTCTTTCTTTCTTTCTTTCTTTCTTTCTCTTTTTTTCTCTCTCTTTCTTTCTTTCTTTCTTTCTCTTTTTTTCTCTCTCTTTCTTTCTTTCTTTCTTTCTTTCTTTCTTTCTTTCTTTCTTTCTTTCTTTCTTTCTTTCTTTCTTTTCTTTTCTTATACACTGTTTCCTGCCCCCAATCTCTTTTCTCACTCGAGGCTTGTTCATTTAAAACTGTATCTTACATTCTTTCCTGACAATCCAAACCAAGCAGCCTGCTTATATGAAAGATCCTGAATCTGTTTATTTTTATATATTGGTGCTGGTTCATGAAGAAATGCGAACTAAGAGACCAGAGATCACTCTGCACTTCGTCAAAGAGTGCCGTGGGATATTCAACACCCACTTGAATCCCTGGAACAGGGAGAAAGGGCCTCGGATTGACGTCTTGTCCAAGGGACGGCCCCTCCAACAACGTCACTCGGCCGATTTTTGTATCATCTGCAAACTTCTTAATCATACCCCCTACATTCAAGTATAAATCATTGATATAAACCACAAAAAGCAAGGGACGTAGTACTGATTCCTGTGGAACCCAACTGGAAACAGCCTTCCAGTCACAAAAGCACCAAACCATTACCCTTTGCTTCCTGCCTCTGAGCCAATTTTGGATCCAACTTGCCACTTTGCCCTGGATCCCATGGGATTTTACTTTCGTGACTCGTCTGCCACGTGGGACCTTAGCAAAAGCCTTGCTAAAATCCATACACACTACATCAAATGTACTATCCTCATCAATCCTCCTTGTTACCTCCTCAAAAAATTCAATCAAGTTAGTCAGACACGACCTTCCCTTAACAAATCCATGCTGACTGTCCTTAATTAATCCGTGTCTTTCCAAATGAAGATTTAATCTGTCACTCAGAATTTTTACCAATAATTTTCCCACCACCAAGGTTAGGCTGACTGATCTATAATTACTTGGTCTATCCCTTTCTCCCTTTTTAAACAAAGGTACAATGTTAGCAGTCCTCCAGTCCTCCGACACCACACCTGTAGCCACAGGGGATTGGAAAATGATGGTCAGAGCCTCTGCTATTTCCTCTTTTGCTTCTCTCAGCAGCCTGTAATACAGTTCATCCGGGCTTGGGGATTTATCCACTTTCAAAGCTGCTAAAACCCATAATACTTCTTCTCTCACTGGTTATTTCATCTAATATTTCACACTCCTCCTCCCTGATAGCAATGTCTGCATCGCCCCTCTCTTTTGTGAAACAGACACAAAGTATTTGTTAAGAATCATACCCATGTCTTCCGCCTCCACACAGATTGCCTTTATGGTCTCTAATAGGCTCTCCTCTTTCTTTAGTTATCCTCTTGTCCTTAATGTATTTGTAAAACATCTTTGGGTTTTCCTTGATTTTACTTGTCAAAATTTATTAATGCTCTCTTTGCTTTCCTAATTTCCTTTTTAATTTCACCCCTGCACGTTTGCTACTCCTCGAGTTTCTGCAGTATTGAGCCCTCGGTCTCTGTCATAAGCCTCCCTGTTTTTCTTTATCCTACCCTGTATGTCCCTTGATATCCAGAGGGCTCTAGATTTGTTAATTCCACCCTTTTTCTTTCGGGAACATATTTGCTCTGAACCCTCTGGATCTCTTCCTTGAATGCCTCCCATTGCTCTCACACTGATTTACCTTCAAGTAGCTGTTTCCAGTTCAATTTGGCTAAATCCCATCCTTGCTTAATAAAATTGGCTTTCCCCAATTGAGAACTTTTAATCCTGGTCTATCTTTGTCCTTTTCCATAACTACCCTAAATCTAACTGAATTCTGATCACTTGCACCAAAATGCTCTCCCGCTGATACCCCTTCCTCCTGCCCAGCTTCATTCCCTAAAACTAAGTCCAGAACTGCCCCCTCCCTTGTTGGATTTGTTACATACTGACTAAAAAAGTTCTTCTCAATGCATTTTAGGAATTCTGCACCCTCTATACCTTTCACACTAATTCTATCCCAGTTAATATCAGGTTGGTTGAAATCCCGCGCTATTACAGCTCTATATAGTTTTTGCACTTCTCAGAAATTTACCAACATATTTTCCCTTCTAATCTCCTTCTGACTGTTTGGGGGTCTATAGTACACTCACAGCAGTGTGGTCACCCCTTTTTTGTTCTTTAATTCAACCTATATGGCCTCATTTGATGACCCCTCTAACATATCATCGCTCCTCACAGCTGTAATTATTGCTTTAATCAATACTGTGACCCCCTCTTTTTTTTACCTCCCTCTCTATCCCATCTGAAAACCCTGTAACCAGGAATGTTGAGCTGCCATACCTGCCCCTCTTTCAGCCATGTCTCAGTAATAGCTATAATAACATACTCCCAAGTGTCGATCTGTGCTCTCAGCTCACCTACCTTATTCCCCAGACTCCTTGCATTGAAGTATATACCATTTAGCATTGGCAAACTCCCTTGTTGCCTATTGTCTAGCTTTTGCTTCATCTGCCTTCCAAATTCACTTTCTAATGCTCTGCTTTCCAGTACCAGCCTTGCTTCTCTACCTTCTGCATCTACTCTCGGGTTCCCATCCCCCTGTCAAGCTACTTTAAACTCTCCCCAAACACTAGTACCTGCACCACCGACGCCCTGCGAGGATATTGGTCCCGGCTCTGTTGGAGGCAGTTCAGTGAAGGTTCACTGAGTTGATTCCGGGGATGCGGAGGTTGACTTATGAGGAATGGTTGAGGAGGTTGGGCCTCTACTCATTGGAATTCAGAAGAATGAGAGGTGATCTTATCGAAACGTATAAGATTATGAGGGAGCTCGCCAAGGTGGATGCAGAGAGGATGTTTCCACTGATGGGGGAGACTAGAACTAGGGGGCATAATCTTAGAATAAGGGGCCGCCCATTTAAAATAGAGATGAGGAGAAATTTCTTCTCTCTGAGGGTTGTAAATCTGTGGAATTCGTTGCCTCAGCGAGCTGTGGAAGCTGGGACATTGAATAAATTTAAGACAGAAATAGACAGTTTCTTAAGCGTAAAGGGGGCGGGCAGGGAAGTGGAGCTGAGTCCATGATCGGAACAGCCATGATCGTATTAAATGGTGGAGCAGGCTCGAGGAGCCGTATGGCCTACTCCTGTTCCTATTTCTTATGTTCTTAATCTGTCCAACTTTTATCTGAAGAGTTTTGTTTAAATGTTGACTACTGATGACATTCGTGATGAAGTTGCCTCTGAAGGTGTGCGGGAACTGAATTTGTAGCTGACATTGCTGAAGTGCATTGGGTTGATAATGGTCCACACTCATGTTTATTCAATTGCCTCAGACCGTCAGTCTCAGTAATGCCTCCCAGCTGGCGGCTGGCTATTTAAATAGCAACATTCAAAACTAAACACGAGGAAGCTGTAAGGATGGAGCTTGGCTAACAGCTGGGCCTCTCCAATTAACTTCCACTCTCCTGGTCTGTGGAAGGCAAAAATAGCCATGGATCCTGCTTCTGATAACTGCCCACCCGCTGAAAGTACACATTACAAGACATCATAAGGTATTAATCATAGAAATTTACAGCGCGGAAGGAAGCCATTCCGGCCCATCGTATCCGCGCCGGCCAACAAAAAGCTATCCAGCCTAATCCCACTTTCCATTTTTAAAATGTGGTGAGGGTTTCTGCCTCTACCTCCCTTTTCAGGCAGTGAGGTTCTGTGCTGTAAATATAAGAGGGACGAAATTGACGTCTGCCCCAAAAAGAGGCGCTCTTATCCATTTAGTAAGTGTTCCGCCCGCCCCAATGTGTGGGGAAGCTAATCCCACAAAATCCAGGACTTTGTTTTATTTTTCCGGTCGGAGCAGTGTTGCTGTCGTCAGCGGGACGGAAATGAGGTAGGGTCACAACAGCCGTCGCTCCGAGTCATCCCGCGGACGCATCACAAGGTCCCTCCCCTTCAGTTAAAGGGGAGGGCCGCTGCGAGCTCTGCAGCCACTTTATTGGCACTCACTGGACCACCGGGGAGGGTTTTGGCACAGGCCAACGGCCTGGCACCCAAGAAGAGGGTGCCCTGGGCTGCCTGTTGGTGGCCTGGCCAAACCTGCGGCCATAATCATCGGCTCGACCTGGCAGTCGGCTGACAAAAAAAAAAACATGGCGTCCGTCGCCGGCAGAGCCACCTCCCCTTTAAGTGTTGACGTGCCGCCGTGCCACAGAGAGTGCACCGACAGCAAAAGCGGGGCAATTTCGGGAAGGGGGTCCCTGCCAGTCGGTAAGGGGTTGGCACATGCACGCTGCTGTGGGAAAATCGGAGGAGCGGTCCCAGACCTTGAGGTCGGGGAATTTTCAAAATGGCGGCCCCTCCGCGGAGACTCGGCGGCCGTTCCGCACCGACCCGTGGCCGCTGCTTTCGGGCGGCCAGAGGCCTTATCAGAAAGGGCAAATGTGGCTCCCAAAAATCTATCTACCTCAGCCTTGAATACTCAATGACTGAGCATCCACAGCCCTCTGGGGCAGAGAATTCCAAATATTCGCAACTCTCTGAGTGAAGAAACTTCTCCTTATCTCTGTCTTAAATGGCCGACCCCTTATCCTGAGACTGTGACCCCTGGTTCTAGACTCTCCAGCCGGGGGAAATAACCTCTCAGCAATAACCCTGTCAATCCCCCTCAAAATCTTATATGTTTCAAATGAGATCACCTCTCATTCGTCTAAACTCCAGCAAGTATAGGCCCAATCTACTCAATCTCTCCTCATAGGACAATCCTTTCATCCCAGCTATCTATCTAGTGAACTTTTTGTTGCACCATCTCTATAAGGTAAGTATATCCTTCCTTAGATAAAGAGACCAGAACTGTGCACAGTACTCCAGGTGTGGCCTCACCAAGGCACCGTGCAATTGTAGTAAGACATCCTTTCGAACCCCTTTGCAATAAAGGCCATTTGCCAACATTCAATGTGTTGATTATGAAGGGTTAAAACAAGTTACCTTAGATTCTCATTGAAAATCAAAACTATGTTTGATCCCAAAGTTTAAAGTGTTTTATTCCAATAAGTGCTTGGTTACCTTAACCGACATTTAATTGTGCTGTGCCTCTTTGGGCATTCATATCAATATCTGTATTCATTACATGCGTTTGCTAATGCTGACATCAAAAGGAAATAGAGTTTACAAAGTAAGACTTTCCATATTCAAGAGCAAATTCTGATTCTTGATCATGAAGCTGTGAAAAGAACAGGAAAGGATCTTTCATTTGCAATGTTGTATTGAAATAAGATCATGGCTGATCTTCACCCGCAACTCCACTTTTCCGCCCGATCTCCATATCCCTTGATTTCCCATAGATTCCAAAAATGTGCCTATCACAGCCTTGCATATACTCAATGACTGCATCCACAGGGACTTGAGCACGTAAATGAAGGCCGACACTCCCAGTGCAGTGCTGCACTGTCGGAGGTGCCATCTTTCAGATGAGACATTAAACCGAGGCCCAGTCTGCCCTCTCAGGTGGACGTAAAAGATTCCATGGCACTATTTCGAAGACGGGCAGGGGAGTTTTCCACGGTGTCCCTGGGGCCAATACTTATCCCTCAATCAACATCACTAAAACAGATTATCTGGTCCTTATCGCATTGTTGTGTGTGGGAGCTTGCTGTGCGCAAATTGGCTGCCACGTGTCTCACATTACAACAGTGACTACACTCCAAAAGTACTTCATTGGCTGTAAAGTGGTCCTGAAAGGCGCTATATAAATGTAAGTCTTTTTTTTTCTTTTAACTGCACGGTAAGACTGACGACTCATCTTTACTTCATCAGTTCATCAGAAAGTTCAAAAGGGTAGTCAGCCCATTGTGCTTATTGTTAATGACATTTATGGTTGATCGTTGTACTGTTTCAGTATTTGTCTTAACCTATTTTCTGCTACTTTTTCATGTGTTGTAAATTTGAAACATATATGATTATCTAGTCCTTATCACATTGCTATTTTTGGGAGCTTGCTGTGCACAAATTGGCTATCTCGTTTCCCACATTACAACAGTGACCACATTTCAAAATGACTTAATTAGCTGTAAGGCTCTTTGAGATGTCCTGAGGTCATGAAAGGCGCTATATAAATGCAAACCTGTAAAAGCGTTGATCTGCTTTTTTACTATTCTGCCATTAGCTCCGCTGGGCGGGTCACATTATTCACATGCCCGACACAAGACTCCCAAAGCAAGCGCTCTACTCGGAACTCCGACACAGCAAGCGAGCCCCAGATGGGCAGAGGAAACATTTCAAGGACACCTTCTAAGCCTTCTTGATAAAGTGCAACATCCCCATCGACACCTGGGAGTCCCTGGCCAAAGACCGCCCTAAGTGGAGGAAGTGCATCCGGGAGGGCGCTGAGCACCTCGAGTCTCGTCGCCGAGGGCATGCAGAAATCAAGCGCAGGCAGCGGAAGGAGCGTGCGGCAAACCAGTCCCACCCACCCCTTCCCTCAACCATCGTCGGCGACAGAGACTGTAATTCCCGTATTGGACTGTACAGTCACATGGGAATTCACTTTTTGAGTGGAAGCAAGTCTTCCTCGATTTTGAGGGACTGCCTTTGATGATTGCATTAATTGGAAGTGCAGTACGAGTCTACGTAAAGTGCAGCAGATAGATTATTACAACTGAGTTCATTGTCAGATACAAAAGCAGACAAGGTTGAGCTAGACCTTGTGAATCAGGGGCACAAGCTCTACGCAGGGATAGCGTGAAAGATATTTTTTTCAAAACTCGAACTCGTACCCGGGTAGAGAAAAGCAAAGAAAAAGATTCATCTCAATGTTTGAAGGTATTCTTCCAGTCAACCACCATTTTCTGTGTGCACAAAGCACTGGTGAAGGAGACAGACACATACTGCCTGCTTACAGCCCTTTGCCAATGCTGTGCTCCGATATTTAAACTCCATTCATATTTGCTCAATTCAGGAAAATGTCTGTAAAACTCATCAGTTACACGGTGGAACTCAAGCAGGTGACAGCCATCAGTCACAGTAAATAGCGAGGAAAGGGCTCGATGGGAATGTCTCGGTGAGAGTTGGTCTGATTCCCAAAACAAGCGCCCTACTTGGAACCCCGACACAGCAAGCGAGCCCCAGGTGGGCAGAGGAAACGCTTCAAGGACACCCTCAAAGCTTGCTTGAAAAAAATGTAACATCCCCACTGGGAGTCCCTGGCCCAAGATCGCCCAAAGTGCAGGAAGAGCATCTGGGAGGACGCTGAGCACCTCGAGTCTCGTCGCCGAGAGCAAGCTGAAGTCAAGCGTAGACAGCGGAAGGAGCGTGCGGCAAACCCAGGCTCCCCACCCAACTGTTTCCGTTCCTTCAATCACTGTCTGCCCCACCTGTGACAGAGACTGTAGGTCCCGCATTGGACTCTTCAGTCACCTGAACTAATTTCTAGTGTGGAAGCAAGTCATCCTCGACCCCGAGGGACTGCCTGTGATGATGATGATCTAAAACCACATGTACTACTTTGAATTTCCATTGTCGCAGGGGTGAAATGCTTGTAAATAACAGCGGGAATCCGCAGTCTAAGTGAATGGTGCTCTCTAAGTGGGGTTGCCAAGGCAAATTCACAAACAGATATTAATGTGATAGCGTCTCGCAAGACACAGAGCCCAAACAAAAGTGAAAGGAAATTAAGTGAGATTTACAAAATCATCAGATAATCTCAAACACTTCAACCTTCACTGAATTGAAATGTAAAGTGCTCGTTGGGTCTGTTCCTGGCACAAATCTATTCTTTGCAGACTCAAGGTCCTGATATGGCTTGTTGTCATTGACAACTGTTGCTTTGTGACTGGCTTTCGTTTACTGGACAGAACTTAGCAGCGTTCATATTTAAAAAAAAACATTTTTCTTTTAATTAAAGCATTTTCAAAAATTCACCAATGATGCAACTAGTCCAAAGTTTATATTGATTAGTTGTTATACTCATTTGCTAATTCATTCTAGGTACGGTAGCATAGTGGTTATGTTGCTGGACTATGACCAGAGGTTTGAACTGATGATCCAAAGATGTGAGTTCAAATCCCACCAGGGCAGCTGGGGAATTTAAATTCAGTTAATTAAGTAAATCTTGAATAAAAAGCTAGTGTCAGTAATGGTGACCAAGAAACTACCAGATTGTCTTAAAAAATCCAACTGGTTCACAAGTGCCCTTTAGGGAAGTAAATCTGCCGCCCTTACCCGGTCTGGCCTATATGTGACTCCAGACCCACAGCAATGTGGTTGACTCTTAACTGACCCTCTGAAATGGCCCAGCGAGACACTCAGTTGTAATAAGCCACTATAAAGAAGTAGACGCAGTGTGGGAGTGCCTGCACCACACGGACTGCAGCGATTGAAGAAGGGGGCTCATTACAACCTTTTCAAGGGCAATTAGGGATGGGCAATAAATGCTGGTCTTGCCAGTGTCTTGTATGTACTTTTGGGATCACTAACCACTAGATGGCATGACTGTTGGAGGCCATTGGGCTGCACGTACATGTGTGCAGCCCAAGTATAAAAGACCAGCCATTTTATATATTAGTCACTTTGGGCCTTAATAGAGCAGAGCCAAGGTCATATCTCTTGGAGTTAAACAGTACTCAGTCTAACAGTTATTGCATACACAACATTCAGCGACGAGGCAACAAGAACCCTTGCATGCAAAAATGAGCACAATTGGATTGTTGGAGCGATTTGTGGAAGGAGAAGATTGAACCATTTGATTTTGAGCCATTTGATCCAGTTCTTCGTGACAAACAAAATGGAGGAGGTCGGCGACGCAGATCGGCGCCGGGTGGTGTTCCTCACGGTTTGCGGTCCAAAAATTTATGGTCTGATAAAGAATCCACTCCTGCCTGTGAGTCCAACAGAGAAGACGTATGAAGAATTGTGTACACTGGTACAGGACCACCTTAAGCCAGACGAAGACATCATCATCTCGAGATACCGATTGTACACGCACGTTCGCTCAGAGGGACAGAATGCGGCGGAATTCATTGCCAACCTGAGACGTCTAGCGGGACCATGTAAGTTCGGCGCTGTGTTGGCAGACATGCTGCAAGACTTCTTTTGTAATCGGCATCAACCACGACATCATCAACTACTGGCGGTGGAGATGTTGGACTTGAACAGGGCCATCACGATCACTCAGTCATGCATGACGACGGATAGAAGTCGAAAACAGATATCACTGAAAAATCGAAACTCGGCAAGTACTGTAAATATGATTGGTTCGGCAGAGCGGCA
The DNA here is from genome assembly GCF_044704955.1 of Pristiophorus japonicus. Taxonomy (NCBI): domain Eukaryota; kingdom Metazoa; phylum Chordata; class Chondrichthyes; family Pristiophoridae; genus Pristiophorus; species Pristiophorus japonicus. Next base: position 49,433,650 of record NC_091998.1, read on the forward strand.
CATGGCAGGGCCTACCCGACTGTGTATGCGAAACCTGTGGCTGCCCAAAGTCCACCAGCGGGAATGCGTCCGATTTCTCCGTGTTGGCATTGTGGGGGAAATCACCGGCACCAGCAGTGCCGATTTAAGCAATATAGTTGCAAAGGCTGTCTGAGAGTAGGGCATCTCCAGTACAAGTGTCCGCAGGTGAGCAAGTGTGCTGCGACACACCACGTGGAGGATGATGGTCAGACTAGTGCAGATCCGGATACACAATCCGAGATACCAGAGGAGGAAGTGTATGGACTGTACTCGTTCCGAATTAACAGCAAACCGATAATGATGAACGTGAAATTTAATGGGGTGCCGGTATCGATGGAACTTGACACAGGGGCGAGTCAATCGATAATGAGCAGAGGGCATTCGATAAACTGTGGCATAATAAGGCTGTGAAGCCCAGGCTAAGTCCAGTCAATGCCAAGTTGCGCACGTACATCAAAGAACTCATAACGGTGATTGGCAGTGCCACAATTAAAGTGTCGTATGATGGTGTGGTTCACGGGTTACCACTATGGATTGTCCCAGGCAATAGCCCAATACTGTTGGGCAGGAACTGGCTTGAAAAAAATCAGATGCGATTGGAACGACATCAAGGCATTGTCGTCGGAGAAAGATACATGTGCCCAAGTACTGAGCAAGTTCTCCTCGCTGTTCGAACCAGGCATTGGCAACTTCAAGGGAGCCACGGTGCAGATCCACGTGGACTCGAATGCAAGACCCATCCATCGTAAAGCTCGGGCAGTTCCGTATGTGATGAGGGAGAAGGTTGAAATTGAACTGGACAGACTCCAGCGTGAAGGGATCATATCACCGGTTGAATTTAATGAAAGGAATAATGGGGCTGGCCCAATGCTGAAAAGTGATGGCACAGTTAGAATCTGTGGAGACTATATAGAAACATAGAAACATAGAAAATAGATGAAGGAGTAGGCCTTTCGGCCCTTCGAGCCTGCACCACCATTCAATAAGATCATGGCTAATCATTCACCTCAGCACCCCACCTCTGCTTTCTCTCCATACCTCTTGATTCCTTTAGCTGTAAGGGCCATATCTAACTTCCTCTTGAATATATCTAACGAATTGGCATCAATAACTCTCTGCGGTAGAGAATTTCACAAGTTCACAATACTCTGAGTGAAGAAGTTTCTCCTCATCTCGGTCCTAAATGGCTTACCCCTTATCCTTACACTGTGACCCCTGGTTCTGGACTTCCCCAACATCGGGAACATTCTTCCTGCATCTAACCTGTCTAGTCCTGTCAGAATTTTCTATGTTTCTATGAGATCCCCTCTCATTCTTCTAAACTCCAGTGAATACAGGCCCAGTCGATCCAGTCTCTCCTCATATGTCAGTCCAGCCATCCCAGGAATCAGTCTGGTGAACTTTCGCTGCACTCCTTCAATAGCAAGAATGTCCTTCCTCAGATTAGGAGACCAAAACTGAATACAATATTCCAGGTGAGGCCTCACCAACTGCAGTAAGACCTCCCTGCTCCTATACTCAAATCCCCTAGCTATGACGGCCAACATTGCCTTCTTCACTGCCTGCTGTACCTGCATGCCAACTTTCAATGACTGATGAACCATGACATCTAGCTCTTGTTGCACCTCCCCTTTTCCTAATCTGCCGCCATTCAGATAATATTCTGCCTTTATGTTTTTGCCCCCAATGTGGATAACCTCACATTTATCCACATTGTACTGCATCTGCCATGCATTTGCCAACTCACCTAACCTGTCCAAGTCACCCTGCAGCCTCTTATCATCCTCCTCACAGCTCACACCACCACCCAGCTTAGTGTCATCTTCAAATTAGAGATATTACACTCAATTCCTTCATCTAAATTATTGATGTATATTGTAAATAGCTGGGGTCCCAGCACTGATCCCTGCAGCACCCCACTAGTCACTGCCGGCCATTCTGAAAAGGACCCGTTTATCCCAACTCTTTGCTTCCTGTCTGCCAACCAGCTCTCTATCCACAATACATTACCCCCAATACCATGTGCTTTTATTTTGCACAACAATCTCTTGTGTGGGACCTAGTCAGAAGTCTTTTGAAAGTCCAAATACACCACATCCACTGGTTCTCCCTTATCCACTCTACTAGTTACATCCTCAAGAAATTCCAGAAGATTGCCAAGCATGATTTCCCTTTCATAAATCCATGCTGACTTGGAACGATCCTGTCACTGCTTTCCAAATACGTTGCTATTACATCTTTAATAATTGATTCCAACATTTTCCCCACTACCGATGTCAGGCTAACCGGTCTATAATTCCCTGTTTTCTCTCTCCCTCCTTTTTTAAAAAGTGGTGTTACATTAGCTACCCTCCAATCTATGCAAACTAATCCAGAGTCGATAGACTGTTGGAAAATGATCAACAATGCATCCACTATTTCTCGGACCACTTCCTTAAGTACTCTGGGATGCAGACTATCAGGCCCTGGGGATTTATCGGTCTTCAATCCCATCAATTTCCCTAACACAATTTCCTGACTAATAAGGATTTCCTTCAGTTCCTCCTTCTCACTAGACTCTCGGTTCCCTAGTATTTCCAGAAGGTTATTTGTGTCTTCCTTCATGAAGACAGAACCAAAGTATTTGTTCAATTGGTCTGCCATTTCTTTGTTCCCCATTATAAATTCACCTGATTCTCTCTGCAAGGGTCCTACGTTTGTCTTCACTAATCTTTTTCTCTTCACATATCTATAAAAGGTTTTGCAGTCAGTTTTTACGTTCCCAGCAAGCTTCCTCTCTTACTCTATTTTCTCCCTCCTAATTAAACACTTTGTCTTCCTCTGCTGGATTCTAAATTTCTTCCAGTCCTCAGGTTTGCTGCTTTTTCTGGCCAATTTATATGCCTCTTCCTTGGATTTAACACTATCCCTAATTTCCCTTGTTAGCCATGGTTGAGCCACCTTCCCCATTTTATTTTTACTCCAGACAGAGATGTACAATTGCTGAAGTTTATCCATGTGATATTTAAAAGTTTGCCATTGCCTATCCACCGTCAATCCTTTAAGTGTCACTCGCCAGTCTATTCTAGCCAATTCGCGTCTCATACCATCGAAGTTACCTTTTCTTAAGTTCAGGACCCTAGTCTCTGAATTAACTGTAACTCTCCATCTTAATAAAGAATTCTACCATATTATGTTCACTCTTTCCCAAGGGACCTCGCACAACAAGATTGCTAATTAGTCCTTTCTCATTACACATCACCCAGTCTAGGATGGCCAGCCCTCTAGTTGGTACCTCGACATATTGGTCTAGAAAACCATCCCTAATACACTCCAGGAAATCCTCCTCCACCGTATTGCTACCAGTTTGGTTAACCCAATCTATATGTAGATTAAAGTCGCCCATGATAACTGCTGTACCTTTATTGCACGCATCCCTAATTTCTTGTTTGATGCTGTCCCCAACCTCACTACTACTGTTTGGTGTCTGTACACAACTCGCACTATCGTTTTCTGCCCTTTGGTATTCCGTAGCTCTATCCATATAGATTCCACATCATCCAAGCTAATGTCCTTCCTTACTATTGTTAATTTTCTCTTCAACCAGCAATGCTACCCCACCTCCTTTTCCTTTGTGTCTATTCTTCCTGAATGTTGAATACCCCTGGATGTTGAGTTCCCAGCCTTGGTCACCCTGGAGCCATGTCTCCGTAATCCCAATTATATCACATTCGTGAATAGCTGCCTGTGCAGTTAATTCGTCCACCTTATTACGAATACTCCTTGCATTGAGGCACAGAGTCTTCAGGCTTGTCTTTTTAACATACTTTGTCCCTTTAGAATTTTGCCGAATTTTGCTACAAGGCTACGATCAACAGTGTTTCGAAACAGGATCAGTCCCCGTTACCGAAGGCTGATGACTTGTTTGCAACGCTAGCCGGGGGGAAGTCGTTCACCAAACTGGACTTGATGTCGGCCTACATGACACAGGAGCTGGTCGTGACGTCGAAGAGACTTACGTGCATAAATGACTGTTTATTTATCATAGGTGTCCTGTTATGTATGGAGAAAGAGTCAGACTGAACACTGAGCTCAAAGTAATGTGTGACCTTAGTTTTTATTGCAGGTCTCCAGAGTGCCTCTCCAACCTGTGAGGCCTCCTTAAATACCTGTGCTCCCAAAAGATTATGAGATCCTTTGGGGATTCCAGGGGATGAGCCCTCTGGTGGCTGTACAGAGTAAATACAAGTTTACATATATAACAACCCCGCCTCCCCACAAAGTCAATAATGTAACTAATTACAATGTGAGTCGATCTGGGGCCCTCTTGCCCTGGTTGATCATCTCGGTGTGAAAGCTGGTATTGTTGAATCATTTGCTGTGCCCTCGCTGGACTGCTGTGTAGCTGGCCTTGCTGGGCTGCCTGGTATGTTGGGTCCTGCTGGGATGATGGGTTCTGCTTCGTAGTCAACCGTGGTGCCGGTTGCCACTGGTGTGTATGTTGGGGGATCAAAAAAGGTAGGGTCCAAGGTGTGTTGCTCAGGATAGTCCATAAATCTGAGTTTGATTTGGTCCAAGTGTTTCCGGTGAATGAGTCCATTTGAAAGTTTGACCCGAAACACCCTGCTCCCCTCTTTGGCCACGACAGTGCCGGGAAGCCACTTGGGACCTTGTCCATAATTCAATACAAATACAGGATCATTGATTTCAATCTCACGTGACACACTTGCGCCATCATGGTATGCACTTTGTTGAAGCTGCCTGCTCTCTACCTGTTCATGTAGGTCAGGGTGAATTAACGAGAGCTTTGTCTTAAGTGCTCTTTTCATGAGCAGTTCAGCAGGTGCGATCCCAGTGAGTGAGTGGGGTCTCAGGCGGTGTCTAAGCATGACTCGGGATAGGCGAGTCTGCAGTGAGCCTTCAGTTACCCTCTTCAAGCCTTGCTTGATGGTTTGCACTACTCTCTCTGCCTGACCATTGGACGCTGGTTTAAATGGGGCAGATGTGACATGTTTGATCCCGTTACGGGTCATGAATTCTTTGAACTCAGCACTGGTAAAACATGGCCCGTGTCGCTCACCAGGACATTGGGTAGGCTGTGTGTGGCAAACATGGCCCGCAGGCTTTCAGAGTGGCGGTGGATGTGCTAGCCGACATTATCTCACATTCAATCCACTTGGAGTATGCATCTACAACCACAAGGAACATTTTACCCAAGAACATAGTCGACGTGTACCCTTGACCACGGTTTGGAGGGCCAAGACTATAAACTTAGCGGCGCTTCCCTGGGTTATTGCTTAACTGCGAGCATATATTACATCTGTGAACGCAGGACTCTAAGTCTGCCTTGATACCGGGCCACCACATGTGGGATCTGGCTATCGATTTCATCATTACGATACCTGGGTGGGTACTGTGGAGATCATTGATGAAGGTGTCTCTGCCCTTCTTGGGGACAACTACTCAATTGCCCCACAGAAGGCAGTCTGCCTGTATAGACATTTCATCTCTGAGCCGCTGGAACTGCTTTATCTCTTCCTGCATTTCCATTGGGACACTGGATCAGCTCCCTTGAAGCACACAGCTTTTGACTAGAGATAATAAGGGGTCCTTGCTCGTCCAGGTTTTGATCTGCCAGGCAGTGACGGGTGATTGCTCACACTCATGCTTCCATAACCATGGCTAAATCTGCGGGCTGCGCCATTTCTGCCCCCGTGGTGGGCAATGGCAGCCTACTGAGAGCATCGGTGCAGTTTTCTGTGCCTGGCCTGTGGCTGATGGCGTAGTTGTATGCGGACAATGTGAGTGCCCAGCTCTGGATGTGGGCCGATCTGTTGGTATTTATCCCTTTACTCTCGGAAAACAGGGATATGAGTGGCTTATGGTCAGTTTCCAATTCGAATTTTAGCCCAAACAGGTATTGATGCATTTTCTTTACCCCATAGATACACGCTAACGCTTCTTTCTCAGTCATGCTGTAGGCTCTCTTAGCCTTTGACAGACTCCTGGATGCATAAGCAACCGATTGCAGTTTCCTGAAATCTTTAGCTTGTTGCAATACACACCCGACGCCATATGACGATGCATCACATGCAAGTACCAAACGCGTACATGGATCATACAACACAAGCAATTTGTTTGAGCATAACAATTTTCTCACTTTTACAAAGGCATTTTCTTGGCTTTTGCCCCAAACCCATTCGCCCCCTTTTCATAGTAAGACATGCAGTGGTTCTAACAGTGTGCTGAGACCCGGTAAGAAGTTACCAAAGTTGTTCAAGAGTCCCAGAAATGACTGCAGCTCCATCACATTCTGTGGCCTCAGTGCGTTCTCGATTGCCTCCGTCTTCACATTGGTGGGCCTGATGCCGTCCGCCGCAATTCTCCTCTGTAACATGGTGGTTTGGAGGTTTAACAGGATTTGCAGCTCGCGTGCACATACGTTGGAGGTGTCCCATTGATCCACAGCCCTTACAAATGTACCCTTTGAATCTGCATGAATGGAAACAATGATCACCCCGCAGCGCCAACAAGGTGTTAATGGCCTTGCATTCATCACCCTTGATGGTGGACTCTGAGACATCTGCGGACGTGCAGCTGCAGGTATGTGTGACCTGCCCTGTACGTTCTAATTCGAAAACATCATCAATTTGTTCACAGTACTTGTAGCAGCACTTATGTGCTGAGAGATTTGCTTAGTATTGTCACTGGTGACAATGAACGCCTGAGCTATCGCTATGGCCTTACTGAAGGTTGGGGTCTCTACAGTCAAAAGTTTGCGAAGTATGGTTTCGTGGTCAATGCCAAGTACGAAAAAGATTCTGAGCATGTGCTCCAAATGTCCTTCAAATTCGCAATGTCCTGCAAGGTGACATAACTTGACATTTCCTGGCCTTCAGACCTTCTGTAGGTGTAGAACAGGTACCTCGCCATCAGAACGCTTTCCTTCGGGTTCAAATGCTCTCGGACCAGTGTGCACAAATCATCGTACGATCTCTCCGTGGGTTTCGCTGGAGTGAGCAGATTCTTCATGAGGCCATACGTTGGCGCCCCACAGACGGTGAGGAGGATCGCCCTTCGTTTGGCAGCGTTCACTTTCCCATCTAGCTCGTTGGCCACGAAGTATTGGTCGAGTCGCTCCACAAAAGTTTCCCAATCATCTCCCTCCGAGAATTTCTCCAATATGCCCACTGTTCTCTGCATCTTTAGGTTTGCTATCTGTGTCTCATCGGCAGCTATTATGTATGGCGAAAGAGTCAGACTGAACACTGTGAGCTCAAAGTAATGTGTGACCTTAGTCTTTTATTGCAGGTCTCCAGAGTGCCTCTCCAACCTGTGAGGCCTCCTTAAATACCTGTGCTCCCAAGGGATTATGGGATCCCTTGGGACTCCAGGGGATGAGCTCTCTGGTGGCTGTACAGAGTAAATACAAGTTTACATATATAACATGCCCTTTTGGAATTTGCTCGATTGCAGCAATATTTCAGAGGAGCATGGAGAGTTTACTGAAGTCCGTTCCCAGAACCGTTGTGTTCCAAGATGACATCCTGATCACAGGTTGTGACTCTGAGAAACATCTGAACAACCCGAAAGAGGTTCGACATCGTCTGGACAAAGTGGGACTCAGACTGAAATGTTCAAAGTGTGTCTTCATGGCACCAGAGGTCGAATTCCTGGGGAGGAAAATTGCTGCTGACGGCATCAGGCCCACAGACGCGAAAACCAAGGCCATCAAGAATGCACCCAAGCCGCAGAATGTGACGGAGCTACATTCGTTCCTGGGTCTACTCAACTACTTTGGTAACTTCCTACCTAAATTGAGCACCTTATTAGAACCACTGCACATGCTGCTAAGAAAAGGTGACAACAGGGTGTGGGGTGCATCTCAAAGCAGAGCTTTTGAGAAAGCCACTGATCTGCTTTGCTCTAACAAGCTGCTGGTACATTATGACCCATGTAAACGTTTCGTATTGGCCTTTGATGCTTCGTCATGTGGAATTGGTTGCATACTCCAACAAGCTAATGAGTCAGGTAAACTTCAACCAGTCGCATATGCTTCAAAAAGTTTGTCTAAAGCGGGAAGAGCCTACAGCATGGTAGAGAAAGAAGCACTAGCCTGTGTGTATGTGTATGTCCTGTAATTCCCTTATTGGACTGTTCAGTCACCTACAGGGACTGCCTATGATGATGACGACGATACCCTCAGATATCTCGCTGAAGCATCAGCTCAAATTCCTGTGACAGAGCCCATAGCCACAACTCTTCACCCCAAGCGAACAACATGCCCAACTGAGCCAAGGTGACACTCGATCTGATGAGATGCCTTGAGCCAATCTCGTGAATTGTAAAATATTATCTTCCAGATCTATTTGAGCCCCACATCAGGACTTGAATGCTTAATCTAGGGTGACACTGCAATGAGCATGCAATGTCAGAAATGTCATTCTTCAAATGAGGCATTAAATTTACACACCATTCGGCCCAACTGGTTTGCCGTAGTGTCAGCCGTGGCTCAGTGCGTAGCTAAACACACCTCTGAGTCAGAAGGTTGTGTGTTCGAGTCCCACTCCAGGGACTTGAGCACAGAAGTCTAGGCTGACACTCCCAGTGCAGGAGGTAGCGCTGCACTGTCGGAGGTACCATCTTTCGGATGAGACGTTAAACCGAGGCTCCGTCTGCTCTCTCAGGTAGATGTAAAAGATCCCATGGCACTATTTTGAAGAAGAGCAGGGGGGAGTTCTCCCCGGTGTCCTGGGGCCAATATTTATCCCTCAATCAACATAACCAAAAAAACAGATTATCTGGTCATTATCACATTGCTGTGTGTGGGAGCTTGCTGTGCGGAAATCTGCCGCGTTTCCCACATTACAACAGTGACTACACTCCAAAAGTACTTCATTGGCTGTAAAGCGCTTTGAGATGTCTGGTGGTCATGAAAGGCGCTATATGAATGTAAGTCTTTCCTTCATTTTTATGCCAGTGTTTATGCTCCATCCTTGTTCATCTCCCCCCATCACCATGTCCTTCTGTTGCTTTCTCCCTCGGGTGTTTATCCAGCTTCTCCTTGAATGCATCTCTGCTATTCGCCTCAACTAACCTACGTGGTAGGGAGTTCTTTATTTTAACCTCTGTCAACAACAACAACTACTTGCATTTATATAGCAACTATAACATAGTAAAGGTGCTTCACAGGAGCGTTATCAAACAAAATTTGACACCGAGCCACACAAGGAGGAGAAATTTAGCGAGGGACTTTCAGAACTTAGGGCGCAGGCCGCTAAAGGCACGGCCACCAATGGTGGAGTAGTTAAAATCAGAGGATGCGCAAGAAAGAAAAGAAAGTCTTGCATTTATATAGCGCCTTTCACGGCCACTGGATGTCTCAAAGCGCTTTACAGTCAATTAAATACTTTTTGGAGTGTAGTCACTGCTGTAATGTGGAAAACGCGGCAGCCAATGTACACACAGTAAGCTCCCACAAACCGCAATGTGATAATGACCCAGATAATCTGTGTGCTTTTTTTAAAAGTGAAGTTGATTGAGGGATAAATATTGACCCAGGACACCGGGCATAACTCCCCTGCGTTTCTTCGAAATAGTGGCCATGGGATCTTTTACGCCCACCTGAGAGAGCAGACGGGGCCTCGGTTTAACGTCTCATCCAAAAGACGGCACCTCCGACTGTGTAGCGTTCCCTCCGGTGCAGTGCTGAGGGTCAGCTTAGATTTTGTGCTCAAGATCCTGGAGTGGGACTTGAACCCACAGCCTTCTGACTGCAGAAGGATGAGATCTTATGGGCCGATAGGTCTTCTTAATTTGAACATGTCTGTGGAAGTGAGGGCTGGTTAAATTTGAATTACACATCGACAGCAATATCTACTTCAAATGAACATTTCACTTTTCAGAGTCTGAGTTGCAATAATTTTTCAAATGAACAGGAAAAACAAAAGAGGAATATTGCATGATGCTTGTAGCAATAACAAAAAACGCATTTATAGAAACAAGGTGTATAATTACCAGTCCATATCTAGCACTGCAGGACCCATGTACTGTATGTGTACAATTGAACCGACAAGGGAGTAGTGATCTTTCACATGGCTGCATTAATTTTTTTATTAAGTAACTGTCGTCTAATTGTGTCACGCGAAGGGAGGACTAATGCAGCCTGTAACTGTAACAAAATCTTTCCTACGTTGCCATAGCAGCTACTTGCATTTATATAGCGCCTTTAACGTCGTAAAACTTCCCAAGGCGCTTCACAGGAGTGATTATCAGACAAAATTTGGCATCGAGCCACATTAGAAATACGAATAAAAAATGCTGGAAATAGCCAGCAGGCTGACTGGGATGGTGCCAATTATATTCAGCGCCCTTTCCTGGTGACTGAGTGCATTGCAACTAGTACTGATCAACCACAACAACAACTTGCGTTTAGATAGCGCCTTTAAGGCAGTGAAACGTAGCAGAATGTCCCAAGGCGCTTCACAGCAGTATTATGAGAGAGAAATTAAACCAGTCACAAAGATCTTGTATCCCAATCCTTTTTCCTCGGGCAGTCCCCCGGAGTCGAGGATGACTTGCTTCCACACTAAATACGAGTTCTCAGGTGACTGCCGAGCCCAATGCGGGACCGACAGTCTCTGTCACAGGCCGGGCAGACGGTGGTTGGAGGGACGGGTGGGTGGGGGGCTTGGGTTGTCGTGCGCTCCTTCCGCTGTCTGCGCTTGGCTTCTGCATACTCCCGGTGAAGAGGCTCGAGGCGTTTGGCGCCTTCACGGATGCTTCTCCTCCACTTTGAGTGGTTTTGGGCCAAGAATTCCCAGGTGTCGGTGGGGATGTTGCACCTTTTCAAGGAGGCTTTGAGGGTGTCCTTGAAACGTTTCCTCTGCCCACCTGGGGCTCGCTTGCCGTGTAGCTCAATCATTCCAGCTGTGGCTCAGTGGGCAGCACTATCGTCTCTGGGTCAGGAGGGTGTGGGTTCAAGTCCCACTCCAGAGACTTGAGCACAAAAGTCTAGGTTGACACTCCAGTGCAGTGCTGAGGGCAAACTGCACTGTCAGAGGTCCTAAAAAAAAACTGATTGTTTGGTCATTATCATAAAAAGCAGGATTTGGCCCCTTGAGCCTGATCCACCATTCAATAAGATCACGGCTGGTCTGATGGGACTCAATTCCACTTTCCTGCCCACTCTCCATAACCCTTGACTCCCTTATCGTTCAGAAATCTTTGTATCTCCACCTTAAATATATTCAATGCCTCCACATCTCTCTGGGGCAGAGAATTCCAAAGATTCACGACCCTCAGAGAAGAAATTCCTCCTCATTTCTGTTTTAAATGGGCGATCCCTTATTCTGAAACTATGCCCCCTAGTTCTAGATTCCCCCCTCGAGGGGAAACATCTACCCTGTCAAGCCCCTTATACGCTTCAATACAATCACCTCTCATTCTTCTAAACTCCAATGGGTATAGGCCCAACCTGCTCACCCTTTCTTCATAAGACAACCCCTTCATCTCAGGTTCAACCTCGTGAACCTTCTCTGAACTGCCTCCAATGCAAGTATATCCTGTTAAGTATCAAATAACTCCACGAGGCTAAATACGGTGAGCTAGTTCAGGCATGACCTTACTCCAGTTTATTTATTCTCAGTGAGGATTCAACATGGCTGCCAACATTATGTACACGGCTTGCATGTGTCTGCCAGTGACCATTAGGACTCCGACAGTCGCGCCCTCCGGTGGCAGGTAAAACCCAGTTAACATACATAACATATCCCTCCTCAAATAAGGAGACCAAAACTGTACGCATTACTCCAGGTGTGGTCTCACCAATGCCCTGTACAGTTGGAGCAGAACTTGTCTACTCTTATATAGCTACATTGCTGTGTGTGGGAGCTTGCTGTGTATAAATTGGCTGCTGTGTTTCCTACATTCTTAACTGATTAGGGGTTATGGGGAATGGGCAGGGAAGTGGACCTGAGTCCATGATCGTCTTAAATGGTGGAGCAGGCTCGAGGGGCCACATGGCCAACTCCTGCTCCTATTTCTTATGTTCTTAGTACAACAGCGACCAGACTTCAAAATTATTGCATTGGCTGTAAAGCGCCTGAGGACTAGAAAGGTGAAAAATAAATGCTGGGCCTTTTTTTCTTTCAACACTCCCTGGTGCAGTGTGCAAGACTTCACCGCCTCTCAATGGGCTCAATTTTGGTCCATCCATTTTTTCGGCGCACTTACTGGAGATGCGCCGCTTTTCTCCGTTGACAAGTGCGCCGAAAAAAGTGCTCCCCACTTTGGCCATTGTCCGGCCTCTCCTCGGTCATCGCACAGCGTGGCCGGTCAAGTCAGGGGTGGAGCCAGCGTCCTGTGCTGAAAACATAGAAACATAGAAAATAGGTGCAGGAGTAGGCCATTCGGCCCTTCGAGCCTGCATCGCCATTCAATAAGATCATGGCTGATCATTCACCTCAGTACCCCTTTCCTGCTTTCTCTCCATACCCCTTGATCCACTTAGCTGTAAGGGCCATATCTAACTCCCTCTTGAATATATCCAACAAACTGGCATCAACAACTCTCTGCAGTAGAGAATTCCACAGGTTAACAACTTTCTGAGTGAAGAAGTTTCTCCTCCTCTCAGTCCCAAATGGCTTACTCCTTATCCTTAAACTGTGTCCCCTGGTTCTGGACTTCCCCAACATCGGGAACATACTTCCTGCATCTAACCTGTCCAGTCCCGTCAGAATTTTATATGTTTCGATGAGATCCCCTCTCATCCTTCTCAACTCCAGTGAATACAGGCCCAGTCGATCCAGTCTCTCCTCATATGTCAGTCCTGCCATCCCGGGAATCAGTCTGGTGAATCTTCGCTGCACTCTCTCAATAGCAAGAATGTCCTTCCTCAGATTAGGAAACCAAAACTGAACACAATATTCCAGGTGAGGCCTCACCAAGGCCCTGTACAACTGTAGTAAGACCTCCCTGCTCCTATATCAAATCCTCTCGCTATGAAGGCCAACATGCCATTTGCCTTTTTCACCGCCTGCTGTACCTGCATGCCAACTTTCAATGACTGATGAACCATGATACCCAGGTCTTGTTGCACCTCCCCTTTTCTTAATCTGCCGCCATTCAGATAATATTCTGCCTTCATATTTTTGCCACCAAAGTGGATAACCTCATATTTATCCACATTATACTGCATCTGCCATGCATTTACCCACTCACCTAACCTGTCCAAGTCACCCTGCAGCCTCCTAGCAACATCCTCACAGCTCACATCACCACCCAGCTTAGTGTTATCTGCAAACGTGGAGATATTACACTCAATTCCTTCATCTAAATCATTGATATATATTGTAAATAGCTGGGGTCCCAGCACTGAGCCCTGCGGCACCCCACTAGTCATTCTGCCATTCTGCCATTCTGAAAAGGACCCGTTTATCCCGACTCTCTGCTTCCTGTCTGCCAACCAGCTCCCTATCCACGTCAATACATTACCCCCAATACCATGTGCTTTAATTTTGCACACCAACCTCTTTTGTGTGGGGCCTTGCCAAAAACCTTTTTGTAAGTCCAAATACACCACATCCACTGGTTCTCCCTTGTCCACTCTACTAGTTACATCCTCAAAAAATTCTAGAAGATTTGTCAAGCATGATTTCCCTTTCATAAATCCATGCTGACTTGGACCGATCCTGTCACTGCTTTCCAAATCTGTTGCTATTACATCTTTAATAATTGATTCCAACATTTTCCCCACGACTGATGTCAGGCTAACTTGTCTATAAATCCCCGTTTTCTCACTCCCTCCTTTCTTAAAAAGTGGTGTTACATTAGCTACCCTCCAGTGCCGGGACGTCTGCACATGCGCAGTGGAGTATCTGCGCATGCGCAGTAGCTCCTCGCCTCTGTGTGCGTGCTGCAGCCGCTGTGTGGGACCTGATGTCCGCCCCTAGCCCTGGCTTCCTTGAACAGCTTAAGAGTTCTCTGAAAACTGCCTTTGGGATGTTAAGAAAGCTGTAAAATGTGTTACCTGTTATCCATTCTGAAATGCTTTGAGTCATGATCTGTACAACATTTGCAGATTGCAAATATCTACCCCTGTGCACTGTTTCCCTCGTGAGATTTGGACGTACGGTTCAAAAGTCCTTTGGGCCCAGTTGACGTTTGAAAAAGTTCTTCCCTGGCCCAGGTGGCTTCCTGGAGGTCAACCATGTGTGTTGGACCAATGAAAGAGGAAGGAAAGACTTGCATTTACGAAGTGCCTTTCATAACCTGAGAATGCCCCAAAGCGCTTTACATGCAAGTGAGGTATTTTCTTTTGAAGTGTAGTCACTGTTGTAACGTTGGAAACGCGGCAGCCAATTGGTGCACAGCAAGCTCCCGCAAACAGCGATGTGATAATGACCAGATGATCTGCTTTTTAGTGATGTTGCTTGAGGGATAAATATTGGCCCCAGGATACTGGGAATAACTCCCCCTGCTCTTCTTCAAAATGGTGTCATGAAATCTTTTACGTCCACCTGAGACGGGATCTCGGTTTAACGTTTCATCCGAAAGACGGCACCTCCGACAGTGCGGCACTCCCTCAGCACTGCACTGGAGTGTCAGCCTAGATTTTTGTGCTCAAGTCCCTGGAGTGGGCCATGAACCCACAACCTTCTGACTCCGAGGCGAGGGTACTGCCCACTGAGTCACAGATGAAAATGAAGAGGAATGAATACTCTGACCCCTTGTTACAGGTAACTACACCCAACTCCGCAAATTGGAGGCTCTGTTGACTATTTGTGTGAGAGTGTAAAATGGGTGATAGTGGGTTGACAGCTCAGTTTAAACCTCTCCCAACTTCATCTGCATTGAAGGCAACGGAACTAAATATCAGGGATTTAAAAGAGGCTGCCAGTGACTAACATCAGTTTGACATTCTCTCTCAAAGTCAAAATTACCCCCTTTGTCTCTTCAGTTCAAAACCACGGTTCGTAAAGAAAAAAAATACGTATTTTTATCTCGGGTGTTTCAGTTCGAGAACATCATTTACATTTTTTTTGAGGTGGCAGTTGGCAGATTTTAAAGGAATTGTCAAATGCCTGTCAACTGTTTTTCAACAAAGTCATTTGTGGGGGCAATGCAGCAGCGTGAGTGAATTGAAGGGTAAAAATCGTTTATCGTGATGACATCCTTTGAATTTAACACAAAGGTGCATATATGAGAGTCTGAGTGATGCATGCTGTCAGTCGCTTGCCTTCCTTGCAGCGGGTGCTAAAGATTTCATAGTCAGCAAGAACAAAAACAGAAATTGTGCAAATAAGAACATGGGAGCAGGAGTAGGTCATCCGGCCCCTCGAGCCTGCTCCGCCATTTAATATGATCATGGCTGATCTGATCATGGACTCAGCTCCACTTCCCTGCCCGCTCCCCATAACCCCTTATTCCCCTATCGTTTAAGAAACACTAGATTAAATTTAAGATGGAAATAATGTCCCGGCTTCCACAGCTCTCTGAGGCGCCGAATTCCACAGATTTACAATCCTCTGAGAGAAGAAATTTCTCCTCATCTCAGTTTTAAATGGACTAGATTATTCCCCCTAGTTCTAGTCTCCCCCATCAGTGGAAACATCCTCTCTGCATCCACCTTGTCAAGCCCCCTCATAATCTTATACATTTCGATAAGATCACCTCTCATTCTTCTGAATTCCAATGAGTAGAGGCCCAACCTACTCAACCTTCCCTCAAAAGTCAACCCTCTCATCTCCGGAATCAACCTAGTGAACCTTCTCTGAACTGCCTCCAAAGCAAGCACATCCTTTCGTAAATATGGAAACCAAAACTGTACGCAGTATTCCTGTCATGTATCTTACATTATTATATATAACTGTATCCTAACATGCTATACATGACTGTAATAAGATATGACTTGTAACCACCAGCTTACCTTACCACCAGGGGTGCACTTGCAAGAGACAGGTATATAAGGACAGGTCTCAGGCAAGTGCAGCATTCCAGAGCTGTGAAATAAAGGTGCAGGTCCAGAGTGACCTTGACTTCACGACATGCCTCGTGTGAATCTGTACTGATGGGACAGGACTTTACAGTGGCGACGTGTTACGGGATTACAGAATCCACAGAATGGCGAACAACGGATCAGATGAAAAGTACAATGCGGGAGACAATTGGGAGGACTTTATAGAAAGGCTCCAGCAAAGCTTTGTAACCAAAGACTGGTTAGGCGACGATAAGGCAGACAAGAGAAGAGCCCATCTCTTGACCAGCTGTGGCTCAAAAACATACGCTTTAATGAAGGATCTGTTGGCACCCGTGAAACGAGCAAGCAAGTCGTTTGAAGAATTGAGCACACTGGTAAGAGACCATCTGAAGCCAGCGAGCAGCCTACACATGGCCAGACACAGGTTCTATAACAACAGACGCTGTGCAGGCCACAGCATACCCGACTTCGTGGTGGAACTTCGGAGGTTGGCTAGTTTATGTGAGTTCTCCGATGAACTGAGGAGAGAAATGCTGAGAGACTTTTTCATTGAAGGAATAGGCCACGCAGGCATATTCTGAAAGCTCATAGAGACCAAGAACCTGACCTTAGAGACAGCAGCACTGGTTGCACAGACATTCTTGGTAAGGGAAGAAGAAACTAGGTTGATTTACAATGCAGGTACGACAACTAACGAAATATCGGAAGAAGAAGTTCACAGCACTAAACAAGCTGCTACCCCCACACACAGACAAAACCGGGAGAACAGGCTCTCGACAGCAGGCAGAAGCCATCAAGGGCCACAGGAACGGCCGTTTACACCTCATCAACCCCAATGCGAGCAATCAACTACAAACTGAGAGAAGCTCAAGAGAGATCAGCCAGACGCAGCTCATTCTTTGGGAACTCTTTGAACAATGGAACAGGTCTGTGCTGGAGGTGTGGGAGTGGGCACTCAGCAAGGGTGTGTCGATTTCAGCAGGCTGTTTGCAGAAATTGTGAAAATACAGGCATTTGGCCCGCATGTGCAAAAAAACGGCAGCTCGGCTGATATACGAATCAGATGGGTCGGAAAGCGGATCAGAAGATGGTGGGGACAGTACCCGGGACACCGGTGTACAGCGGGTCAACACGATCAATGGCCGCTGCTCCTACAACAGGACTCCTCCTATAATGATGAGGTTCCTACTCAACGGGATATCTGTCAACATGGAGCTGGATACAGGAGCGAGTCAATCTCTCATGGGCGCTCAACAATTTGAACAACTGTGGCCACATAAAAGAGACAGACCAAAACTCACAAGGGTCGACACCACACTAAGGACCTATACCAAAGAAATCGTACCAGTCCTCGGCAGTGCCATGCTCTCTGTCACACACAAAGGGACAGTGAACCGACTTCCCATGTGGATTGCTGGGGAGAAGCTGGCTGGCAAAATTAAACTGGAAATGGGATGATGTCCATGCCATGTCATTAGAGGAACGGACCTCCTGCTCAACAGTTATCAAGCGATTTGAACATCTCTTTCAGCCAGGTATGGGCACCTTCAAAGGGGCCAAAGTCAAAATCTACATCACACAGGATGCTAGACCGGTCCATCACAAGGCCAGAGCTGTACCCTATGTGATGAGGGAAAAGATTGAACATGAACTAGACAGGCTTCTGCGGGAAGGCATTATATCACCTGTGGAATTTAGCGACTGGGCAAGTCCCATCGTCCCAGTCATGAAGCCTGATGGATCCGTACGAATTTGTGGGGACTACAAATCTACCATAAACAGAGTCTCCCTACAGGACCAGTACCCGCTGCCCAGAGCAGAGGACTTATTTGCCACATTGGCTGGAGGTAAACTTTTCTCAAAGTTAGACCTCACATCTGCGTATATGACGCATAAATTGACCGAGGAATCCAAGTTACTCACCACCATCAACACACATCGAGGCCTTTCCATGTACAATAGATGCCCATTCGGCATCAGGTCGGCAGCTGCCATATTCCAGCGCAACATGGAGAGTCTGCTCAAGTCCATCCCGGGGACGGTTGTATTTCAAGACGACATACTTATCACGGGCAGGGACACCGACTCCATCTCTGTAATTTGGAGGAAGTACTAAAGAGGTTGGATCGGGTAGGCCTACGAGTCAAGAAATCCAAGTGCCTGTTTCTCGCACCCGAGGTTGAATTTTTGGGCAGAAGGATTGCCGCTGATGGAATCCGCCCAACAGAGTCCAAAACAGAAGCAATTCGCCTGGTACCCAGGCCCCGTAATGTCTCAGAACTGCGCGCCTTTCTCGGGCTACTCAATTACTTTGGGAACTTTATGCAGAACTTAAGCACGCTGCTGGAGCCTCTCCACTTGCTACTCAGGAAGGGGTGCGATTGGTTTTGGGGGGACGCCCAGGAATGCGCCTTCAATAAGGCACGCAACCTTCTGTGTTCCAACAGTGTTTTGATTTTCTTTGACCCAGATAAAAAGCTAGTTCTCACATGCGATGCGTCAGCGTATGGGGTCGGGTGCGTTTTGCAACATGTCAATAGTGCGGGCAAATTACAACCCATAGCTTATGCCTCCAGGTCACTTTCGCAGGCGGAGCGCGGGTAGAGAAGGAGGCGCTCGCGTGCGTGTATGGTGTCAAAAAGATGCACCAATACCTTTTCGGGGCCAAGTTCGCGTTAGAAACTGACCACAAGCCCCTCACGTCCCTCCTATCCGAGAGCAAGGCAATAAACGCCAACGACTCGACGCGAATTCAACGGTGGGCACTCATGCTGGCGTCCTACGACTATACCATAAGGCACAGACCAGGCACAGAAAACTGTGCCGACGCGCTCAGCAGGTTACCCCTGGCGACCACGGAAGGGTCTGACGAACAGGATGTGAGATAATCATGGCAATCAATGCCTTTGAGTCCACAGGTTCGCCCATGATGGCTCGCCAAATCAGAGCCTGGATGGCCAGCGACCCCACGTTATCCTTAGCAACAAGATGTGTCCTAATCGGTGACTGGGCAGAGGCTCACGATGCCTGCCCCGAGGAATTAAACCCCTTTCACAGGCGCATACATGAGCTATCACTACAAGCAGACTGCCTGATGTGGGGCAGCCGAGTAGTCATGCCTCTGGAAGGCAGAGAGGCATTTGTCCGGGAGCTCCACCGCGAGCACCCGGGGATCGTTCTCATGAAGGCCATAGCCAGATCCCACGTCCGGTGGCCTGGTATTGACGTGGACCTGGAGCTCTGCGTCCGAAGGTGCACCATTTGTGCCCAACTCAGCAATTCTCCCAGGGAGCTCCACTGAGCCCCTGGCCCTGGCCTACCAAACCGTGGTCGCAAGTGCACGTAGACTACGCGGGCCCATTCATGGGCAAAATGTTCCTCATAGTTGTAGATGCATTTTCAAAGTGGATCGAATGCACCATTTTAAACTCGAGCACAACCTCCACCACTGTGGAGAGCCTCGCAACCATAGAAACACAAAAACATAGAAAATAAGTGCAGGAGTAGGCCATTCGGCCCTTCTAGTCTGCACCGCCATTCAATGAGTCCATGGCTGAACATGCAACTTCAGTACCCCCTTCCTGCTTTCTCGCCATACCCCTTGATCCCTGTGGAAGTAAGGACTTCATCGAACTCCTTTTTGAATATATTTAGTGAATTGGCCTCAACAACTTTCTGTGGTAGAGAATTCCACAGGTTCACCACTCTCTGGGTGAAGAAGTTTCTCCTCATCTCGGTCCTAAATGGCTTACCCCTTATCCTCAGACTGTGACCCCTGGTTCTGGACTTCCCCAACATTGGGAACATTCTTCCTGCATCTAACCTGTCTGAACCCATCAGAATTTTAAACGTTTCTATGAGGTCCCCTCTCATTCTTCTGAACTCCAGTGAATACAAGCCCAGTTGATCCAGTCTTTCTTGATAGGTCAGTCCCGCCATCCCGGGAATCAGTCTGGTGAACCTTTGCTGCACTCCCTCAATAGCAAGAATGTCCTTCCTCAGGTTAGGAGACCAAAACTGTACACAATACTCCAGGTGTGGCCTCACCAAGGCCCTGCACAACTGTAGCAACACCTCCCTGCCCTTGTACTCAAATCCCTCGCTATGAAGGCCAACATGCCATTTGCTTTCTTAACCGCCTGCTGTACCTGCATGCCAACCTTCAATGACTGATGTACCATGACACCCAGGTTTCTTTGCACCTCCCCTTTTCCTAATCTGTCACCATTCAGATAATAGTCTGTCTCTCTGCTTTTACCACCAAAGTGGATAACCTCACATTTATCCACATTATACTTTATCTGCCATGCATTTGACCACTCACCTAACCTATCCAAGTCGCTCTGCAGCCTCATAGCATCCTCCTCGCAGCTCACACTGCCACCCAACTTAGTATCATCCGCAAATTTGGAGATACTACATTTAATCCCCTCGTCTAAATCATTAATGTACAGTGTAAACAGCTGGGGCCCCAGCACAGAACCTTGCGGTACCCCACTAGTCACTGCCTGCCATTCTGAAAAGTCCCCATTTACTCCTACTCTTTGCTTCCTGTCTGACAACCAGTTCTCAATCCATGTCAGCACACTACCCCCAATCCCATGTGCTTTAACTTTGCACATTAATCTCTTGTGTGGGACCTTGTCGAAAGCCTTCTGAAAGTCCAAATATACCACATCAACTGGTTCTCCCTTGTCCACTCTACTGGAAACATCCTCAAAAAATTCCAGAAGATTTGTCAAGCATGATTTCCCTTTCACAAATCCATGCTGACTTGGACCCATCATGTCACCTCTTTCCAAATGCGCTGCTATGACATCCTTAATAATTGATTCCATCATTTTACCCACTACCGATGTCAGGCTGACCGGTCTATAATTCCCTGTTTTCTCTCTCCCTCCTTTTTTAAAAAGTGGGGTTACATTGGCTACCCTCCACTCGATAGGAACTGATCCAGAGTCAATGGAATGTTGGAAAATGACTGTCAATGCATCCGCTATTTCCAAGGCCACCTCCTTAAGTACTCTGGGATGCAGTCCACCAGGCCCTAGGGGATTTATCAGCCTTCAATCCCATCAATTTCCCCAACACAATTTCCTGACTAATAAGGATTTCCCTCAGTTACTCCTCCTTGAGACCCTCTGACCCATGTTTGCAACGCATGGAATCCCTGACATATTGGTCAGTGACAATGGTCCGTGCTTCACCAGCGCAGAATTCCAAGACTTTATAATTGACCACAGCATAAATCACGTCAAGACGGCACCGTTCAAGCCGGCCTCCAACAGCCAGGCAGAGAGAGCAGTGCAAATCATTAAACAAGGAATGCTTAAAATCCAAGGTCCCATGCTGCAGGGTCACCTGTCGTGACTGCTGCTGGCATACAGATCTCGTCCGCACTCACTGACTGGGATCCCCCCCGCGCAACTGTTGATGAAAAGGACGTTAAAAACAAGGCTCTGATTAATCCTCACAGACATGCACGAAATCGTTGAGGCAAAGTGCCGTAAGTTGACTGAGTACCATGGCAGAAATTCGAGGGGGAGATGGAATGAGATAGGGGACAAAGTATTTGTACTAAACTATGGCAGGGGTCCCAAATGGCTTGCAGGGACAGTAACAGACAAGGAAGGAAACAGGCTACTGGTAGTACAAATGGACAATGGCAAAACCTGCCGGAGGCATGTAGACCAAGTCAAAAGCAGATTTACCAACAACACTGCGGAACCAGAGGCAGACTACAATGTGGAACTCGCACCACACCTGGTGGACAGACAGAGGGAACAACCTGAGGAAAGGGCAATCCCAACAGACAGCCCAGGCGAGTCAACAACAATCACACCAATCGAAACAGACAGCCCAGGCGAGATACCAGCAACCACACCCAAAGAAAAACAGACACCAAGGCAAACAACTGAACCACAACTCAGACGCTCCACGCGAGAGCGTAGACCACCTGAGAGACTAAACCTATAAAGACAATAAGACCTTGGGAGAGGGTGATGTCATGTATCTTACATTATTATATATAACTGTATCCTAACATGCTATACGTGACTAATAAGATATGACCTGTAACCACCAGCATACCTTACCACCAGGAGTGCACTTGCAAGAGACAGGTATAAAAGGACAGGTCTCAGGCAAGTGCAGCATTCCAGAGCTGTGAAATAAAGGTGCAGGTCCAGAGTGACCTTGACTTCACTACATGCCTCGTGTGAATCTGTACTGAGGGGACAGAACTTTACAATTCCAAGTGTGGCCTCACCAATACCCTGTACAACTGTAGCAAGACTTCCCTGCTTTTATACTCCATCCCCTTTGCAATAAATGCCAAGATTCCATTGGCCATCCTGATCACTTGCTGTACCTGCAAACTATCCCTTTGTGTTTCATGCACAAGTACCCCCAGGTTCCGCTGTACTGCAGCACTTTGCAATCTTTTTCCATTTAAATAATAACTTGCTAAATAATAATGTGTCAGTTTGGCTCCGTTGGTCATATTCTTGGCTCTGAGGGTGTGGGTTTTAGATCTTCCCAGGACGTAAACTCATAACACAGATTGAAACCATAGCACAGTACTGCAGTGGGTTTTCTGTGAAAGACGTGGTTTTTCAAATGAGACATTAACCCTTTTAAATCAATATTAACGATCCCATGGCACAATCCAATGAAGGGCAGTCAGTTATCCTGGTGTCCTGAGCAATATTCCTCTCTCAACCAATCAATGCCAAAGGTAGATAAGAACATAAGAAATAGGATCAGGAGTAGGCCATACGGCCCCTCGTGCCTGCTCCGCCATTCAATAAGATCATTGGCTGATCAGCGACCTCAGCTCCACTTTCCCGCCCGATCTCCATATCCCTCAATTCCCCGAGACTCCAAAAATCTATCCATAAGCTAGTCATCCATTCCAATGCTAGTTGTGGGATCTTCCTATACAAAATGGCTGCAATATTTGTTTACAGACCAAGAATCACTGCCTGGTAAGGTAATTAATTGAATGAGAAGAGTTGGAATAAGGTGCTATCCAAATACAAGTCTTTCCTTAAATAGCCTAATGAGTGCTGGAGTTGAATAAGAAAATGATCAATCTTTTTCATCTACATTTTGCTTTCCAATGTTCATTCTCCCCAACTTCAGATTTCCTAGAATGATGAGAAGAAGTGGGAATTCAGACATACCCCATTGCTGTGTCCCCTAGACAAATAGTCCTTCCACATCCAGCATCCTGACTCCCCAAAGCCTTTCCACCATCTACAAGGCACAAGTCAGGCATACGATGGAATACTCTCCACTTGCCTGGATGAGTGAAGCTCCAACAACACTCAAGAAGCTCGACACCATCCAGGACAAAGCAGCCCACTTGATCGGCACCCCATCCACCACCTTCAACATTCACTCCCTCCACCACCAGCGCCCCCTGGCTGCAGTGTGTACCATCGACAAGATGCACTGCAGCAACTTGCCAAGGCTTCTTCGGCAGCACCTCCCGAACCCGCGACCTCCACCACCTAGAAGGATAAGGGCAGCAAGCGCATGGGAACACCACCACCTCCAAGCTCCCCTCCAAGCAACACACCATCCTGACTTGGAAATATATCAGCTGTTCCTTTATTGTCGCCGGGTCAAAATCCTGGAACTCCCTCCCTAACAGCACTGTGGGAGCATCTTCACCACACGGACTGCAGCGGTTCAAGAAGGCGGCTCACCACCACCTTCTCAAGGGCAATTAGGGATGGGCAATAAATGCCGGCCTTGCCGGCGACACCCTGAAATTGGAGCGAATCACAGAACGGCTCTTGTCATGCGAGCTGCGTGCTTCTCCTTCTCAGCTCTCCTGTCAAGAGCACAGGCACGCCAGCAATGTCTTGCCAATGAAAGAAGCAGCCAGAGTTCGCAAGGAGAAGACGGCAGGGTCAATAAACTGACGGAAAATGGGCCACAGCACCTTCTTCCTCTGAACATAGCCTGCGACCGTCCAGATCTTGGGACGCTGGAGTGGGACTTGAACCCACAACCTTCTGACTCAGAGGCGAGAGAGCTGCCCACCATGCATCCTAGTTCATCTTGCCAGAAAGAACCCCCCCCGCCTCCTCAGGCCCCCGCCGCCCCCCATCCTGCCGTTCTAACTGCTTACATTTATGTAGTAGCTTCAACGTAGCATAACATCTGAAGCTGCTTCACAGCTGGGGCTCAGCTCCAAAGACGAGTAGGAGAGAATCTGGAGAAAGTGGCCTACAGGCTCTGTCAGTGAGAGAGGTTTGAAGACTGATGTTGAAAGTAGGGCGAAATGGAGCAAGACACAGGGGTTTAAGGAGGGAGTTCCAGATGGCGAATGGCTCTATCATTGAGCACCAAACAACAATAATTTGTATTTTTAGCGTAATGAAACATCCCAAGACGCTTCACAGGGGTATTATGACATGAAAAGTTCGACACTGAGCCGCAAAAAGTAGAATTTAGCGCAGGCGACCAAAAGCTTGGTCAAAGAGGTATGTTTTAAGGAGCGTACTGAAGGAGGAGAGAGAGTTAGCGAGGCGGAGAGCTTTAGGCAGGGAGTTCCAGAGCTTGGGGCCCAGGCAACAGAAGGCACGCCACCGATGGTTGAGCGATTTATAATCAGGGATGCTCAAGAGGGCAGAATTAGAGGAGCACAGACACCTCGGTGGGGGAGTGGGATATGGAGGCTGAAGGAGATTACAGAGCTAGGGAGGGACGAGGGCATGGAGGGAGTTGAAAACAAGGATGAGAATTTTGAAATTGAGGCGTTGCTTAACCAGGAGCCAATGTAGGTCAGCGAGCACAGGGGTCTTGGGGGGAGCGGGACTTGGTGCGAGTTAGGACACGGGCAGCTGAGTTTTGGATCACCTCTAGTTTGCGTAGGGTAGAATGTGGGAGGCCAGCCCGGAGTGCGTTGGAATAGTCAAGTCGAGAGGTATGGATGCGGAGAGAGCAGAGCAGAAGGGAAGGCAAGCTTTCAGAGCAGACAGAGAGCAGGCCTTGAGGAGGCTACACAGGTGGGAGATGAGGATGCCAAGATTTGAAGATGTAGATTTGGATTTTTTTTTAATCGATGCAATGGGGGAATGAGGAGCCAACGAAGATCAGGAAGAATGCTTTCTATCTTAGATACTTCTATCAGTTGCCTCCTTTCTAGGCTGACGCCTCTACATTTCTCCAATCTTTCCTCAGAAGTTATTTGAAGCTAGGATTCAGGTGGAATTGGGTTATATGCTGGTTTTATTGTACATTTTTATCAGCTAGGGACCACCCTGAGTGCTCTGAGTTAAGCTTGCTCATTCATTGAAGAAGTTTTGCACTGCACCAACCCTGAATTGCTTCGAAAACTACATTTTAATAAAAATAAAATCGATATCCAATTGTGCATGCTCATTTTAAAAACTTACAACCCTTCAGTGTGGGATTGTAAATGGGCACGCTAGCAGCAATCTCCTGTAGGCACTGGTGCATTGAACTTAAAATCCTTGTCCTGGTCTACAAGGCCCTCCATGTTCTTGGTCCCTCCCTGTCTCCCATTCTAGCTCCACGGGCCAGTGCACTGTGGTATATGTGGCTAGAGCAAATGACAGACAAACACGATGAGTTGCTCGTCCCTGTGCTGACTTTATTAGGCCAGCGTGAACTGAGCATGCTCATACTAAGCCATGTGACACACCATATTGTAATGTATGCACCTGTGACCATGCTCACTAGTTTATAGAGGTGTTGAGTGTTCCACATTTATGTTGAATGTGCGAGGTTGCAGCCCCTCTTTTTCAATATTTGAAGGGGCTGCTCCTCAAATTCTGGCTGCACTTCAGTCCCACGCTCCTGATTTTTGGGCACCCTGTGCGGAGGTGAGCGGGCAGGTTGGAAGGCCTCCTCGCAGGACTGCTCCTGGGCCTGGCCAAGGAGGCCATCAGCCGGTCCAGGCAGCGGGCGGTCGAGGGGGTCGTTCAGCCCGACTGCCTGCCTCTATTCCACGGTTACATCCGAGCCAGGGCGTCCCTGGAGATGGAGCACGCGGTGTCCACCGGTACGCTCTCGGCGGGCGCCGGAGGGACTGGAGTGCATCATCACCCCCGGCAATCAAATTTTAATTTGATCTAAGTTTCCGTTAAAGTTTTATTTGGAAATTTGTGGGTTCTAGTGCCAAAAGGGGCCGCTTGATTTAAAGTGTCTATCTAAAATAGTTATAGAGCTGTTGAGTTGGGCGTGGCTTAGCCAGTCACGTGATGTTCACAAGACTCAATAAAACCCCAGCTAGTTGGGTTCGGGGGATCCACGATGGGGCAGGTGGTAGTAAGACTGGTGGATGAACTGGTAATGTGTAGTATGATTGTTAAACCTTTGCTAATAAACCAACTAGTTCTTAATAGCAATGTGTTGCTATGAATCTTCAAGCAAAGAATTCTTGAAGCAAATACATTACACATGTGACAACACATTACGAGCACAAATTCAATTTTTACAATTTTGGCCAACTTTGAACTTCCTCTCCTTTCCCACACTCTTTTCACTCTCTCCACGGCACAGACTTTAATTGTCCTGCCATTACATTCTGGAACACACTCCCTAAAGCCTCTATCTCACCTCTGTCTCCTCCTTCAAAAACCTTCTCGAAACCCACCTCTTTCGCCCATGCCTTCCGTCAAAAACAAAGAAAGACTTGCATTTCTATAGCACCTTTCATGACCTCAGGATGTCCCAAAACATTTTACAGCCAATTAAGTACTTTTTGATGTGTAGTGCAACGTGGGAAACGCAGCAGCCAATTTGCACACAGCAAGCTCCCACTAACAGCAATGTGATAATGAGCAGATAATATTTTTTTGCTGATGTTGATTTAGGCATAGATATTGGCTCCAGGAATAATTCCCCTGCTCTTCTTCTAAATAGTTCCATGGGATCTTTTACGACCACCTGAGAGGGTAAATGGGGCCTCGGTTTAACGTCTCATCGAAAGACGGCACCTCCGACAATGCAGCGCTCCCTCAGCACTGCACTGGCGTGTCAGCCGAGATTTATGTGCTCAAGTCCCTGGAGTGGGAGTTGAACCCACATCCTTCTGCCTCGGAGGCAAGAGTGCTGCCCACTGAGCTACAACTGACGCTTCGAGCAACTTCCTAACTCTTCTCCCATCATTGTTTGATGTCGAGGTTTGCCTCTGTGAAGCACTTTATTACATTCAAAGGTGCTAAAAAAAAATGCAAGTTGTGGTTATGAAGGAAGTGCGCAAATTCTTTGTGCATTTCTGATTTCAACTTCTACTGGCACACAGATTAAATCTTCCCTCAAGTTTGCCTACAAAATGGGAAACGTGTGCTACTTCAAAAATATATTTCGAACCAATTGCATTAGAATTCCAGTAAATATTGAATAGTCAAGCCAGGAAAACTAGGGATTTAAACATTGGACATTACTGATGGAGACTCGACAGATCATTTTATGAAGGAACTTTGAGATAGGCACCTCTGCACACTACTGGAAGTTTACCGCCCACATTTTACAACTGTGAGGTAGGCATCAGCCTGACCAAATAATCTCAGCATACGGGAGGAAGTCAGGCAAAGATATTTTCAACATAGACGGAATGGCTTCCGTCTGCTTTGCTGTATCATCTTTACAAATCATCCGACTCGTTCTCCATCCTCTCTCTCGGCCACAGGTTCACCTCGAAATGGGCGCATTGACAGGCACACAGAGAAATTAGGCAGAGTTTGCTGTTGAAAGCGGAATTAAATGTGCAAAGGTGTTATTGTTTGAGCCAGGTGCGGGTGCTGTCGGGCGAGCTGCGCTTCTTGTATTCCAGCAAAAGGAAAGCGCTGATGGACGGTTGTCATGGGGATGGAGCAATCATTGGTTGCGTGTGCAATGCCTGAGTACCTTCTCGACTGGGTGAGCGTGTCACTGGAGGTCAGCAGCAGCACATCTAATTCCTTCAGAGCGCTGCGCTGATCTATAAAAGAAACTGCTCGTTTCTTTTTCATTCGTCTAAGCTCTAGTAGTTAAAAGACAAAGGGAAAAGTGCTGAGTAATTCTGTAATAGAATTTTACTGGGTTTCATTGCTCTGTCTCGCCTAACCACGGGCCATGATGAATAAAGGTGAGCAATGTGCCTATGTGGTCCCGCTTACCCATCACCCCCTGTGCTCGCTGGCTTACATTAGCTCCCGGTTAAGCAACGCCTTTATTTCAAAATGCTCATCCTTGTTTGCAAATCCCTCCATGGCCTCGCCCCTCCCTATCTTTGTAATCCCTTCCAACCCCCCCCCCCCCCTCCCACCCACCAAGATATCTGCGCTCCTCTAATTCTGTCCTCTTGAGCATCCCTGATTATAATCGCTCGACCATCGGTGACCGTGCCTTCTGTTGCCTGGGCCCCAAGCTCTGGAACTCCCTCCCTAAACCTCTCGGCCTCTCTTTCCTCCTTGAAGATGCTCCTTAAAACCTATCTCTTTGTCCAAGCTTTTGGTCACCTGCGCTAATTTCTACTTATGCAGCTCGGAGTCAAATTTTTTAGCTCATAATACTCCTGTGAAGCGCCTTGGGAATGTTTTACTTCGTTAAAGGCGCTATATAAATACACGTTGTTGATAGTCACTTTATCCCCAAAGCCTCCACCTCTTCTTCCGCCTACTTTACTTGAGCCTCATTTTGCTTGTCCTCCACTTCTGTTTGTGTCTCACTCTGCCACAATTGTAAATGGGCCAACAGGCATCTTTCTCTGTGCTGCTCTTCTTCCAGACAAGGGCTGTCCACGGGAGCCCTGCATGGCTGGAGGTGCGGTCCTTCGGATGAAACATCAAACCAAGGCTGTATCTGTCTGCTCAGGAGGTGGTGAAAGATCCCGTGGCAGTGTTGGAAGTGAGGAAGACGTGCATTTCTATAGCACCTTTCCCAACCACCGGACATTCCAAAGCACTTTTACAGCCAATGAAGTACTTTTTCGAGTGCAGTCACTGTTATAATGTGGGAACCGCAGCTGCCAGTTGGTGCACAGCAAGCTCCCACAAATAGCAATGTGATAATGACCAGATAACCTGATTTTGTTTGGGGGATAAATATTGGTCAGGACACCGGGGAGAACTCCCCCTGCTCTTCTTCGAAATAGTGCCATGGGATCTTTTACATCCACCCGAGAGTTTGAAGTCTCATCCGACACCTTCGACAGTGCAGCACTCCCTCAGCACTGCATTGGTGTGTGAGCCTAGATTTTTGTGTTCAAGTCCCTGGAGTGGGGCTTGAACACACAACCTTCTGACTCAGAGGCGAGTGTGCTGCCCACTGAGCCATGGCTGACACGTGCAGGCCGAAGTATTCTTGGCCAATGTGCTTCCTTCTACCAACACCATTTGCCATTTGTGGGACCTTGCTGAGAGCAAATCATCTGCTGCCTTTCCGTGTGTAACAAAGACCGCACTTCGAAAATAGCGCAGAGCACTTTGGGACATCAATCTGAGGATCTGGGAAGCGGCTATTTTCTTGCAAGTCATTTAATTTCCAGCCAGAGTCAGGGGGAGCAATCAGCAGCAAGAATCGCTCGTGACATTTTCTACTTCCCAGCTTTAGAGCACCTTCACCACACGGACTGCAGCGGTTCAAGAAGGTGGCAAACCACCACCTTCTCCAGGCCAATTAGGGATGGGCAATAAATGCTGGTCATGCCAGCGATGCTCGTATCTCGCGACTGAACGCATTAAAGGCAAATCGATTCTGGCTGAAGCATTCTGTACTGTAAACACGATCGATTTCTTCCTTGAGTTTTGCTATCTTGTCAGAGACACGAACATCATTGTAGCACGACAATCTGGAGACGTGTCCACTCATTCCAATGTGTCCTGCAGCTCCGATCTGATGCCTCCCTGTTATTGTCGGTCAACTTATCTATTGCACAGCGATGTTATGTGGAACTTGCAATCAAAGTCTTGTCACATCAATCAGAGGAGAATGCGTACTGTGAATTGGCATAGCACCACATTCAGCCGGCAGTAATAGCAGAGAGCGACAATGATTTCGCTCTCAGCAAAACGCCGTTGAAAAGGGGTGAAAGCCTGTCAGTGTCACCTCACACTCAGCACTTTGTTTTTCGACAGGCAAATGTGGAAGTGACAGCAAAAGGAATCTGATGTGCTTGGGAGCAAGGACAGGAGGAGTTGCCGATGACGAGATAGCAGAGAAAAAAAATCGATCGTGTTTGCAGTACAGAAGGCTTCAGCCAGAATAGATTTGCCAACAGCCTTCAATGTGTTTGGTCACGAGAGACGGGCGTAGCTGGCAAGGCCAGCATCGTCCGCACGCCCGACACGAGACTCCCGAAGCAAACGCTCTACTCAGAACTCCTACCCGCCAAGCGAGCCCCAGGTGGGCAGAGGAAAAGCTTCGAGGACACCCTCACAGCCTCCTTGATAAAGTGCAACATCCCCATCGGTACCTGGGAGACCCTGGCCAAAGACCGCCCTAAGTGGAGGAAGAGCATCCGAGAGGGCGCTGAGCACCTCGAGTCTCGTCGCCGAGAGCATGCAGAAAACAAGCACAGGCAGCGGAAGGAGCGTGCGGCAAACCAGACTCCCCACCCACCCGTTCCCTCGACCACTGTCTGTCCCACCTGTGACAGAGACTGTAATTCCTGTATTGGACCATACAGTCACCTGAGAACTCACTTTTAGAGTGGAAGCAAGTCTTCCTTGATTTCGAGGGACTGCCTATGATGATGATAATTTATCCCTAATTGCCCCTTGAGAAGGTGGTGGTGAGCCGCCGCCTTGAACCGCTGCAGTCCGTGTGGTGAAGGTGCTCCCACAGTGCTGTTAGGGAGGGAGCGTGTCCGAATCCGATGCTTAGGTCGAAATCGAGGGATCTTTTACATTCAGCTGAGGGGGCAGACGTGGCCTCAGTTTAACGTCTCATCTGAAAGACGGCACCTCCGACAGTGCGGTGCACCCTCAGCACTGCACTGAGAGTGTCAGCCTAGATTTCTGTGCTCAAGTCCCTGGAGTGGGACTTGAACCCACAACCTTCTGACTCAGAGGGGAGCCACTGCTGACATTCGATTAATTTGTTTAGATTAAAAGATCCCTCAACCATCGGTGGCCGTGCCTCCTGTTGCCTGGGCTCTGGAACTCTGGAACTCCCTCCTTAAACTTCTCCGCCTCTCTACCTCTCTTTCCTCCTTCAGGACACTCCTTAAAACATACCTCTTTGACCCAGCTTTTTGGTTACCTGTGTTAATTTCTACTTATGCAACTCGGTGTCAAATTTTTTGTCTTATATTACTCCTGTGAAGCACCTTGGGATGAATCACTACATTAAGGGCACTATATAAGTACAAGTTGCTATTATTTTTTTGTACCTTCAAACTTTTCCCAGACTGTAAGAACACCAGCATCTCTCCTTCTTGTTCCCTAACAATTGGGTTGATTCCTGAGATGAAGGGGTTGTCTTATGAGGAAAGGTTGAGCAGGTTGGGCCTATACTCATTGGAGCTTAGAAGAATGAGAGGGGATCTTATTGAAAAGTATAAGATTCTGAGGGGGCTGGACAGAGTAGATGCAGAGAGGATGTTTCCCCTCGTGGGGTCGCCCATTTAAAACGGAGATGAGGAGGAATTTCTTCCCTCGTGAATCTTTGGCATTCGCTAGTCCAGAGAGCTGTGGAGGCTGGGTCATTGAATATATTCAAGGAGGTGATATATTCTTGAACTACAGGAGAGTCAAGGGTTATGGGGAGCGGGCAGGAAAGTGGAGTTGAGGCCAAGATCGGATCAGCCATGATCTTATTGAATGGCGGAGCAGGCTCGAGGGGCCGTATGGCCTACTCCTGCTCCTAGTTCTTAAGTTCTCAATGTGCCCAGGTGTCATTTTACTCCTCTTAACCAGCCTCCTTTCCCGCACGAGCTCACTGACGCTGTCATTAATCATGTTATATTCGTCCAACAAATTTTCAGTGTACATCTGTAGCACCATAACTCAGACAGATCCGCTCAACGGTCATTACATTTCAGCATTCTACTGATCAAGTGCTTGATTTCACCGTTACATAGGAGCCCTACATGTTGTTAACTGCCTCTCAATTGGTGTCTTTCATTTAGCATCTTTGTTCCTGCGACCATCTGATGAACATTTATTTTCAATCTATGCGCCAAATTGATCTGTTTTCCATTCTCAAGCACCTCTCGTAATGTCTTTTTTATTTGCGATCATTGTTGTATCGTTGACTTTGTTTGTTTATCAGTTTTCCATTGATCCTTAACCTACATTTTATGTCATCCAAGATTGTCTCCCGTGATTAATTAGAGTTACAGGAGTTTGAATTGACGAAAATAAAAAGGAAGGTAATCAAGAACCCGAACTACGGCCAGACAAAATGGAGACAGTTCACAAAGGAAAATGAGACAAAGGTGTTATTTCACCAAATCTTTTTAACCATATCAATGATTTTATTCACGAACAATAGTAACATGAAGTACACTGATAATCCTTACAAGTGTAGTTTTTTATTCGTTCCCAGGATGTGGGCGTTGCTGGCAAGGCTGGCATTTATTGACCATCCCTAATTGCCCTTCAGAAGGTGTTGGTAAGCTGCCTTCTTAGAATAATAGAAACATAGAAAATAGGTGCAGGAGTAGGCCATTCGGCCATTCTAGCCTGCACTGCCATTCAATGAGTTCATGGCTGAACATTCAACTTCAGTACCCCATTCCTGCTTTCTCGCCATACCCCTTGATCCCCCGAGTAGTAAGGACTCCATCTAACTCCTTTTTGAATATATTTAGTGAATTGGCCTCAACAACTTTCTGTGGTAGAGAATTCCACAGGTTCACCACTCTCTGGGTGAAGAAGTTCCTCCGCATCTCGGTCCTAAATGGCTTACCCCTTATCCTTAGACTGTGACCTCTGGTTCTGGACTTCCCCAACATTGGGAACATTCTTCCTGCATCTAACCTGTCTAAACCCGTCAGAATTTTAAATGTTTCTATGAGGTCCCCTCTCATTCTTCTGAACTCCAGTGAATACAAGCCCAGTTGATCCAGTCTTTCTTGATAGGTCAGTCCCGCCATCCCGGGAATCAGTCTGGTGAACCTTCGCTGCACTCCCTCAATAGTAAGAATGTCCTTCCTCAGGTTAGGAGACCAAAACTGTACACAATACTCCAGGTGTGGCCTCACCAATGCCCTGTACAACTGTAGCAACACCTCCCTGCCCCTGTACTCAAATCCCCTCACTATGAAGGCCAACATGCCATTTGCTTTCTTAACCGCCTGCTGCACCTGCATGCCAACCTTCAATGACTGATATACCACGACACCCAGGTCTCTTTGCACCTCCCCTTTTCCTAATCTGTCACCATTCAGATAATAGTCTGTCTCTCTGTTTTTACCACCAAAGTGGATAACCTCACATTTATGCACATTATACTTCATCTGCCATGCATTTGCCCACTCACCTAACCTATCCAAGTCGTTCTGCAGCCTCACAGCATCCTCCTCGCAGCTCACACTGCCACCCAACTTAGTGTCATCCGCAAATTTGGAGATACTACATTTAATCCCCTCATCTAAATCATTAATGTACAGTGTAAACAGCTGGGGCCCCAGCACAGAACCTTGCGGTACCCCACTAGTCACTGCCTGCCATTCTGAAAAGTCCCCATTTACTCCTACTCTTTGCTTCCTGTCTGACAACCAGTTCTCAATCCATGTCAGCACACTACCCCCAATCCCATGTGCTCTAACTTTGCACATCAATCTATTGTGTGGGACCTTGTCGAACGCCTTCTGAAAGTCCAAATATACCACATCAACTGGTTCTCCCTTGTCCACTCTACTAGAAACATCCTCAAAAAATTCCAGAAGATTTGTCAAGCATGATTTCCCTTTCACAAATCCATGCTGACTTGGACCTATCATGTCACCTCTTTCCAAATGCGCTGCTATGACATCCTTAATAATTGATTCCATCATTTTACCCACGACCGATGTCAGGCTGACCGGTCAAAAATTCCCTGTTTTCTCTCTCCCTCCTTTTTTAAAAAATGGGGTTACATTGGCTACCCTCCACTCAATAGGAACTGATCCAGAGTCAATGGAATGTTGTAAAATGACTCTCAATGCATCCACTATTTCCAAGGCCACCTCCTTAAGTACTCTGGGATGCATTCCATCAGGCCCTGGGGATTTATCGGCCTTCAATCCCATCAATTTCCCCAACACAATTTCCCGGCTAATAAGGATTTCCCTCAGTTCCTCCTCCTTACTAGACCCCCCGACCCCTTTTATAACCGGAAGGTTGTTTGTGTCCTCCTTCGTGAATACCGAACCAAAGTACTTGTTCAATTGGTCCGCCATTTCTTTGTTCCCCGTTATGACTTCCCCTGATTCTGACTGCAGGGGACCTACGTTTGTCTTTACTAACCTTTTTCTCTTTACATATCTATAGAAAGTTTTGCAATCCGTCTTAATGTTCCCTGCAAGCTTCTTCTCATACTCCATTTTCCCTGCCCTAATCAAACCCTTTGTCCTCCTCTGCTGAGTTCTAAATTTCTCCCAGTCCCCAGGTTCGCTGCTATTTCTGGCCAATTTGTATGCCACTTCCTTGGCTTTAATACTATCCCTGATTTCCCTTGATAGCCACGGTTGAGCCACCTTCCCTTTTTTATTTTTACGCCAGGCAGGAATGTACAATTGTTGTAGTTCATCCATGCGGTCTCTAAATATCTGCCATTGTCCATCCACAGTCAACCCCTTAAGTATCATTCGCCAATCCATCCCAGCCAATTCACGCCTCATACCTTCAAAGTTAGCCTTCTTTAAGTTCTGGACCATGGTCTCTGAATTAACTGTTTCATTCTCCATCCTAATGCAGAATTCCACCATATTATGGTCACTCTTCCCCAAGGGGCCTCGCACAACGAGATTGCTAATTAATCCTCTCTCATTACATAACACCCAGTCTAAGATGGCCTCCCCCCTAGTTGGTTCCTCGACATATTGGTCTAAAAAACCATCCCTTATGCACTCCAGGAAATCCTCTCCACCGTATTGCTTCCAGTTTGGTTAGCCCAATCTATGTGCATATTAAAGTCACCCATTATAACTGCTGCACCTTTATTGCATGCACCCCTAATTTCCTGTTTGATGCCCTCCCGAACATCACTACTACTGTTTGGAGGTCTGTACACAACTCCCACTAACGTTTTTTTCCCTTTGGTGTTCTGTAGCTCTACCCATATAGATTCCACATCATCCAAGCTAATGTCCTTCCTAACTATTGCATTAATCTCCTCCTTAACCAGCAATGCTACCCCACCTCCTTTTCCTTTTATTCTATCCTTCCTGAATGTTGAATACCCCTGGATGTTGAGTTCCCAGCCCTGATCATCCTGGAGCCACGTCTCCGTAATCCCAATCACATCATATTTGTTAACATCTATTTGCACAGTTAATTCATCCACCTTATTGCGGATACTCCTTGCATTAAGACACAAAGCCTTTAGGCTTGTTTTTTTAACACCCTCTGTCCTTTTAGAATTTTTCTGTACAATGGTCCTTTTTGTTCTTTGCCTTGGGTTTCTCTGCCCTCCACTTTTCCTCATCTCCTTTCTGTCTTTTGCTTTTGCCTCCTTTTTGTTTCCCTCTATCTCCCTGCATTGGTTCCCATCCCCCTGCCATATTAGTTTAACTCCTCCCCAACAGCACTAGCAAACACGCCCCCGAGGACATTGGTTCCGATTCTGCCCAGGTGCAGAACGTCCGGATTGTACTGGTCCCACCTCCCCCAGAACCGGTTCCAATGCCCCAGGAATTTGAATCCCTCCCTGCTGCACCATTGCTCAAGCCACGTATTCATCTGAGCTATCCTGCGATTCCTACTCTGACTAGCACGTGGCACTGGTAGCAATCCCGAGATTACTACTTGAACCGCTGCAGTCCATGTGGTGAAGGTGCTCCCACGGCATTGTTAGGGAGGGAGTTCCAGGTTTTTGACAGAGTGACGTTGAAGGAACGGCCGATATATTTCCAGGTCAGGATGGTGTGTGTGACTTGGAGGGGAACGTGGAGGTGGTGGTGTTCCCATGCACCTGCTGCCCTTGTCCTTCTAGGTGGTGGAGGTCGTGGGTTTGGGAGGTGCTGCCGAAGAAGCTTTGGCAAGTTGCTGCAGTACATCTTGTAGATGGTGCAGCCACGGTGCACCGGTGGTGGAGGGAGTGAATGTTGAAAGTGGTGGATGGGGTGCCAAACAAGCGGGCTGCTTTGTCCTGGATGGTGCCGAGCTTCTTGGGTGTTGTTGGAGCTGCACTCATCCAGGCAAGTGGAGAGTGTTCCATCACACGCCTGACTTGTGCCTTGTAGATGGTGGTGAGGCTTTGGGGAGTCATGAGGTGAGACACTCACCCCAGAATACCCAGCCTCTGACCTGCTCTTGTTGCCACAGTATTTATGTGGCTGGTCCAGTTAAGTTTTGGTGTACCAAGTGTGTGTCTATATAAACTAACTACATGTGTTGACTCATGTGGAGAATATACACCAGCACAGATGGTGGTCTCTACGTTGGGGAGACCAAATACAGATTGGGACCTCACTTTGCTGAACACCTCCATTCAGCCTGCAAGCCAGACCCTGAGCTTCTGGTCGCTTGCCATTTTAATTTTCTGTCCCACTCCCGCTCTGTTCTTGGCCTCCTACACTGTGCCATTGAAGCTACACGGAAGCCAGAGGAAGAGCATCTCATCTTAGGTGTGGTACTTTAAGCTTTCCGGCCTCAACATCAAGTTTATCAAATCCAAACCACTGCTCTCATTTTTTACACACATCAGACGCTGGCAACGATTCTGCTGTTAACTTAATCTCTCCCGTTGTAATTCATTTGCTTAAGAATTCATAGCAACACATTGCTATTAAGAACTAGTTGGTTTATTAGCAAAAGGTTTAACAATCACACTACACATTACCAGTTCATCCACCAGGCTCACAACCACCTGCCCCATCGTGGATCCCCCGAACCCAACTGGCCGGGGTTTTATTGAGTCTTGTGAGCCTCACGTGACTGCCTAAGCCACTCCTTACTCTGAGCAAAACGTCATTGAAAAGGCTCTATAACTATTTTAGATCGAACTTTAAATCAAGTACCCCTTTTTAGTTGGGGCACTAGAACCCACAAATTTCCAAATCAACTAGGAACCTTGCCAAATCAAATTAAAATTCTGTTCCCAGAGGTGGTGATGCAATCCAGTCCCTCCGGTGCCCACCTCTCGCGGAAGGCCGCGAGCGTACCGGTGGACACGTGAGCTCCATCTCCAGGGACACCCTGGTGCGGATGTAACCGCGGAATAGAGGCAGGCAGTTGGGCTGAACGACCCCCTCAACCGCCCGCTGCCTGGACCAGTTAATGGCCACCCCAACAACAGCTCTACAACTATTTTGTAGAAAACAATTAAATCAAATACTCCCTGATTAAAAGGGGGAGGGGGGGGGGGAAGACACACAAGACTTTCAAACAAGTGCCCTCTTGTTTTTTTTTAGGGCACTAAAAGCACAAATTATACAATTGCCCCCTGGGTAAAGGGGGGTGGACACTAAAGCCGGCACAATAAACAAATTAAACTTTAGACATTTAATATCAAATTAAAATTTGGTTGCCGGGGATGATGATGCACTTCAGTCCCTCCGGCGCCCACCTCTCGCGGAAGGCCGCGAGCGTACGGGTGGACACCGCGTGCTCCATCTCCAGGGACACTCTGGCTCGGATGTAACCACGGAAGAGAGGCAGGCAGTCGGGCTGAACGACCCCCTCGACCGCCCGCTGCCTGGACCGGTTAATGGCCACCCCAACAACAGCTCCACAAACCTGTGAGCATACTCACAGGTGCGAACATTACATCTGCCTTCCACCCTATCACAGACCTTCCCATTCCTTCGTTCCCACATTACAGCAGTGACCACACTTCATTGGTTGCAAAGCGCTTTAGGGCATCCTGAGGTCGTGAAAGGCACTCTACAAAGGCAAGTCTTTCTTTCCTCTCTTCTCTTTTCCCAGCCTCAATACTTGCTTAAAACCTGATACATCCGTAGCATTTTCAAGTTCTGGCAAAAGGTCAGCGAACTGAAATGTGTGATATATTCTTACATCATCACGAAGAAGCACAAGATGGCTCTGAACAGACCTTGCCACATGATCCTTTTATTGTTTACATCAGTAGTTGCATTACCACAGTCGTCCACTGAGGGAAAGCTCTATTACAAAACGTGAATGCTGTTTCTCTCTGCACAGATGCTGCCTGACCTGCTCAGTTTTTCTCACAATTTTCTGTCTATATTTCCACACAGACCTGTTGGTCCAAATAGCCTATTCTGTGCTGTACATTCAATGTTGTTCCACGAACAATATGATAGGCTAGAATAGATAACTTTCGCAAGAATAGATTCCAATTGAGTTGAAGAATCCTGAGTGAGGATATTGTTGGAAGGGAAGAGTTTTCTCACCCTCTCCTGTTTACCCTCAGGCACAGTACGTCTCGGAGAACTCTTCAGTTCAAACAACTGCTTTTCAAACGAACTGGAGTACTCTTTCAAATGCTCATCCTCTAACCTCTTACTGGTTAAAAAGAAAACTCCTCTTGATATAAACGGATGTCGCAATACTCCGTCTAACACACATCTAAGCACCACCAGAATATCGCTGTCACAGCTTCACTGCTAAACTTCTAGAAAGGAATCAGCACTTTGCTAGTCTGCTTCAAACATACAAATCTTCGTAACAAACCATTTATTTTTTTGATCAAAGAGACGACGCTACTAATTAAATCAAAGGGGGGAAAAAAAAACTTGATCATCTGACTGCTCGATCTTTACGTCAGTCAAACAGGCATTTCAAATCTTAGCTTTTTAATTAACATGAATGCTGTTCAGAGGGCTCCTATAATGGCCAAAAAGGTAGTGTAGCACTGAAATAAGAACATAAGAAATAGGAGCAGAAGTAGGCCATATGGCCCCTCGAGCCTGCTCCGCCATTTAATACGATCATGGCTGATTTGATCATGGACTCAGGTCCACTTCCCTGCCCGCTCCCCATAACCCTTTACTCCTTTATCGCTCAAAAATCTATCTCCACCTTAAATATATTCAAAGACCCACAGCACTCCGGGGCAGAGAATTCCATATTCCCTCTGAGAGAAGAAATTCCTCCTCATCTCAGTTTTAAATGGGCAACCCCTTATTCTGAGACGATGTCCCCTAGTTTTAGTTTCCCCTATGAGTGGAAATATCCTCCCTGCATCCACCTTGTCGAGCCCCCTCATTATCTTTTATGTTTCGATAAGATCACCTCTCATTCTTCTGAACTCCAATGTGTAGAGGCCTAGAACAGCACCTCATCAA
Source organism: Pristiophorus japonicus (assembly GCF_044704955.1). NCBI lineage: Eukaryota > Metazoa > Chordata > Chondrichthyes > Pristiophoridae > Pristiophorus > Pristiophorus japonicus. Next base: position 49,473,006 of record NC_091998.1, read on the forward strand.
CATCAAGTTCAGCAATTTCAGATCATAACCTCTGCCCCCATTTTTTTTCAAACTGCAGCTGCTTCTGATTATTCCCATTTACACCTCCTCCAGACCCACCTTTTGTTAACTTGTCCCATTACCATCCCCTTTTGCTTGCTCCAGCATCCCTTTTTGTCATTTAACACCTCTAACAGGCTAACTAACAAAAAACAGAGAGTCGGGATAAATGGATCATTTCCTGTTGGCAAACAGTGACTAGTGGGGTGCCGCAGGGATCGGTGCTGGGTCCTCAACTATTTACTGTTAAGTATGGAAAACTCCACAAGACTCTGAGTACTGTGAGCTAAAACTGATGTGACCTTAGTCTCTTTAATACAACTCGAGAGTGCCTAAGCAGCCTGGCAGACAACTTTTTATACTCCCTTGCACGAGGTGCGCAGGTGACACTTGGGCCTCCAACAGTTGCGCCCTCTGGTGGTAAGTCTTACACAGTTACAATGTTTACATACATAATATCACTCCCCCCCCCCCCCCCAAAATCTTTGATACAAATTATAAATAAGTTGAGACGATCCGGGGATCGTCTGAGGTCATAGGTGAGTTGGTCGGACTATTGCTGCACTGTGGCGCGGCTGGTCTGTCAGGACTGTTGAGAATGGTGGGTTCATCCTCTTGATTGACAGCGAGGTCGATTGCTGGTTGGGTGTGTGTTGGTGGATCGATGATGGTGATGTCCTCTTCTGGTTGTTCCTGATTGTCGGTGATCTGCAGTTTGGTCTGATCCAACAGCTTTCTGCACGTTTGTCCATTCAATAGTTTGACTATAAACACTCTATTCCCCTCCTTGGCCAAGACAGTGCCAGGGACCCATTTAGGACCATGACCGTAATTAAGCACAAACACAGGGTCGGTAACATCAATGTTACGCGATACAGCCGCGCGATCGTGGTACATGTATTTAGATCCGGGTGGACTAGGGAGAGCCTGGTTTTGAGTGCTCACTTCATTAACAATTCTGTAGGGGAATCCCCAGTGAGCGAGTGGGGTTGCGTCCGGTAGCTGAGCAGAACCCAAGATAAGCGGGTCTGCAAGGAGCCTTCTGTCACGCGTTTCAAGCTCTGCTTGATAGTTTGGACTATCTGTTCCACTTGACTATCGGATGCGGGTTTAAACAGGGTAGACCTGATATGCTTGATGCCATTGCAGGTCATAACCTCGTTGAATTCCGAGCTGGTGAAACACGGTCCATTGTCACTGACAAGGACGTCGGGCAAGCCATGGGTGGCGAACATAGCCCGGAGGCTTTCAATGGTGGCAGTGGATGTGCTGGATGACATGAGTACCCATTCAATCCATTTAGAGTAAGCGTTCACTACAACTAAAAGCATCTTTAGAAAAGGGCCCGCAAAATCTACGTGGATCCTAGACCAATCAAGGTGTCTCCCTTGGTGCAGTGCTCAATTGTGAACAAGTGTTGCAGTGGTGTACGCATGGTTCTAAGTCCGAGTCAATGCCGGGCCACCAAACATGCGACCTGGCTATAGCCTTCATCATGACAATGCCTGGGTGGGTATTGTGTAGGTCGCGTATAAATGTTTCCCTGGCTTTTTCTGGCAGAACCACACGATTACCCCATAAGAGACAATCCAACTGGATGGACATTTCATCTTTGTGTCGGATAAACGGCTGAAATTCATCTTGCATTTCCGCGGGAACGGCCGACCAGCTCCCATTGAGGACACAATATTTACAATTGATAGCACAGGATCCTGGCTGGTCCAGGTCCTGATCTGGTGAGCAGTGACGGGTGACCCCTTGCTCTCAAAAGTATCCATGACCAGAAGCAAGTCTGCGGGCTGCGCCATTTCCACCCCGGTAGTGGGCAATGGTAGCCGACTGAGGGCATCAGCACAGTTCTCCGTGCCTGGTCTGTGGTGGATAACATAGTCATAGTCGGACAATGTTAGTGCCCATCTTTGGATGCGGGATGATGCATTGGTGTTTATACCTTTTGCTTTCTGAAAATAGCGAAATGAGCGGTTTGTGGTCGGTTTCAAGCTCAAACCGAAGTCCAAATAGGTATTGGTGCATTTTCTTAACCCCATATACACATGCTAATGCCTCTTTCTCGACCATACTGCAGGCTCTTTCAGCTTTAGACAGACTCTAGACGCGTATGCAACCGGTTGAAGTTTTCCCGATACATTGGTTTGCTGTAACACACAGCCGACCCAATACGAAGATGCATCACAAGCAAGTACTAATCGTTTACACGGGTCATACAGTACAAGTAACTTATTAGAACAAAGTAGGTTTCTGACCTTCTCAAAGGCTGTCTCTTGAGATTTAGCCCAAATCCAGTCACCATCCTTATGTAGCAACATGTGCAATGGTTCCAGCAAAGTGCTTAACCCGGGTAGAAAATTACCAAAATGGTTGAGGAGTTCCAGGAACGAATGCAGCTCCGTCACATTCTGTGGTCTGGGTGCATTCTTGATGGTCTCTGTCTTTGAGTCCGTGGGTCTGATGCCATCTGCCGTAATCATTCTTCCCCAAAATTCGACCTCTGGTGCCAGGAAAACACACTTGGAGCATTTCAGCCTGAGTCCCACTCTGTCTAGTCGACTTAGAACCTCTTCCAGGTTGTGCAGGTGTTCAGTGGTATCATGACCGGTGATCAGGATGTCATCTTGAAACCAAATGGTGCGCGGAACCGATTTCAGCAGACTCTCCATGTTCCTCTGAAAGATGGCAGCAGCCGAGCGAATCCCAAAAGGGCACCTGTGGTATATAAACAGTCCTTTGTGCAGGTTGATGTACGTCAATCTTTTCGAAGATTCAGCCAGCTCCTGTGTCATGTAGATGGAGGTTAGGTCCAACTTGGTGAACGACTTCCCCCCGCTAACGTTGCGAACAGGTCATCAGCCTTGGGTAGCGGGTACTGGTTTTGTAACGAGACTCAGTTGATCGTTACCTTGTAGCTCCTCAGATTCTGATCGTGCCATTGCTTTTCAACACCAGAACAATCGGACTGGCCCGCTCGTTGAACTCGACTGCCGATATGATTCCCTCTCATTGAAGTCTGTCTAGTTCGCTCTCGACTTTCTCCCTCATCATATATGGAACCGCTAGAGCCTTGTGGTGAACGGGCCTTGCATCGGGGACTAGATGGATCTGCATGTTGGCGCCTGTGAAGTTGCCGATGCCTGGTTCAAATAGCAACGGAAACTTGTTCAGCACTTGGGCGCACGCGGCATCATCCACTGAAGATAGTGCTTTGATATCGTCCCAGTTCCATCGAATCTTTCCCAGCCAGCTTCTGCCGAATAGCGTTGGGCCATCGCCTGGTACAATCCACAGCGATAAATCATGCACAGCTCCATCGTAAAATACCTTAACTGCCGCACTGCCAATGACTGGTATGAGCTCTTTGGTGTAGGTGCGCAGCTTTGTCTGAATCGGGCTCAGTTTTGGCCTTTTGTGCCTTGTTGCCCCACTGTTTCTCAAAAGCCTTCTGGCTCATAATTGACTGACTCGCCCCCGTGTCCAACTCCATTGATACCGGAATACCTTTCAATTTGACTTTCAGCATAATAGGAGGGCTCTTGGTGGTGAAGGTGTGTACCCCATACACTTCTTCCTCGGGTTGAGTTGCCTCTCTTGTTTGCTGTGCGTGATCTGTGCCGGATCGATCATCCTCTGCCAATTCTGCCACACGGTGAGTCGCAGCACTCTTGCACATTCGCTGGAGGTGCCCCATTGTTTCGCAGCCTTTGCACATGTAGTGCTTGAATCGACATTGATGGGCTCGATGATTACCCCCACAGCGCCAACATGGCACTAATGGATTTGCATTCACGCCCGATGGCAGACTCTGAGTCACCCTAGGTCTTGCAGCTGCAGATGTGTAGGCCCTGCCATATGCAGTTCTGCCTGCTAGTGACATTATTTTATGCACAGTACTTGCCGGTGAGCTTCGATGCTGGGAAGATATCTGTCTGGTATTATCGCTCATGGATATGAATGCCTGGGCTATCGTGATGGCCTTGCTCAGGTCTAGGGATTTGGCGGACAGCAGCTTGCGAAGAATGATCTCGTGGATGATGCCAAGCACAAAAAAGTCCCGCAGCATTTCCCTCCAAAATCCAGCAAATTCGCAAGTTCCCGCAAGGTGTCTCAGGTCGGCGACATAACTCGCCACATCCTGGCCCTCGGAGCGGTGGTGCATGTAGAAGCGATACCTGGCCATTAGGATGCTCTCCTTCGGCTTGAGGTAGTTCCAAACCAGCGTACACAACTCTGTATATGTCTTCTCTGCTGGTTTCTCCGGTGCTCGCAGATTCTTGATGAGGCCGTATATTGTGGACCCACACACGGTGTGGGAATCACCCTGCGCTTTATCGTCACCATCCAGTTCGTTGGCGACGAAGTACTGGTCGAGATGCTCAACAAAGGCTTCCCAATCATCACCCTCTACAAATCCCTCTAAAATACCAACAGCACCCATGACCGTGTGAAAGTTCGTAATCTGTTACTCGTCGCCAATTGTTAGGTATGGAAGAACTCCACAAGACTGAGTACTGTGAGCTAAAACTGATGTGACCCTAGTTTCTTTAATACAACTCCAGAGTGCCTAAGCAGCATGGCGGACAACCTTTTATACTCCCTTGCACGAGGTGCGCAGGTGACCCTTTGGCCTCCAACAGTTGCGCCCTCTGGTGCAAGTCTTACACAGTTACAATGTTTACATACATAACATTTACAATCTATATTAATGACTTGGATGAAGGGACCGAGTGTAATTAGCCAAGTTTGCTGATGATACAAAGATGGGTGGGAAAGCAAATTGTGAGGAGGACACAAAAAATCTGCAAAGGGATATAGACAGGCTAAGTGAGTGGGAAAACATTTGGCAGATGGAGTATAACGTGGGAAAATGTAAGGTTATCCACTTTGGCAGAAATAATAGAAAACCAAATGATAATTTAAATGGAGAAAAATTGCAAAGTGCTTCAGTACTGAGGAAGCTGGGAGTCCTTGTGCATGAAACACAAAGTTAGTATGCAGGTACAGCAAGTAATCAGGAAGGCAAATGAAATGTTGACTTTTATTGCAAGGGGGATAGAGTATAAAAGCAGAGGAGTCCTGCTACAACTGTACAGGATATTGGTGAGGCCACACCTGGAGTACTGCGTACAGTTTTGGTCTCTATATTTAAGGAAGGATATAGTTGCATTGGAGGCTGTTCAGAGAAGGTTCACTAGGTTGATTCTGGAGATGAGGGGTTTGACTTATGCGGATAGGTTGAGTAGGTTAGGCCTATACACATTGGAGTTCATAGTCTTAGAATAAGGGGCCGCCCATTTAAAACTGAGACGAGGAGAAATTTCTTCTCTCAGAGGGTTGTAAATCTGTGGAATTCTCTGCCCCAGAGAGCTGTGGAGGCTGGGTCATTGAATATATTTAAGGCGGAGATGGACAGATTTTTGAGCGATAAGGGAGTCAAGGGTCATGGGGAGTGGGTAGGGAAGTGGAACTGAGTCCATTATCAGATCAGCCATGATCTTATTGAATGGCGGAGCAGGCTCGAGGGGCCGAATGGCCTACTCCTGCTGCTAGTTCTTATGTTTCTCTCCTGCCTTCCACCCTATTACAGACCTTCCCTTTTGCTCGTTCCTCCTCTCCCACTATACCCTGCCTCTGCACCTGCTTAAAACCCGTTACATCTGGAACTTTTTTCAGTTCTGACGAAGGGTCGCCGACCTGAAACGTTAACACTATTTCTCTCTCCACAGATGCTGCCTGACCCGCTGAGTGTTTCCAGCGTTTTGGTTGTTTCAGGAAATGCTCAGGGGGTCAGGCAGCATCCGTGCATGTCGCTGGGCGTGGATCTCAGCAAGCGGCGAGGGCAGTGGTTCGAGGAACGCTGAATCCTTTGGCGATATCTGCAACCACGGGTGGACCTGAAACACGAAGGGTGGAACGTCCGTTGGAACCCGCGCCCAATTAAGTCGGAGACCGTTGCTGAGGAAAGAGACGTGGCCGTGAAAGCGAGTTTTAGTAGTTAGCTGATCAAATACGAGAAGGGTAACAGGAAGCAATGAAGGGGAATGAGATAAACGGAGTGTAGCACTGAGTTGTACAGACCAGATAGTCCTTGTGCTGGCACAGGTCGCCAGGCAGGGTTCGCTTCAGATCAGGGCTTGGGATGTAATTTAAAAACATTTTAGCTACTGCCTGCAATGGGACGATGGTAATGCTGGAAGGAGAGGATCAAAGGAGCTGAATGGTCCTCTGTATTCAATGGGGGGAAAATTGCAGTCGGAGGCTTTCTTCGGACAAATGCCTCCGACCCCCCCCCAAAAAGGTACAAAAATATCTGCTGGTCCTGAAGGAACGGAGGATTGCAGTCGGAGGCCTCCATTCTCTGTGCAGTGCACAGGAACATGTCCTCCAGGTAAGTATTCATATCCTGGAATCAAGTAGGCCTGGACCACCAATCACTGTGTAGTATTCTCATTGATAATGGGAGCTCTGTTTGTACGAGCTCCCATTGCTATCAATGAGAATACCTCCCTAAAACAAGAAACACAACACAATAAATAAAACACCTCACATCTTTAAAATTCAATGTCTTAGAAAACATTTTTTTTTGAATTTAAAAAAAAATGTGTTTTAATAGGGTTAAAAATAAACTTACCTTAATGGGCAGGATTTTAACATAAAAATTAGTGCGTTTAATTTTTCTATGTTTTAAAACTCTTACACTGGTAAAAGTAGATTATACGCCTGCTTTTACCAGGTGTAACAGTTTGAAGAGCATTTGCCGGGCCAGAGTTGGACAAATAACCCAATCTCTTCCGCGGAAATCCTTCCTGCGGGGATGTGTTGGATTTGTCAAAAGAAATTTTGACCGATGTGAAAAGCTGGTTGTTGGCGCATGCACATTGCGTGCTGAGAACTGGTATTTGTGAGGCCTTTTCGGGCAAGTGCGTGCATTGTACATACCTGGAGAGACCGCAATTCTGTGTACTGAGTTAGATGCTATCGGTTGGGGTGTTATGGTAACATTCATTACCCCATGGGCAGGCGAGGGCCATTCAGCAGCCTCTCTGTTTCTGGTCTTTAATCAGCATCTCTGCAGGAAAATGTTGGGAGGTAATATTTGGCTTTGGGTGCTAGCGTAAATTGGGTGACATCCGATCAGCCAGGCACTGTACATCTCTCCCGATTTGCAACTCCATTTGGAATTAATTCTGAGGCGTTGTGTATAATGGGCAGCCGATCCAACGCTGCCCGTTGGCGCAATCGCCCGAAACAAATTTGTAAGTCCCTCCTTCTCCTCTTCTAATAGTGCCGTGGGATTTGTTATGTGGACCTGCATAGGTTGTTTGTTTAACCTTTCGTCGGACAAACAGCACTTCCAGCAATGGAGAGCTCCCTCAGAACTGCACTGCCGAGCGTATGTGCCCCAGACTTGGACGAGGCTTGAACCTTCGAATTCAGAGGCGAGAGTGCTACCGTTGAGGCAGCAAAGGAGCTGCCCCCGGGACTGAGCATCAGTGTGAGTCATCGAATAATTGGGCTAGAAATTGGTCTCGGGCGGGGTCAGATTGCCCGCCCGTTATCCGCAGCGCCTGATAATCCGTTCCATTTACTGCAATGAGTTGAATCTCAGGCGCTGCGTATAGCGTCCGACTGCTCTGACACCGACTGTTCTGCCTCACTGCCTGTGACCGATTTTTACCCCATCACCGTCAGCAGAGAAGTGAAGAAAGGGGGTTGCGGAGGGATTCTGAGTAAATAAACTGTGATATGGAAACAGAAAATGCTGGGAATCTCAGCAGGTCAGGCAGCATAAGAACATAAGAACATAAGAAATAGGAACAGGAGTAGACCATATGACACCTCGAGCCTGCTCCGCTATTCAATAAGATCATGGCTGATCTGATCATGGACTCAGATCCACTTTTCCGCCTGCTCCCCATAACCCCTTATCTCCTTATCATTTAAGAAACAGTCTATTTCTGTCTTAAATTTATTCAATGTCCCGGCTTCCACAGCTCTCTGAGGCAGCGAATTCCACAGATTTACAACCCTCAGAAGAAATGTCTTCTCATCTCAGTTTTAAATGGGCGGCCCCATATTCTAAGATCATGCCCCCTAGTTCTAGTCTCCCCCATCAGTGGAAACATCCTCTCTGCATCCACCTTGTCAAGCCCCCTCATAATCTTATACGTTTCGATAAGATCACCTCTCATTCTTCTGAATTCCAATGAGTAGAGGCCCAACCTCCTCAACCTTCCCTCATAAGTCAACGCCCTCATCCCCGGAATCAACCATCTGTGGAGAGAAACAGAGTTAACATCTGCCCATATTTTTTTTCCCTTTCCTCCACTTTTTCACAACCCCCCTCTCCTGTTCTCTCTCTCTCCCAGGGCAGCTGGTGACGATTCCGCCATTCACACCCTATCTAGACTCATCTTTTGTTTCTTAACGTACCATTACCATCTCATTTTTGCCCATCATCCCTTTTGTCTCTCTAATCTCTCCTGCCTTCCACCCTACCACAGACCTTCCCCTTTTGTTCTTTCCTCCCCTCCCCCCTTTCCCTGCCCCCGCACTTCCTTAAGAATCTGTAACATCTCAAACTTTTCCAGTTCTGACGAAGGGTCACTGACCCGAAACGTTAACTCTGTTTCTTTCCACAGATGCTGCCTGACCTGCTGATTTCCAGCATTTTCTGTTTTTATTTCAGTCCGCAGCACTTTGCTTTTGTAAAATAAATGAGTTGCTCTCTTAATAAACCACAAGGAATCTCACAGCTTCTAAGTTTAAAATCGCTGCAATAGGTAAATGTGTGAGTGTGTGAAGGAATGATAGGAGGATTTTTTTGCAATTTTATGATGTTGTGCAGTAACATCGCAAAGCGCTACACCAAAACTGAAATCCAGTGGGTAAAGGTATCTTTAATGAACTCATAATGTGCCCATGGTCCAGACCTGACTGCTTTTTAATGAACATGTTGCTCTTCTCAGCAGAGGGAACATTATATCACATCGGTCCATAATTTCTATAAAGGAAGTACATGCATATATACTGGTGTTTCTCCATTGCTGTCTGCTGCACATATTTTATACTTCGGAACTGGTCATTGATGGTAATTTGTGGGCAGCTGCCCCAACATGGTCTACAGGGCTGTAGTAATACCCGCCCTCCTGTATGGTTCAGAGGCATGGACGATGTACAGAAGACACCTCAAGTCGCTGGAGATATACCACCAATGATGTCTCCGCAAGATCCTGCAAATCCCCTGGGAGGACAGGCGCACCAACATCAGTGTCCTCGACCAGGTCAACATCCCCAGCATTGAAGCACTGACCACACTCGATCAGCTTTGCTGGGCAGGCCACATCGTTCACATGCCAGGCACGAGACTCCCTAAGCAATTGCTCGATGCGGAGCTCCTTCACGGCAAACGACCCAAAGGTGGGCAGCGGAAACTTTACAAGGACACCCTGAAAGCCTCCCTGGTAAAGTGCAACATCCCCATCAACACCTGGGAGACCCTGGCCGAAGACTGCCCTAAGTGGAGGAAGTGCATCCGGGAGGGCGTTGAGCTCTTTGAATCTCAACGCCGTGAGCGTGAAGAGGTCAGGCGCAGGCAGCGGAAGGAGTGTGCGGTAAATCAGCCCCAACTCCCCCTTCCCCCGACGAATGTCTGTCCCACCTGTGACAGGGTCTGTGGCTCTCGTATTGAACTGTTCAGCCACCAAAGGACTCACTTTAGGAGTGGAAGCAAGTCTTCCTCGATTCCGAGGGACTGCCTATGATGATACTTCGGAACTGCTCGTTGATGGTAGCTTAGGACTAGATAATTTGTGGGTAGCTGCCCCAACATGGGCTACTAGTGGAATACACATCATCCTTAAAGAACACGAGCAGTTTTGTATGTCGTACACTTCCCCCCCCCACCCAAGGATTATAGTTTAACTTGTAGCAGACTTCCCGGCTTCATAATTCTATGTCCTCCTTCCAAAAGCTGTCTGACAATTGAATCCAATGATCACATATCTGATGGTTTTCATGACTCCACGGGTGTCCCGTTTAAAAAACCATTCGGGTAGAAAGAAAGACTTGCATTTCTATAGCATTTTTCATGACCTCAGGATGTCACCGCCAATGAAGTACTGTTGGAGTGTAGTCACTGTTGTAATGTGAGGTATGCGTCAAGCAATCTGTGCACAGCAAGCTCCCACAAAAAGTAATGTGATAATGACCAGTTAATATGAAATAGTGATGATTCAGGGATAAATATTGGCCCCAGGACACCGGGGACAACTCCCCTGCTCTTCTTCAAAACAGATCTTTTATGTCCACCGGAGAGAGCAGACTGGACCTCGGTTTAACGCCCCATCCGAAAGACGGCACCTCCGGCAGTGCAGCACTCCCTCAGCACCGCACTGGGAGTATCAGCATAGATTATGTGCTCAAGTCCCTGGAGTGGGGTCTTGAATCCACCACCTTCAGACTCAGAGGCGAGAGTGCCGCCCACTGAGCCACAGCTGAACAAGATTACGTAAAATAAAAAACTTTCCCATGTTTGCAGACTTCATTAAATCCGAGACTGATCCCGAGCATCGGAACACTGTTGCTCAGAAAGGCTGGGGGACCCCTGAGCTGTTGAGCCTTGTAATGAGGCAAGTGAGAGGAGATTTCATGGGTGGAATAAATCCGCATGTCTATGGCAAATTACATCGTGGCAGTCGGCACACGAGCACTGATCAAAGTGGAAAAAGGCAAGTTTAGAGTTGTTATGAAGAACTTTTCACATACCGAGTGATCAAGCCATGAAATGGATTCTGGATAGGGTTGTGAAGGTGAAAACCCTGGAATCATTTTATTTATGAAAATAAGAAAAAAAAGAACTTGGATTTATATAGCGCCTGACACGACCACCGGACGTCTCGTCGAGTTTTACAGCTGAGATAAGGAATCTCAGAGGGTTGTAAATCTGTGGAATTCGCTGCCTCAGAGAGCTGCGGAAGCTGGGTCATTGAATACATTTAAGACATAGATAGACAGTTTCTTAACCGATAATGGATTAAGGGGTTATGGGGAGCGGGCAGGGAAGTGCTGAGCCCATGATCGGATCAGCCATTAAATGGCGGTGCAGGCTCGAGGGGCTAAATGGCCTACTCCTGCTCCTATTTCTTATGTTTATAAGTACCTTTTTTGAAGTGTGGTCACTGTGGTAATGTGGGAAACGCGGCAGCCAATTTGCGCACAGCAAGCTCCCACAAACAGCAATGTGATAATGACCCATATAATCTGTTTTAGTGATGTTGATTGAGGGATAAATATTGGGCCCAGGACACCGTGGAGAACTCCCCTGCGCTTCTTCAAAATAGTGCCATGGGATCATTTACCTCCACCTGAGGGGGCAGACAGGGGCCTCGGTTTAAGGTGTCATTTGAAAGATGGCACCTCCGACAGTGCAGCACTCCCTCAGCACTGCACAGGAGTGTCCGCCTAGACTTATGTGCTCAAGTCCTTGGAGTGTGACTTGAACCCACAACCTTCAGACGCCGAGGCGAGTGTGCTGCCCACTGAGCCACGGCTGACACTTCAGAGACTATTTGATGGTGTATTGGCAGGAGTGTAGATTGTTTCTGATTGGTGTGCAGGACTGAGTCAAAAGCTTTCCCTCCTTTCCATTAGTCTTGGGATCTCTGAGCATACTTTGACACCTTCAGGGTAACTGACTTGGAGATGCACTTAAGGCCAACACCTCAAAGTGCTCAAATTAGAACATAAGAACATAAGAATTAGGAACAGGAGTGGGCCATCTAGCCCCTCGAGCCTGCTCCACCATTCAATAAGATCATGGCTGATCTGGTCGTGGACTCAGCTCCACTTACCCGCATTCTCCCCGTAACCCTTAATTCCCTTATTGCTTAAAAATCTATCTATCTTTGACTTGAATACATTCAATGAGCTAGCCTCAACTGCTTCCTTGGGCAGAGAATTCCACAGATTCACAACCCTCTGGGAGAAGAAATTCTTTCTCAACTCGATTTTAAATTGGCTCCTCCGTATTTTGAGGCTGTGCCCCCTAGTTCTAGTCTCCCCGACCAGTGGAAACAACCTCTCTGCCTCTATCTTGTCTATCCCTTTCATGATTTTAAATGTTTCTATAAGATCACCCCTCATCCTTCTGAACTCCAACGAGTAAAGACCCAGTCTACTCAATCTATCATCATAAGGTAACCCCCTCATTTCTGGAATCAGCCTAGTGAATCGTCTCTGTATCCCTTCCAAAGCTAGTATATCCTTCCTTAAGTAAGGTGACCAAAACTGCACGCAGTACTCCAGGTGCGGCCTTACCAATACCCTATACAGTTGCAGCAACACCTCCCTGCTTTTGTATTCCATCTCTTTCGCAATGAAGGCCAACATTCCATTTGCCTTCCTGATTACCTGCTGCACCTGCAAACTAACCTTTTGGGATTCATGCACAAGGACCTCCAGGTCCCTCTGCACTGCAGCATGTTGTAATTTCTCCCCATTCAAATAAAATTCCCTTTTACTGTTTTTTTTCCCAAGGTGGATGACCTCACACTTTCCGACATTGTATTCCATCTGCCAAACCTTAGCCCATTCGCTTAACCTATCCAAATCTCCTTGTAGCCTCTCTGAGTCCTCTACACAACCCGCTTTCCCACTAATCTTAGTGTCATCTGCAAATTTTGTTGCACTACACTCTGTCCCCTCCTCCAGGTCATCTATGTATATTGTAAACAGTTGTGGTCCCAGCACTGATCCCTGTGGCACACCACTAACCACTGATTTCCAACCGGAAAAGGACCCATTTATCCCGACTCTCTGCTTTCTGTTCGCCAGCCAATTCTCTATCCATGCTAATACATTTCCTCTGACTCCGCATACCTTTATCTTCTGCAGTAACCTTTTGTGTGGCACCTTATCGAATGTTTTTGGAAATCCAAATACACCACATCCATCGGTACACCTCTATCCACCATGCTCGTTATATCCTCACAGAATTCCAGTAAGTTAGTTAAACATGATTTCCCTTTCATGAATCTATGCTGCGTCTGCTTGATTGCACTATTCCTATCCAGATGTCCCGCTATTTCTTCCTTAATGATAGTTTCAAGCATTTTCCCCACTACAGATGTTAAACTAACCGGCCTATAGTTACCTGCCTTTTGCCTGCCCCCTTTTTTAAACAGAGGCGTTACATTAGCTGCTCTCCAATCCGCTGGTACCACCCCGGGGTCCAGAGAATTTTGGTAGATTATAACAAATGAATCTGCTATAACTTCCGCCATCTCTTTTAATACCCTGGGATGCATTTCATCAAGACCAGGGGACTTGTCTACCTTCAATCCCATTAGTCTGTCCAGCACTACCTCCCTAGTGATAGTGATCATCTCAAGGTCCTCCCTTCCCACGTTCCTATGACCAGCAATTTTTGGCATGGTTTTTGTGTCTTCCACTGTGAAGACAGAAGCAAAATAATTGTTTAAGGTCTCAGCCATTTCCACATTTCCCATTATTAAATCCCCCTTTTCATCTTCTAAGGGACCAACATTTACTTTAGTCACTCTTTTCCGTTTTATATAGCTGTAAAAACTTTTACTATCTGTTTTTATGTTTTGCGCAAGTTTACCTTCGTAATCTATCTTCCCTTTCTTTATTGCTTTTTTAGTCATTCTTTGCTGTTGCTTAAAATCTTCCCAATCCTCTAGTTTCCCACTAACCATGGCCACCTTATACGCATTGGTCTTTGATTTGATACTTTCTTTTATTTCCTTGGTTATCCACGGCTGGTTATCTCTTCTCTTGCCACCCTTCTTTTTCACTGGAATATATTTTTGTTGCGCATTATGAAAGAGCTCCTTAAAAGTCCTCCACTGTTCCTCAATTGTGCCACCGTTTAGTCCTTGTTTCCAGTCTACTTTAGCCAACTCTGCTCTCATCCCACTGTAATCCCCTTTGTTTAAGCATAGTACTCTCGTTTCTGACACAACTTCCTCATCCTCAATCTGTATTACAAATTCAACCATATTGTGATCACTCATTCCAAGAGGATCTTTTACGAGGAGATCGTTTATTTTTCCTGTCTCGTTACACAGGATCAGATCCAAAATAGCTTGCTCCCTTGTAGGCTCTGTTACATACTGTTCTAAGAAACAATCCCGTATGCATTCTATGAATTCCTCCTCCAGGCTACCCCCTGCGATTTAATTTGACCAATCGATATGTAGGTTAAAATCCCCCATAACTACTGCCGTTCCTTTTTCACATGCCTCCATTATTCCCTTGATTATTGCCCACCCCACCATGAAGTTATTATTTGGGGGCCTATAAACTACGCCGACCAGTGATCATCCCCATCATGCAAATAATGCCTGTAATTAATGACCTGCTCACCATGTTTTATTTTCAGAAAATCTGTTCTCCCACTATTTTTTTTGTGGATCGTGAATTATGGAGCATCCCTGATTTCAATCGCTCCATCATCGGCACCGTGCCTTCAGCTGCCTAGGTCCTAAACTCTGGAATTCTCTCCATAAAACCCTCTACCTCTCTCTCCTCCTTTTAGGACATCCTTAAAACCCATCTCTTTGACCAAACTTTTGATCACCTGTCCGAATATCTCTTGAGGTGGCTCGGTATCAAATTTTGCTTGATAACGCTCCTGTAAAATGCCTTGGGAAGTTTTACTACGTTAACAACGCTATGAAACATTTAAAATTCTTTAAGGGCTTGACTGGGTAGATGCAGGGAGGATGCTTCCCCTGGATGGGGAGTCTAGAACCAGGGGGTCACAGTCTCAGGATAAGGGGTCGGCCATTTAGGACTGAAATCAGGAGCAATTTCGTCGCTCAGAGGGTGGTGAATCTTTGGACTTCTCTACCTCAGAACTATGGATGCTCAGTTGTTGAGTATATTCAAGACAGAGATAGCTAGATTTTTGGATACTAAGGAATCAAGGGACATAAGAATATGAGAATTAGCAGGAGTAGGCCATACAGCCCCTCGAGCCTGCTCAGCCATTCAATACTCGCCACATTATAAAAAGGATATAGAGGCACTGGAGAGGGTGCAGAGAAGATTTACAAGGATGATACCAGAAATGCGAGGCTATATATATCAGGAAAGGATGAACAGGCTGGGTCTCTCTTGTCTTTATTTAAAAAAAAAGAAGGCTGAGGAGTGACCTAATAGAGGTCTTTCAAATTATGAAAGGTTTTGATAGAGTGGATACAGAGAGAATGTTTCCACTTGTGGGGAAGAGCATAACTAGAGGCCATCAATATAAGATAGTCACCAAGAAATCCAATAGGGAATTCAGAAGAAACTTCTTTACCCAGAGAGTGGTGAGAATGTGGAACTCACTACCACAGGGAGTGGTTGAAACGAATAGTATCGATATATTTAAGGGGAGGCTAGACAAGCATATGAGGGAGAAGGGAATAGAGGGTTATGCTGATAGATTTAGATGAAGAAAGACGGGAGGAGGCTCGAGTGGAGTATAAACGCCGGCATGGACTGGTTGGGCCGAATGGCCTTATTCTGTGCCGTATATTGTAATTCAATGTAATAAGATCATGGCTAACCTTCGACATCAACTCGACTTCACTGCCCTATCTCCATATCACTAATTCCTCCTGAGTGCAAAAATCTATCGATCTCAGCCTTGAATATACTCAACGACTGAGCATCCACAGCTCTCTGGTGCAAGAATTCCAAAGATTCACCACCGTCTGAGTGAAGAAATTCCTCTTCATCCCAGTCCTAAATGGCCAACCCCTTATCCTGAGTCTGTGCCCCCTGGTTCTAAACTCCCCAGCCAAGGGAAACAACCTCTCAGCACCTCCCCTGTCAATCGTCCTCAGAATCTTATACGTTTCAATGAGATCAGCTCTCATTCTTCTCAACTCCAGAGAGTATTGGCCCAATCTGCTCAATATCCTCATAGGACAATCCTCTCATCCCAGGAACCAATGTAGTGAACCTTTGTTGCACTACCTCTAAGGTAAGTGTCTCCTTCCTTAAATAAGGATGCCAAGACTGTGCACAGTACTCCAGGTGTGGTCTCACCAAGGCCCTGTACAATTGTAGCAAGACTTCCTTACGCTTATATTCAAACCCTCTAACAATGAAGGCCAACATCAATTTGCCTTCCTTATTGCTTGCTGTACCTGCAGGCTAACTCTGTGTGTTTCTAGTACCAGGACTCCCAAGTCTAAGGACATTCTTGCTATTGAGGGAATGCAGCGAAGGTTCACCAGACTGATTCCCGGGATGGCGGGACTGACATATCAAGAAAGACTGGATCAACTGGGTTTGTATTCACTGGAGTTCAGAAGAATGAGAGGGGATCTCATAGAAACGTTTAAAATTCTGATGGGTTTAGACAGGTTCGATGCGGGAAGAATGTTCTCAATATTGGGGGTGTCCAGAACCAGGGGTCACAGTCTAAGGATAAGGGGTAAGCCATTTAGGACCGAGATGAGGAGAAACTTCTTCACTCAGAGAGTGGTGAACCTGTGGAATTCTCTACCACAGGAAGTTGTTGAGGCCGGTTCACTAAATATATTCAAAAAGGAGTTAGATCAAGTCCTTACTACTAGGGGGGATCAAGGGGTATTGTGAGAAAGCAGGAATGGGGTACTGAAGTTACATGTTCAGCCATGAACTCATTGAAAGGCCTACTCCTGCACCTATTTTCTATGTTTCTATTTCAGAGATTCTGCTTTTCTGTTCTTCATAAAAGTGAATAACCTCACATTTTCCCACATTTTGCTTCATCTGCCAATTTATTATCCACCCACTTAACCTGTCTATGTCCCTTTGCAGGCTCTGTGTATCCTCCTCACCGTTTACTTTTCCACCGAGCTTTGTATTGTCAGCAAGCTTGGATACACTGCGCTCGGACCCTTCATCTAAGTTATTAACATAGATTGTAAATAGTTAATATAGATTGTATATCAAGGGATATGGGGATAGTGCGGGAAGGTGGCATTGAGGTAGAAGATCAGCCATGATCTTATTGGATAGCGGAGCAGGCACTTATTTCTTATGTTCTTATATAAATGCAAGTTTAAGTCGTTGAGTAAAGGAAAGTGCTCTCCAATACTTTATTATGTAAAGGTCAACTCTGGTAAAGAAGGAAAGAGTTGCTGTGATATAGATCCTTTCCTGTCCTCAAGATGTCCCATAGCCCTTCACAGCTAACTAATTACCTTTTTGAAGTGTAGTCATTGATGCTTTGGTGATTGTAATGTATGCACCTGCGAGCATGCTCACGGGCTTGTGGAGCTTTTATAACCCGGAAGGGGACCCAACCACCATGCAGGGGCTCCCTGTCTTTTACTAGGAACTCATCAGGGCCTGGAACAAAGTCGCCACCAAGCGCACTTCTCCCCCGTCTGGGGCGGTGGCTGTGCTTCGGGAGCCGCTGTTCAGGAAGCCGTACCTCCACGAGCACAGTTTTAGATGGCAGGCGGACGAGAGGGACGTGTCTGGCAAGGTGACCAGGGTCAGGGACCTGCTCCATGGCGGAGGAGCGGGCTGGATGGTGCCAGATGAGCTGGCATGGCGCCTATCCTGGTCCGGCGCGCGGCCGATGCCATCGAGTCACTAAAAACAGCTCTGGGCCCTGACTCCGTTACGTGTGTCGAGGAGGCTCAAGCACATGGGGTGATCCCGTCCGAACTGACCCCCGTCTGGACGGAATTCCTCATCGGCACCAAGCCCCGAAACCTCCCTCGGGTGCAGCGCCTCACGACTTGAGCCACCTCGGGGAAATCCCCTCCGTGCCTTGCAGTTCTGCGCGGAGGGGTTTCCTGTATGGGCTGCTCTTGCACACTCTCCACGTTGCCATCCTCATCTGCCGTACGGACACGCCATGGCACATCATCCTGCCGTCCAGAGGAGGCAGGGGTCCCCAGTGGAGTACTCTCTCCGTGGGAGTCCCCCCTTTATTTATTGGGGACTTGGCCAGGTGGGTGTTGCATGGAGCAGTCCCCTGCAATCCGTTTTTAAGTCGGTTGACGGACTCCCAGTCCGCATGTAATTTGTGCGGTCTGGAAGAGTCCGTGTTCCATGTTTATATGGAGTGTGTCAGATTGTAGCCCCTGCTCCAATATTGGAAGGGGCTGCTCCTCAAATTCAGGTTGCACTTCGTGCCCATCTTAGGGTACCAGATGTGGAGGGGAGTGGGCAGGTCGGAGGGTCTCCTCGTAGGACTACTCTTGGGCCTGGCTAAGGTGGTCATTAACCGGTCCAGGCAGTGGGCGGTCGAGGGGGTCGTTCAGCCCGACTGCCGGCCTCTCTTCCATGGTTACGTTCGTACCAGGATGTCCCTGGAGATGGAGCACGCGGTGTCCACCGGTACGCTCGCGGCCTTCCGTGAGAGGTGGGCACCGGAGGGACTGGAGTGCATCATCACCCCAGGCAACCAACTTTTAATTTGACCATTTAAAGTTAAAAGTTTAATTTGTTTAATTTGTCGATTTTAGTGCCCCTTTAATAAGGGGGCACTTGATTTATAGGTTCAACAAAATAGTTGTAGAACTTGTTGCATTGTGAGTGCCTTAGCCAGTCACGTGATGTTCACAAGACTCAATAAAACCCCAGCCAGTTGCGTTCGGGGGATCCACGATGAGGCAGGTGGTTGTGAACCTGGTGGATGAACTGGTTGGGTTCAGTTTGATTGTGAAACCTTTGCTAATAAACCAGCCAGTTCTTTACAGCAAATGTGTAGCTGTAAATTCTTAAGCCAAAAACCCATGAAGTAAATACACTCATAGGCAGTCCTGCGAAATCAAGGAAGACTTGCTTCCACTCTAAAAATGAGTTCTTAAGTGGCTGTACAGTCCAATACGGGAATTACAGTCTCTGTCACAGGTGGGACAGACAGAGGTTGAAGGAAAGGGTGGATGGGGTGTCTGGTTTGCCGCACGCTCCTTCCACTGCCTGCGCTTGTTTTCTGCATGCTCAAATACACTACAGTGATCAATACAGCAACCAACCTGTGCTCAACAATGTCACCCCAACAGCCAATGAGATGAATAACCGACTAATCCGCTTTGAGAACTCGCTGCTTCTCTTCCAAAAAAAAAAAGTGCCGCGAAATCTTTTATGCCCGCCTGACAGGTAGACGGGGCCTCTGTTTAACGTCTCATCTGAAAGACGGCACCTCTGACAGCGCCGGGAAAATGGGTGCAAAGTGGCCCAATTTAAGCCCTAGAATCTTTAAAGAGATGTGACCACTGGGGATGAGACTAACTCTGCGAATAGCCTGTGAAACGTGTGCATTAGGAGCCTGAATAAATGCACCCACCGAATAGCTGCTTTCCTGGTTTTGCAGATTTCTGGGTGGAAAGTAATTGAGTTCTGGAGTCTGAGCCCCATAGTCAATGATAATGTAATGGAACACACAAGGGCATCCCATTGTTATGCAATCTATTAGAAACGAGTGCACAGGTATAAAAAAAGCAATCAGACAGGCTAATAGAATGTTGGACTTTATTTCCACGGGGCTGGAATACAAAGAGAAGGTAGAGATGCTTCAGTTGTATGGAGTCCTGGTCAGACCCCGTATGAAGTACTGCGATCAGTGCTGCATATTGCACCGAAGCTGTGGCTCAGTGGGCAGCACACTCGCTTCTGAGTCAGAAGGTTCTGGGTTCAAGTCCCACTCAAGGGACTTGAGCACAAAAAAGAAAAATCTAGGCTATCACTCCCAGTGCAGTGCGGAGGTGCCGTCTTTTGGACATTAAACTGAAGTCCCGTCTGCTCTCTTGGGTGGAGGCAAAAAATCCCATGACACTATTTCAAAGAAGAGCAGGGGGGCGTTATCCCTGCTGTCCTGGGGCCAATATCTATTCCTTAATCCACATAACAAAAAAAAGCAGATTATCTGGTTATTATCACATGGTTGTGTGTGGGAGCTTGCTGTGCACAAATTGGCTGCTGTGTTTCCTACATTACAACAGTGACTACACTCCAATGAAAGTACTTTGTTGGCTGTAAAGTGCTTTGAGACGTCTAGTGGTTGTGAAAGGCGCTATATAAATGCAAGTCTTTTCTCTTTCTTTCTTTCGTGGGAATGCAGCGCAGATTCAGCAGAATTATACCAGGGCTTAGAGAATTACATTATGAAGGTAGAACGCATAAACTTGCCTTGAGTGTAGAAGATTGAGGGGTAGATCTGATTGAAAACATTCAAAGGATTTGATAGAATAGATGGCGAGAAACTACTTTCTCTGGGGGAAGAATCGAGATCAAGGGGACATAATAAAATTACAGCTAGGCCGTTCAGGATTGAAATCAGGCAGCAGCTTTTCACACAATGGCCCGTAAAAACCTTGAAAACTCTACCCCCAGCCGACTGTGTACGCTCAGACAACTGAAGCTGTCAAGACCGAGATCGATAGATTATTTTGTTCGGCAACCATTTGTTCCCTGAAGGCTTGACTATTCCAGTGCTCCCCTGGCTGGCCTCCCCTGTTCCACTCTGCGCAAACTTGCTATCATCAGCTCCACGGCGAGTCTCCCCTAATTGCATCCATTTGTGGGCCTTCGGAGCGGCTCTGAGAATGAAACTTTCTTTCAGGCGCAAGGACATTTAAAACTGAGATGAGAAGAAATTTCTTCTCTCAGAGGGTTGTAAATCTGTGGGATTCTCTGCCCCAGAGAGCTGTGGAGGCTGGGACATTGAATATATTTCAGGCGGAGATAGACAGGGAGTTAAGGGTTATGGGGAGCGGGCAGGGAAGTGGAGTTGAGGCCAAGATCAGATCAGCCGTGATCTTATTAAATGGCAGAGCAGGCTCGAGGGGCCAAATGGCCGACTCCTGCTCCTATTTCTTACGGTCTTATGACATGAATAGGTACGTTTTAAAAGCTTTTAAATAAATGCCTTTTTTTAATTAACTGCAGAACCGAGTACTGTACACAAACGTAACTCGTAAATGTTTGTGTCGTTTTTTTTGTTTAAAGTAATTTTCAGTTATTTAAAATTGGGTTACTCACAGGTAGTGGATAAGACGTGCTGATTAAAAAATGCTTATTTTTTTGTGTGGTCAACCCATTTTTACTGCCCGATTGCGCTGGTTCATGGCAGAGTTTGCGTTCGTCGATTTGCAAATGTGTGTGACCTGAAACCGGAGCAAAAAAAAACACTTCTGAACACGAGCGCAATTTGCATCCGGTCCGCCACTGATGTCTCAGGCCGAGATATTTGGGTGCCTCCCATTTAGAGAACACTCGCGAGGCACAGGACTCTATGCCATGCTCAGAAATCGCGCCTCTGGCGAGAATTTGGGGTTCCTGCCCCCCCCCAATAGAAGTGGAGCGCACGGTCGGGTGAGGGGAGCGGGGTGCAGCGTTACGCTACACACTGGGCCGCGTGGCCTGAATTAAAAGGAAAGTCCCACGCTGCAAACTCTGCGGAATAAAAAGGGTCCTACATGGAGCGAGGGCGGGTGGGGGGGGGTGCCAGTAGAGAGCCGGGCTGAGCGATCGTGGCATGGATCCCCCCTGCTTCCTGACCACAGTGGTGGGGGTGGGGAAAAAAACGGACATTTTTTTTGACGAGGGAGCCGTCCACCTCCTCTTTAATGCTCGCCCCGCCCGGAACGCGTCCCCTGAAGATTTCGCTGTTATCGCCCCGCGTGGCTTCAGGGGCCGATTGCCCAATTTATGGGTCCGGGGCGATGCGCACGCCGATGACATCATGAGCTCCGTGCGCAGGAGATTGTCGCACCATGCCGTAGAGCCGCCGCTAAACTCCTGCCGAATTTAGCGGGAGGCGTTAGCGGAGCCCCGCCCCGGTCGTTAACGGGAGGCGCAAGTGACCCCCAACTTCTCCCCCTTAATCTTCACATGATCGGAACCCCAATACTTCTGCAGTCCTCCAACGCAGTTGATATTTGTCTCTTCATTCAGTGATTAGAACTTTGTATAATGCACTGTTCAGATGGCGGGAGTGAGATGTTGGAAAAACGCTCCCTCTTCTGAGTACAAACTCACGCAGTTCCCCACCACATGTTGTGGGAGGCTTACTCGGGTGGATTTGCCTGCAGTAGTTGGGCTGTCCATGTTACAGGGCTCTATTAATGAGAGCCGAGGAGAATGCAAAGCAGAGAAGGTTTGAAACTGGATCGTGCACGACATCACTTCCTGAAATGTAGACCCGTTTGCAAACAGTCCCTGCCAAAGTGGTTCAGTGCAATATGATCACTGGAATTATAGTGGAGATAATAGTATCATTTATAATCCGAGTGTCGCTCCATCAAGTTCCAGGAAGAATCCTTTGCAGCAAAAGCTTGCAGACTGAAAGAGCCCGACTGATTTTTGGCTGCAAAACTGGAGAGGTCCCGATCAGCACCTTGGACAGAGGACTCTGCCTCCGATGTTGCTTTGACTGGTGATGTCGGTTCAAGAAAGAAAGACTTGCATTTATATAGCGCCTTTCATGACAGCCAGACTATCCGAAGTGCTTTACAGTCAATGAAGTCATTTTTTGAAGTGCAGTCACTGTTGTAATGTGGGAAACGCGGCAGCCAATTTGCGCACAGCAAGCTCCCACAAACAGCAATGTGATAATGACCAGATAATCTGTTTTTTTGTTGTGTTGATTGAGGGATAAATATTGGCCCCAGGACACCGGAGATAAACTCTCCTGTTCTTCAAAATAGCATCATGGGACCTTTTACTTCCACCTGAGTGAGCAGACAGGGCCCTCAGTTTAACAGCTCATCTGAAAGACGGCACCTCCGACAGTGCAGCACTCCCTCATCCCTGCACTTGGAGTATCAGCCTAGATTTATGTGCCCAAGTCGCTGGAGTGGGACTTGAACCCACAGCTTTCTGACCCAGAAAAACAGTGCTACCCACTGAGCCACTGCTGAAACAAGCAGTAACATAACTCTGCAACATAGACCGAATGCGTTCATACATCCACTAAACACTGAAGAGCTGATAGATTCTAATACACACATGTTGCTAAAGGACAAAAATAGGGATTAAGCAGATTATGTGAAGCCAAAGCAAATGTTTGCTTAATTGACTCATACTGACTCTGAAATACGCCCTCGTTATATGGAAGAGACCTACCAGTGGGAAATAGTTAGAAATAGTTAGTGCAAGCTAAGTGAACAAACGTGAAAACCGAGAAATCAAATACATATAAGTGTCTAAGTGGCATTACGTTTACATGATTTTTTTGCTAGAGACCTTAAAAAGCAAGTTATTTAAAAGTAAGTGTCAGCTATGGCTCAGTGGAGAGCACCCTTGTCTCTGAGTCAGAATGGTTGTGGGTTCAAGTCCCACTCCTCACATTTGAGCACAATAAATCTAGGCTGATACTCCAAGTGCAGTGTTGAGGGAGCGCCGCCCTGTCAGAGGTGCAGTCTTTTGGATGAGATGTTGAACCGAGGTCTCGTCTGCTCTATCAGGTGGATGTAAGATCCCGCGTCACTATTTCGAAGAAGAACAGGGAAGTTATGTCCTGTGGCCAATATTTATCCCTCAATCAACATATCAAAAAAACAGATTATCTGGGTCATTAACTAATTGCTTTTTGTGGGAGCTTGCTGTGCGCAAATTTGCTGCCGTGTTGCCTACATTACAACCGTGACTACACTCCAAAAAGTACTTCATTGTCTGCAAAGCGCTTTGAGACGTCTGGTGGTCGTGAAAGGCGCTATATAAATGCAAGTCTTTCTTTTCTTTCTTTGTTGCTTTCTCCCGTTTCATCTTGTCTTACAAGGATAATTAATGTCTTGTTACCAGGGATTTTTTTTTTAAGACTCTGCACAGAAGGTTTTTTGTCGCTTCTTGAAAGAAACTGTCACCCACGCTGGAGCCTCTGTGCTTCTCGTCAGCAATTAGCGTGCTCCAGGCGAAACATGGTTCATTACCAATCTGCAGAACTTTGAGCAGAAAACAAAGCACAGAAAATGCGCTCGGAAAGGAAACAAATTTTGTTTCATTTTAATTGCTTACACCAGCAGCAGTAAATTGACATTGACAAATATGGCATGCCTTGCAAACATCTTCTGCGGTCTTCCGACAACAACGGGCGCGCAAGCTATTCCTCGGTGGATTCATTGTACCTGCGCTTCACATTCTCCAGCATGCTCTGTTGCTCAGTATTATATGCACCGTGCTCCCAACAGCTGCCTGAAAGTGCGCACATTGTGCGATTCCATTTTCTCAACCCTCCGTCAAATGCCCGCTCTTCATAAACTCTTTTAAAAAGGGCTGGATTTTGGGCTTTGCTCATTTCGGGGCGGTAAAGTTCGCGCCCGGGATCAGTTTGTGCCTCAGTCATCAAAACTCGTCAGCTGGGCCCTGAGTGTAGGGTGGGAGCGCTAAGCGAGGTGTTGCGTACCTCTCTCAGGGCGCTAGCATGGGAAAATCCCGAGCTGGCCTGGGAGCGCTCTTGAGAGAGGCCCAGCTCCACAGGTCGGCAAGTAAAAGAGCTGGAGCCGCGAGTCTGGGACATCATGCCCCCCCCCCCCCCCCCCAACCACCCCCCCAGACCTGCGAGAGAACAGCTCCGCAGGTTGGGCTATAAAAGAGTGCCACTTCAAGCTCCAGCGCGAGCTGCTCCAAGTGTGCGACGATTTTGAGACGGGCGACTGGGTGACGTCATCAAAACCCTGGTTGCCATTTTGGAGCGTGGTCAGGAACATCAGCAGGGCCCAGATACAGAGGAGTGGGAAGGTCGGGGCGGATGAACGGCGAGTGCTTGTGGCGAGATGCGGTGAATGCTTGTGGCAGAGGAGCGGCGAGAGATTGTGGGCGGAGGTGCGACAGATGAGGGTACGGAGCCCAGAAGAGCCGAGGGCCCAGGGGCAGCACGGGCCCAGCCCACACTGCGATATGTGTGCACTAGGTCCGTGCAACAGAGCAGGTCTCCAGTCGTCCTGGTTAACCCTTGCCACTGGACCAAGACCTAGCTCTGTCGAGCCCGTGTGGTGGCTGGTGTGCAACGGTCACCCCACGTAAAAAAAAAAATCCACGCACAGACATCTTCCACCCCCTCAATTGGAGTTCAGGACTGGAACATCGGGTCCTTCATTGAAACATCTGTGAACTCATGTGGAAGCAAGTCATCCTCGTTCGAGGGACCGCCTACGAGGGAGAAAAAAAAATCCTGAAAAAACCCCCCCACCAAAAACATTCCCAATACACAGCCCACGTCACCACAACATCAATCGCAAAAAAAAAAAGCCAATCACACTTGCCCGAGGTGGACATTGCTTATCTCACTGCGGCCGGTATAGGTCGGGCCGCCCGCTTTCACAGGCGGTCCCAGCAGGGGGCGCTTTACGGGTCGGGCGGGAGTCAAACATCGAGCCGGTGTCACAATCAGGGGGCATTGCCCACCGGCTCGGCTCGCCTCTCCCGGGCGGTAGTGCTCCGCGCCCCACCGAAACCGGGCCCGAAAACCCCGGCGGGGCGCTGGGAGCTGGCCGCCCGCCCAGAAGAGCTCACCGTCGCCATTGCCGCCCCTCTGGGGGCGAAAACAGAAGCAACCAGGACCGGAAAATCCATTGCATACAGTTCTTCAAATGAACGAAAGGGCGCTGGCCTGAAAACTGGACCACGCAGCACCCGTTTTTCAGGCACTGCTCGATCGTGACGGGCACGAAGCGACCACGCAGATCCGGCTGGACTTGCCTCGCAGGCAAAATTGGACAAAGAAAGGCTTGCATTTACATAGCGCCTTTCACGACCACCGGACTTCTCAAAGCACTTTACAGCCAATAAAGTATTTGTTGAAGTGTACTGTGGGAAATGCGCCAGCCAATTTGCGCACAGCAAGCTCCCACAAACAGCAATGTGATGATGACCAGATACTGGGGCCGAAATTGCTCCTTCCCTTGAGGCCGGTCACCACTGGAAATCAGCGGCCAGGCTGTGGAGTGCAATGGCCGCCGAATTTTCGTGGAATGGCCGTCATTATCAAAATTCCGCTCCTGTGGTATCCCGGCGGTAACCCACTCTCCCCCACCCCCCCCACCGCTCCGCTGCTGCCGATCCGTCCTAAGTGCGTGATCAGAGCGCCCACCGCCGATGTTCCCCCACGACGGCAAAAATACCGCCGAGAAAATGCCAAAAGCCGCTTTTCTCGGGCGGTTCAACGAGGCTGTGGCCTTCTGAAATGGCGGTGCGGCTCCCGGTAACTGGGAGGACCCGCTGCCGCCATGTTTGTTTTTGTCGGCCGACTGCCAGGGCGGGCCGACAATTCCGCCCCCGGGTTCGGCCGGGCAGCCAACAGGCAGCCTGGCAATCCCCTCTTGTGTACCAGGCCGCTGGCCCGGCCGAAACCCTCCCGCACTGCTCCTCCCCTCGAAGTGAAGGTGAGAGCCGTGGTGACGCGGCGTCGTGATGATGTCATCAGCGCTGCGCTGATGACTGACAGAGGCGGGCTCTGTGCCCGCCCCGCGAGTGTGCTCACTGCCGCACTACCGCCCCCATTATGACCGACTTCTGGTCCACTGAAAGAAATGAGCCAAAGAGCGGAATTTCGCTCAAGAGGTCACCACATCCACCGCGGCGATAAAATCACCAGAAATGGCGTGCACGCGTCCCGTTTCCAACGGTGGGCTAATTCAGCCAAGCTGTGTTTTTTTTTAGTGATGTTGATTGTGGGATAAATATTGGCCATGACACCAGGGATAACTCCCCTGCTCTTGTTTGAAATAGTGCCACGGGATCTTTTACGTCCACCTGAGAGAGCAGACGGAGTCTCGGTTTAACACCTCATCTGAAAGGCAGCACCTCCGACAGTGCAGCACTCCCTCAACACTGTACTGGGAGTGTCAGCCTAGCTTTTTGTGCTTAAGTCCCTGGAATGGGAGTCGAAACCCACAACCTTCTGACTCAGAGGCGAGAGTGCTGTCCACTGAGTCACACAAGAGGCTTCCTTTATCCACTTGGTTTATGCCAATAAGGGGGTCTAATGCCCGTAACGGGCTCCTTGAGCAGGTATGGTTTGATCCGAGGCAGCTGGCGATACTGGCAAAGAAGGTAAATCATTTTCATATCCCCTTGACCCCTGACCCCACCTTAAAGGAGCCAACCTGCCAACCATGGTCCTTGCTGCCGGTCCGACTCCTGGCTTGATCACCCCCACTGCTCCCGACACCGACCCCCGTGATCCCCGACACACACGACCCCAACACCGACCTCCCCCACTGCTTGGATTTTCTCTTCCCCGTCGGGCTCTACGCGCTTGGCCGGCAATATTGAAATGAGGCGCACGGCCCAATATCTGGAGAACCTCTGATCTCGCCGTTCAGGCTTGGGAGTGCGGGAACTATGCACCCCCCCCCGGCCCCAAAAATGGTTCTCAGCCCACTTTCTAGGCCACTGTCCTTTCTACAGTGCAGTTTCATTACCTTTTCCTCATGATGTGGATATATTTATTTGGGCATTCTGTGACAACTGAAACGTTAGTCTATGTGGCCATCGGTGGCTGTGCCTTCTGCTGCCTGGGTCCTAAGCTCTGGAACTCCCTGCCTAAACCACTCCACCTTTCGGCCTCTCTTTCCTCCTTCAAGATGCTCCTTGAAACTGACCTCGTCACCTGCCGTTATTTCTTCTTATGTGGCTCGGCGTCAAATTTCAGCCTTGGGACAAAAGCAAAATACTGCGCAGGCTGAGAATCTGAAATAAATAACAGAAAATGCTGGAAATCTTGGCAGCACCTGTGGAGAGAAACAGAGTTAACGTTTTAGGTCTGTGACCCTTCGCCAGAACCTCGAGACATTTTACTGCATTAATCATCTTAGGCAGTCCCTCGGAATCGAGGAAGACTTGCTTCCACTCTAAAAATGAATCCTTAGATGGCTGAACAGTCCAATACGAGAACCACAGTCTCTGTCACAGGTGGGACAGATAGTCGTTGAGGGAAGGGGTGGGTGGGACAGGTTTGCCGCATGCTCTTTTCGCTGCCTGCGCTTGATTTCTGCACGCTCTCGGTAACGAGACTCGAGGTGCTCAGCGCCCTCCCGGATGCACTTCCTCCACTTCGGGCGGTCTTTGGCCAGGGACTCCCAGGTGTCAGTGGGGATGTTGCACTTCATGGTGCAGGCATGAATTGTTCCCGGTTGAATAACATTTCCTCTGCCCACCTTTGGCTCGTTTACTGTGTATGAGTTCCGATTCGAGCGCTTGCTTTGGGAGTCTCGTGTTTGGCATGCGAACAATGTGGCCCGCCCAGCAGAGCTGGTTAAGTGTGGTCAGTGCTTCAATGCTGGGGATGTTGGCCCCTGGTCGAGGACGCTAACGTTGGTGCGTCTGTCCTCCCAGGGGCTTTGTAGGAGCTTGCATTAAAGGCGCTATATAAATACAAGTTGTTGTTGTTCATTATGACGGGTAAAATTCAGCACTTTATTGCTTGTTAAAATTCTCTGCCATTCTATCGTGTATCTTGTTTTGCCGAGGATTGTCACCCTTACACAAGAACAGTTAAAAGGGCAACTCAGGTCTGGGCCAGTATAACTCATCATCCACTTTGGTAGCAATTATATGGAAAGCGTAGAGAAACACGCAGTAATTTCTCATTATTTTTGGCTTATCTGCTGCATGGTTCCACACAAAGATTATAATAAAACTTCCTGCCTTCTCTTTCATTACATAATCTCTTTCACAGTACAGTGTTGACTTTACTCGTATATTCTCAGCACACATCAAATTACCAATCTTCTGAGCTAGAACATTTTACACTTCAAATCACATTGATGGAAACAATAAATTATTTGGGGACTGTAAAATATTTACAAAAGTGGATTTCTGTTCCCGGTGCAAATTACTGTAATAATGGCAATACTGCCAAAACCAACAGTATCTAAATTATGCAAATTGAGGAAGGTACATAGAAAAGCAGATTGGCTCAACCGCTTGGCTTCATACATCGGTGAACTTAAGGCAAAACAAAGTTAAATCGACAAAAATGGCTGGAGAGAGACGAGCGAAATTCCTCCCCCAGCATCTTGAATCTCCCACACCCACAGCGCAAGTATTTCAACCGGGAAAATTCATGCCTGCAGCGTCTTCACGGACAACAGCAAAAATGCAGACCCACTTCTGCCCGTAATCCAGTATGACCTCCACACAACATAATTCCTTATTGGATTCTACATTGAGCTCCGTGATAGGACTGTAGTTAGTGGCTGTATCACTCTCTGTCTCTCTCTATCTATCTATATGGGCTAGACTTTCCACTTTGCTGGCTATCACCCAAAAATATGGGTGATGTTCGATGTCTCAGCCTCACCGATCGTTGGAACATCGGCCATTTTTTGGATCGCGATTTTCCACTCGGCGACA
Source organism: Pristiophorus japonicus (assembly GCF_044704955.1). Lineage (NCBI taxonomy): Eukaryota > Metazoa > Chordata > Chondrichthyes > Pristiophoridae > Pristiophorus > Pristiophorus japonicus. The sequence goes on from NC_091998.1 coordinate 49,502,376, forward strand.
GGCCAGCGATGTGAAATGGGCGATGCAAAAGGTCGGCGATGTGATGTGCGCCCAGCGAACGGCCAGCGATGTGGAAGGCAAAAGCTTCCCTAGCAACGGCCTTCTGCGCATGCGATTTTTTGTTCTTGGTGACTGTTTTTTCCGGTTTCAGGAGGTCAGGGGTCATCTACATATGTGCAGAAGGCACAGGGAGGGGGATTAGAGAGAGAGAGGAGAGATATCGAGAAGGCAGTGAATTGGAGGAGAGAAGAGAAAGAGAGTTCTACAGAGGTTTACAGATAGTTGACAGACTTTACAATATACTTAATATTTTATACGTTATAAGATACAGGTAAAAGTTATCATTATGTCTGAAATGCATCATGATACTGAGGGGGAGAGAAAGAGGGCAAAACCCTTCAGCGATAAAGCCAATGAGGCCCTCGCCGATGAGGTGCAGTCTCGGTGGGGCCAATTGACTCTGGGTGCTCACATGAAACCCCCACCCATTGTGTATCGAAAACCAGCATGTGCGTTACGAGTAATGGCAGAGAAACCATACGCCCCGTCACTATCAATAATTATTTTCACTTGCTATAAATGCACTTTTTAGTAAAAAAATACTTAATCTACTTAGCTAATATTAGTATAATTAAGTATAAGTATAAATGTGAGTGGATCTATCTGTAAAAGACTCTTAAATAACTCACAATATATAAGCTCAAGTATTTTAGCTGCCTCCTCCCTTCCTCTGAAATACAAAATGGCGTCCGTAGTGCCCAGTTGGGTGAGGAAGGCCCGGGAAAAGCAAGTATTCTCCACCGATGTTCTCGGTGAGCGATCAGCCTGGTGATGTGCCAGTGATGTGCCGAAAATTCCAACAGCGATGTGCGGGTGATCACCTCAGCGATCAGCTCGGTGAGGTGAGCCAAAACTTGGGGGCTTAATTTTCCGGCGATGTTCCAGCCTAAATTTCCAATTTTTGCCCAAAATGGGCGATTATATGGGCGATGTGAAGTGGAAAGTCTAGCCCTATCTTTATCTCTCTCTCTCTCTCTGCTCTCTCTCTCTTTCTCTCTCTCTAGCTCAGATGAATACATGGCTTGAGGAGTGGTGCAGTAGGAAGGGATTCAAATTCCTGGGGCATTGGAGCTGGTTCTGGGGGAGGTGGGACCAGTACAAATTGGACGGTCTGCACCTGGGCAGGACCGGAACCAATGTCCTCGGGGGAGTGTTTGCTAGTGCTGTTGGGAGGAGTTAAACTAATACTGCAGGTGGATGGGAACCTATGCAGGGAGACAGAGGGAAGTAGAATGGGGGCAGAAGCAAAAGATAGAAAGAAGAAAAATAAAAGTGGAGGGCAGAGAAACCTAAGGCAAAAAGCAAAAAGGGCCACATTATAGCAAAATTCTAAAGGGGCAAAGTATGTTAGAAAGACAAGCCTGAAGGCTCTGTGCCTTATTGCGAGGAGTATTCGGAATAAGGTGGATGAATTAACTGCGCAGATAGCAGTTAATGGGTATGATGTAATTGGCATCACGGAGACATGGCTCCAGGGTGACCAAGGCTGGGAACTCAACATCCAGGGGTATTCAACATTTATGAAGGATAGACAGAAAGGGAAAGGAGGTGGGGTGGCGTTGCTGGTTAAAGAGGAAATTAATGCAATAGTAAGAAAGGACATTAGCCTGGATGATGTGGAATCGGTATGGGTGGAGCTGCGGAATACCAAAGGGCAGAAAACGCTAGTGGGAGTTGTGCACAGACCACCAAACAGTAGTAGTAAGGTTGGGGACAGCATCAAACAAGAAATTAAGGATGCATGCAATAAAGGGACAGCAGTTATCATGGGTGACTTTAATCTACATATTGATTGGGCTACCCAAACTGGTAGCAATGCGGTGGAGGAGGATTTCCTGGAGTGTATTAGGGATGGTTTTCTAGACCAATATGTCGAGGAACCAACTAGAGGGCTGGCCATTCTAGACTGGGTGATGTGTAATGAGAAGGGACTAATTAGAAATCTTGTTGTGCGAGGCCCCTTGGAGAAGAGTGACCATAACATGGTAGAATTCTTTATTAGGATGGAGAGTGACACAGTTAATTCAGAAACTAGGGTCCTGAACTTAAGGAAAGGTAACTTCGATGGTTTGAGGCGTGAATTGGCTAGAATAGACTGGCAAATGATACTGAAAGAGTTGACGGTGGATAGGCAATGGCAAACGTTTAAAGATCACATGGATGAACTTCAGCAATTGTACATCCCTGTCTGGAGTAAAAATAAAACGGGGAAGGTGGCTCAACCGTGGCTAACAAGGGAAATTAAGCATAGTGTTAAAGCAAAGGAAGAGGCATATAAATTGGCTATAAAAAGCAGCAAACCTGAGGACTGGGGGAAATTTAGAATTCAGCAGAGGAGGACAAAGGGTTTAATTAAGAGGGGGAAAATAGAGTACGAGAGGAAGCTTGCTGGGAACATAAAAAGTGACTGCAAAAGCTTCTATAGATATGTGAATAGAAAAAGATTAGTGAAGACAAATGTAGGTCTCTTGCAGTCAGATTCAGGTGAATTTATAATGGGGAACAAAGAAATGGCAGACTCATTGAACAAATACTTTGGTTCTGTCTTCACGAAGGAAGACACAAATAATCTTCCGGAAGTACTAGGGGACCGAGGGTCTAGTGAGAAGGAGGAACTGAAAGATATCCTTATTAGGCGGGAAATTGTGTTAGGGAAATTGATGGGATTGAGGGCCGATAAATCCCTGGGGCCTGATCGTCTGCATCCCAGAGTACTTAAGGAAGTGGCCCTAGAAATAGTGGATGCATTGGTGATCATTTTCCAACAGTCTATCGACTCGGGATCAGTTCCTATGGACTGGTGGGTAGCTAATGTAACACCACTTTTTAAAAAGGGAGGGAGAGAGAAAGTGCATAATTATAGATCGGTTAGCCTAACATCAGTGGTGGGGAAAATATTGTAATCAATTATTAAGGATGAAATAGTAGCGCATTTGGAAAGCAGTGACAGGATCGGTCCAAGTCAGGATTTATGAAGGGAAAATCATGCTTGACAAATCTTCTGGAATTTTTTGAGGATGTAATTAGTAGAGTGGACAAGGGAGAACCAGTGGATGTGGTGTATTTGGACTTTCAAAAGGCTTTTGACAAGGTCCCACACAAGAGATTAGTGTGCAAAATCAAAGCACATGGTATTGAAGGTAATATACTGATGTGGATAGAGGACTGGTTGGCAGACAGGATACAGAGAGTCGGGATAACCGGGTCCTTTCCAGAATGGCAGGCAGTGATTAGTGGAATGCCGCAGGGCTCAATGCTGGGACCCCAGCTCTTTTCAATATACATCAATGATTTGGACGAAGGAATTGAGTGTAATATCTCCAAGTTTGCAGATGACACTAAACTGGATGGCGGTGTGAGCTGTGATGGGACGCTAAGAGGCTGCAGGGTGACTGAGACAGGTTAGGTGAGTAGGCAAATGCATGGCCGACGCAGTATAATGTGGATAAATGTGAGGTTATCCACTTTGGGTGCAAAAACGCGAAGACAGAATATTATCTGAATGGTGGCAGATTAGGAAAAGGGAGGTGCAATGAACCTGGTCATGGTTCATCAGTCATTGAAAGTTGGCAGACAGGTACAGCAAGCAGTAAAGAAAGCAAAAGGTATGTTGGCCTTCATAGCTAGGGGATTTGAGTATCGGAGCAGGGAGGTCTTACTGCAGTTGTTCTGGGACTTGGTGAGGCCCTGGAATATTGTGTTCAGTTTTGGTCTCCTAATCTGAGGAAGGATGTTCTTGCTATTGAGGGAGTGCTGCGAAGGTTCACCAGACTGATTCTCGAGATGGCTGGACTGACATATGAGAAGAGACTGGATCAACTGGGCCATTATACATTGGAGTTTAGAAGGATGAGAGGGGATCTCATAGAAACATACAAGATTCTGACGGGACGGGACAGGTTAGATGCAGGTAGATTGTTCCTGATGTTGGGGAAGTCCAGAACCAGGGGACACAGTCTTACGATAAGGGGTAAGCCATTTAGGACTGAGATGAGAAGAAACTTCGTCACTCAGAGAGTGGTTAACCTGTGGAATTCCCTGCTGCAGAGAGTTGTTGATGCCAGTTCATTGGATGTATTCAAAAGGGAGTTAGATATGGTGCTTACGGCTAAAGGGATCAAGGGGTATGGAGAGAAAGCAGAAAAGAGGTACTGAGGGAATGATCACCCATGATCTTATCTAATGGTGGTGCAGGCTCGAAGGGCCAAATGGCCTACTCCTGCACCTATTTTCTATGTTTCCATGTCTATGTTTTATCTCTATCTCTATCAGTTATGGCTCAGTGGGTAGCTCTCACCTCTGAGTCAGAAGGTCATGGCTTCAAGCCCCACTCCAGAGATTCAAGCCCACAATCTATGCTGACGCTTCATGGCAGTATTGAGGGAGTGCTGCACTGTCAGAGGTGTCGTCTTTCAGATGAGACGTTAAACTGAGGCTCTGTCTGCTCTCTCAGGTGGAGTTAAAAGATCCCATGGCACTACTTTGAAGAAGAGCAAGGGAGTATATCCCCGGTGTCCTGGGCCAATATTTATCCCTCAATCAAAAACAGATTATCTGGTCATTATCACATTGCTGTTTGTGGGAGCTTGCTGTACGCAAATTGGCTGCCGTGTTTCCCACATTACAACAGTGACTACATTCCAAAAGTACGGGTTGGACCTCTCTGGTCCCGGATTCTCTGGTCCGGAAACGGACTTCAGCTTCGGTTTCCCGCGCTTCCTGGCTCTCGGTGTTCATTGCTGCAGAGACAGTCAGCGAAGCCCGAGTTTCGGAGCCTGAGCCAGAGCGAGGCAGAGGCGATCAGGAGCCCGTGCGCCGTCGACAGGTACCGGTTTGCCGAGGGTCAGTCTCTTACTGGCTTTCATACCGCAGAAACCACGCACGTGCAAATTATTTGGTTGGGCCGCGCAGCGGGGGAGGCAGGCTGGCTGACGGAGGGGTGGGGCGGAGGAGCGATGCTCCCAACGACACTGAAGTTTCAGCCCAGATTAAGTGCCCGAGTGCCAGGGTCGGTGCTCGAACTCACAGCCTTCTTGCGCATCGGCGAAAGCGCTCGCCAATGTTCTGGAGCCTTTTAACTTGGAACTATGTAACAAACATGATGAGGGAGGGAGGCTAAGCTTGAACTAGTTAGACCACAGCTGGAGTACTGCGTGCAGTTCTGGTCACCGCATTGTAGGAAAGATGTGATTGCACTAGAGTGGGTACAGAGGAGATTTACGAGGATGGTGCCAGAACTGGAAAATTTTAGCTATGAGGAAAGATTGGATAGGCTCTGGGGTTGCTTGCTTTGGAACAGAGGAGCCTGAGGGGAGACCTGATTGAGGTGTATAAAATTATGAGGGGCCTAGCTAGAGTGGATAGGAAGGACCTGTTCCCTTAGCAGAGGGGTCAACAACCAGGGGGTGTAGATTTAAAGTAATTGGTAGCAGGATTAGAGGGCATTTGACGGGAAATGTTTTCACCCAGAGGGCGGTGGGGGTCTGGAACTCACGGCCTGAAAGAGTGGTAGAGGCAGAAACCCTCACATTTAAAAAAAATGCTTGGCTGTGCACTTGAAGTGCGTAACCTACTGGGCTACGGACCGAGTGCTGGAAAGTGGGATCTGGCTGGATGGCTCTTTGTCGGCCGGCACGGACACGATGGGCCGAAATGCCCTCCTTCGGTGCTGTAAATTTCTATGATTGTATGATGAGCAGAGCGCGAAAATATCAAAAACCTCTCTCCTCTGTGCCTTCTGACTGGGCTTGTTGTAAGTGCCAGGCATGTGTAACACAGCTAACACAAAATATCAAGAATAAGAGCTCGCTATGAATTACTGTTGCGTACAGCGGAAGGAACAAGAGAGCCAGTCGTCTAATTATTGTCAAGCTTGCAGATTCAGGACAAGTAGATTGAACGCTCTCTGTACTCCAGGCATGGTAACTCAGGCTTCAGGTTGCACCCGCCTGACATCTTGATTTGACTTCATTTCCGAGACTGTCAGGTGGGTTCCCAAAATCTCCTCTTTAATCAGTCTTCTATTACAGAGCACTGCAAAGCCTGCTAGCATATTCCCTGGACTCGCAGTCTGAACTCAACCCCACTGAACATGAAATAAAAACGGAGAAAATACTCAGCAGGTCAAGCAGCAGCTGTCGAAAGAGAAAAAGAGTTAACGTTTGAGGCCGTCATCCTTCATCACCTTAATTGCCTTGCTGTTTTAATCAATGATGAAAGAAATGCCCCCAGTTGAACTTTATGTCATTCAATATTAAATGACATGGGATAGATTTCTGCCATTACCATTTCAATTCGGCCCATCAGCCCTTTAGTCTCATAAGAACATAAGAAATAGGAGCAGGAGTAGGCCATTTGACCCCCTCGAGCCTGCTCCACCATTCAATACGATCAAGGCTGATCTGATCATGGACTCAGGTCCACTTCCCTGCCTGCTCCCCATAACTCCTTATTCCCTTATCGGTTAAGAAACTGTCTATCTCTGTCTTAAATTTATGCAATGTCCCAGCTTCCACAGCTCTCTGAGGCAGCGAATTCCACAGATTTACAACCCTCCGAGAGAAGAAATTCCTCCTCATCTCTGTTTTAAATGGGCGGTCCCTTATTCTAAGATTATGCCCCCTAGTTCTAGTCTCCCCTATCAATGGAAACATCCTCTTAGCATCCACCTTGTCAAGCCCCCTCATAATCTTATACGTTTCAATAATATCACCTCTCATTCTTCTGCATTCCAATGAATAGAGGCCCAACATACTCAACCTTTCCTCATAAGTCAACCCCCTCATCTCCGGAATCAACCTAGTGAACCTTCTCTGAACTGCCTCCAAAGCGAGTATATCCTTCCTTAAATATGGAAACCAAAACTGCACGCAGTACTCCAGGTGTGGCCTCATCAATACCCTGTCTAACTGTAGCAAGGCTCTCCTGTCTTCCACCCTATCACAGACCTTCCCTTTTGTTCTTTCCTCCCCTCCCCCTTTCAGTGCTCCTTAAGAATCTGTTGTTTTCGAACAGTAGCCAGTTCTGACGAAGGGTCATCGACCTGAAACGTTACCTTTGTTTTTCTCTCCACAGATGCTGCCTGACCCGCTGAGATTGCCAGCATTTTCTGTTTTTATTTCGGGTTGTAGCATCCGCAGTATTTTGCTTTGGTGTTAGTTTGGGATACGTTTTCAGCTGTCCGCTTGGGCGATGCAACATATGCACCTGTGAGCTGTTTTGGGTGTCCTCCGGTACGCCCGTGACCTCCCGCGAGAGGTGGGCACCGGAGGGACTGGAGTGCATCATCACCCCCAGCAACCAAATTTGAATCTGATTGGTTTGATGTTCAGAAATTTCATTTGCTAATTTGTCGGTTCTGGTGCCCCCTTTAATAGGGGGGGGCACTTGATTTAAAAGTTTTACGCAAAATAGTTGTAGAGCTGTTGAGTTGAGAGTGGCTTAGCCGGTCACGGGATGTTCACAAGACTCAATAAAACCCCGGCCAGTTGGGTTCTGGGGATCCACGATGAGGCAGGTGGTTGTGAGCCTGGTGGATGAACTGGTAATGTGTAGTGTGATTGTTAAACCTTTGCTAATAAACCAACTAGTTCTTCATAGAAATATGTTGCTATGAATTCTTAAGCAAAGAACCCATGAGGCAAATTCATTACAGTCAATAACATTTTGGCAGAAACCTGCTGTACCTCTACAGTTTCTAAAGAAAACCAAGTGACATTATGAAGATTGTGGTCAAATCAATTCTATTCAAACTGGAAAAATCTGATTTTTTTAATAAATAGCACACTTGAAGCAGAATGTTCCAGCAATCGCTTCAGCTAAAGGACTGGACAGATTAAACCGTTTTTGAGAAATGCCAGATCATTATTTAAAAATCAAAAGGGTGATAATGTGAGTTGCAGGTATTCATAGAATCATAGAAACTTACAGCACGGAAGGAGGCCATTTCGGCCCATCGTGTCCGTGCCGGCCGATCAAGAGCTATCCAGCCTACTCCCACTTTCCAGCTCTTGGTCCGTAGCCCTGTAGGTTACGGCACTTCAAGTATTTTTTAAATGTGGTGAGGGTTTCTGCCTCTACCACCTTTTCAGGCAGTGAGTTCCAGACCCCCACCACCCTCTGGGTGAAGAAATTTCCCCTCATATCTCCTCTAAACCTTCCCCCAATTACTTTAAATCTATGTCCCCTGGGTGTTGACTCCTCTGCCAAGGGAAATGGGTCCTTCCTATCCACTCGAACAAGGCCCCTCATAATTTTATACACCTCAATCAGGTCTCCCCTCAGCCTCCTCTGTTCCAAAGAAAACAGACCTAGAATCTCCAATCTTTCCTCATAGCCAAAATTCAAGCCAACATTCCTGTAATTCTCCTCTGTACCCTTTCCAGTAATGTGGTGACCAGAACTGCACACAATACTCCAGCTGCGGCCTAACCCGTGTTTTATACAGTTCAAGCATAACCTTCTTGCTTTTGTATTCCATGCCTCGACTAATGAAGGCAAGTATTCCATTTGCCGCCTTAACCACAGTGGGCTCATGTTTCAGACCCCCCGCTAGCACGGCGCACATTGGAGAGGCCCGCCTAATTTGTAGAACAAACATTGGCTGAATACTTACCTCGCGATTCTCAGATAGCTGTAGGCCCGTTTGCAGCTCAGCGCGGTGCAGCAGGAACTACTAGGGGAGGAGCTACAGCCCTGCGCCAAAACAGTGCCGGCAGCTGCGCGCATGCGCAGTAGCTCCTGGCCCTCCCAGCGCGTCCTGTCTCCGGGCGATGACCCTATCCCTGGCCGAAGGGATGTTGCCCCTATCCCGGGCCGAGTGGCCTGACACATCTTACCTCATCGGCGGCGGGGCCCGCCCGCCCGGCATCTCACTGGGGGGCGGGCCCCACCCAAAGTCCTCGGCGGGGTCCATTCAGCTTCCCCCCCCCCCCCCGTTCATCATCTTCCGCCCCCCCGCCATTCATCTTCTCTCCCAACCCCCCGTTCATCTTCTCTCCCCCGTTCATCTTCTCCTCCCCTTCATCTTCTCCCCCTCTCTTTCTTCTCCCTCTCTCTTTCCCCCTCTTCTCCTCCCTTCTTCTCTTCCCTTCTTCTCCCCCTCTCTACCCCCTCTTTCCCCCTCTCTTCTCCCTCTCTTTCCCCCTCTTCTCCTCCCTTCTTCTCCCCCTCTCTTCCCCCCTCTCTTCCCCCCTCTCTACCCCCTCTTTCCCCCTCTCTTTCCCCCCTCTCTTCCCCCTCTTCACCCCCTCTCTTCCCCCTTCTTCTCCCCTCCCTTCTTCTTCCCCCTCTCTCCCCCCTCTCTTCCCCCTCTCTTCCCCCTCTTCTCTCCTCCCTTCTTCTCCCCCCTCTCTCCCCCCTCTCTCCCCCCTCTCCTCCCCACTCTCCCCCCCTCTCTTCCCCCCTCTCTTTTTCCCCCTCTCTTCCCCCCCCCCCTCGCTGTCAGAAACACAGAGAGAGAGAGAGAGAGAGAGAGAGACACTGACCGAGAGAGAGAAAGAGAGACACTGGGCAGGCCCTGTCCCAGCACACTGTTGGAGGGCTCCCGGTGCTGCAATAGGTGATTAGAAATAATTTTTTATTTATTGATGTTTTAATTATTTTTTTATTCTTTTTTAATTTTTTTGATTGATTTATTGGTTGATTTATTGATTATCATTTATGATTGATGATGGCTCTTTATTTGTAAAAGTGAAGTGTTTAATGTTTGTAAACTTCCCTTCCCCCTCGGCCCCAATCTCTCGTTCCCTACGCCTGATTTATAAATGTAGGCAAGGTTTTTCTGAGCGTACAAAAATCTACTCTTACTCCATTCTGTTAGTTTGGAGTAAGTTTTCGCTGCCTAAACTTTCAAAACAGGTGTAAGTGGCCGGACACGCCCCCTTTTGGAAAAAAAATCTGTTCTAAAATGAAACTGTTCTAACTCACTAGAACTGGAGCAAACTAAATGCCGAGAATTGCAATTTCTAAGAAGCCCCATTCTAAACTAGTTTCTCAAAAAAAATAGGACCAATCAGGCCGAAACTTGAGCCCCTTATCTATCTGGCCTGCTACCTTTAGGGATCTGTGGACCTGCAGTCCAAGCTTTCTTTGTTCCTCTACACTTTTCAGTAACGTACCATTTAATGTGTGCCTTGTTAGACCTCCTCAAATGCATAACCTCACACTTCTCCACATTGAATTCCATTTGCCACTGTTCTGCCCACCTGACCAATACATTGATATCTTCCTGCAGTCAGCAGCTTTCTTCTTCATTATCAATCACACTGCCTATTTTAGTGTTATCTGCAAACTTCTTAATCATACCCCCAACATTCAAGTCTAAATCATTGATATATACAACAAAAAGCAAGGGACCCAGCACTGAGCCCTACGGAACCCCACTGGAAACATCCTTCCAGTCACAAAAATACCCATCAACTATTATGCTTTGCTTCCTGCCTCTGAGCCAATTTTGGATCCAACTTGCCACTTTGCCCTGGATCCCATGGGCTTTTACTTTCGTGACCAGTCTGCCATGTGGGACCTTATCAAAAGCTTTACTAAAATCCATACACACTACTTCACACGCACTGCCCTCATCGACCCTCCTAGTTACCTCCTCAAAAAATTCAATCAAGTTAGTCAGACATGACCTTCCCTTAACAAATCCATGCTGACTGTCCTTGATTAATCCATGTCTTTCCAAATAAAGATTTATCCTGTCCGTCAGGACTTTTTCCAATAATTTTCCTACCACTGAGGTTAGGCTGACTGGCCTGTAATTACTCGGTCTATTCCTTTCTCCCTTTAAAACAAAGGTACAATATTAACAGTCCTCCAGTCGCCTGGCACCACACCTGTAGCCAGAGAGGACTGGAAAATGATGGTCAGAGCCTCTGCTATTTTCTCTTTTGTATTCAAGACCTTTTCAACCACTTCTGTTAGTGTCGGTCCGACCTACCACTCCAGCATAAATTTCTATCTGGTACTGTCGGAAAATTAAGACTCCCAATCAGAAGAAGGAAGAAGGTCCTGCATTTCTATAGCGCCTTTCACAACCTCAGAATGTCCCAAGTGCTTTACAGCCAATGAAGTACTTTTGGAGTGCAGTCACTGTTGTAATGTGGGAAACGCAGCAGTCAATTTTCCCACAGCAAGCTCTCACAGACAGCAGTGACCCGATAATTTGTTTTTTTGATTGAGGGATAAATATTGGCCAGGACACCAGGGACAACTCCCCTGCTCTTCTTCGAAATAGTGATCTTTTACATCTATCTGAAAGAGCAGACGGGACCTCGGTTTTAGCGTCTCGTCCAAAAGACAGTACCTCCAACAGTGTAGCACTCCCTCAGCACTGCACTGGAGTGTCAGTCTAGATTTATATGCTCAAGTCTCTGGAGTGGGACTTGAACCCACAACCTTCTGACTCAGGGGGCAAGGGATCTGCCCACCGAGCCATGGCTGACACCTAATTAAATGGAACACATTGGCAGGGCTATGGGGAAATTGTAGGGGGAGTGGGACTAATTGGATAGCTCTTTCAAAGAGCTGTCACAGGTCCGATGGACTGAATGGCTTCCCTCTGTACTGTAAAATTAAAAGGGGAAGAATTGTTCCAGCTGCCAGGCGTAGCAAAATTGTGATATGTTCATCTAGATTTGCTTTAGTCAGAACTTCCAGTGAACTCACAAGCACATTCCTTTTCACGATGTTGCAACAAATAGAGACCAGAGCAATTGGTACTCTGACATTACTGAACTAACTAAAAGAGACAGAGATACAAGCCTAGAAATTACAGTTGGTGAAATTAGTGGATGAATGTTGAATAATCCCACTTCAAATAAAGACATTAGCGCCTCCATTAAAGGAGTGGGCAGGGGAAGATCAGAAAACCGATCAAAAGGCAGCGGTACTGATCTCACAAGTGCAAGCACGACTGTTTAATGGGCTCCCACATTCCTATTTTTACAATAGCAACTTGCATTTATATAACGCTTTCAGTCTAGAAAGCCCTCCTAAAGTGCTTCAGAGGTGGAATCTGAAATAAAATGCATGCCGAGAATAAGGAGGGAGATAGAAAGGGATGGGTTTTAAGGAGGATCTTAGAGGAAGTGTGGGAGATGGAGAGGTGGAGGGGTCTAGGGAGGAATTTTCAGGTGGGATACAGACAACTGAAGGCTCGGTTGCCAATGGTGAGGTGAAGGAAGGGGAGATGCACACAAGTGTGGAATCGGAGGATTGACGACTTCGCGGGGGGGGGGGGTGGGAGGGGGGGGGGGTGGGTGGGTGCGTTGTAGGGTTGGAGAAGGTATCATAGAATCCTAGAAATTTACAGCACAGAAGGAGGCCATTTTGGCCCATCAAGTCCGCGCTGGCCGACAAAGCACGATCCAGCCTAATCCCGGCCCCGGCCTGCGAGGGAACATCGGCGGCAGGTCGGGGCCATAAAAGGAGTGGCGGCCATGGGCTGGTGCAGGAGGGCGAGGGCTGTGAAGAGTGACATCATCAAGATCCAATTCGGTGATTGGAGCGTGGGCAGATACAGCAGGAGCGGCGAGGTCGGGGCGAAGGAGCTGCGAGAGATTTGCAAGGATGTGATTGGGGCCCAGGGGAGGCGCGAGTTCGGGGCCAGGGGCCCAGGGGCAACACGGGCCCAGCCCACACTGCGATATGTGTGCGCACTAGGTCCGTGCAGCAGAGCTGGTCTCCAGTTGTCTTGGGTAATCCTTGCCACTGGACCAAGACCTAGCTCTGTCAAGCCCGCGTGGTGGCTGGTGTGCAACGGCCACCACATGTTAAAAAAATCCGCGCACAGGCATCTTCCACCCTTCGGGATGTAGTTCGGGTCCTTCATTGAAACACCTGTGAACTCGTCCTTTTTTTGGCGTGGAAGCAAGTCATCCTCGTTTCGAGGGACCACCTATGATGATGATGACTTTCCAGCTCTTGGTCCATAGCTCTGAAACTTACGGCACTTCAATTGCGCATCCAAGTACTTTTCAGGCAGTGAGTCCCAGACCCCCACCACCTCCCGAATATTGATTGATAATACACTGTCCGCACTGGAGGAAAAGGCTTCCGGAGGAGTTCAGAGCATTACGTCAAAGGACTGAGATGAGGAGAAATTTCTTCACTCAGAGGGTGGTGAATCTTTGGAATTCTCTACCCCAAAGGGCTGTGGAGGCTCAGTCGTTGAGTATGTTCAAGACAGAGATCGATAGATTTTTGAATATTAAGGGAAGCAAGGGATGTGGGGTTGTGCAGGAAAGTGGAATGGAGGTCGAAGATCAGCCATGATCTCATTGAATGGCGGAGCAGGCTTGAAGGGCCAAATGGCCTACTCCCGCTCCCATGTTTTTATCTCCTGACCCTTACATAGTAATCTTCCATCTCAACAATGCATGGGTCAGGTGGAGGTCCTGCTTAAAGCGTGGTCCCGCCTCAGTGCCGAGCCGATTTCTTATGTTCTTATGTAAACCACACATATGCCTCCTTGATAGAATGCAACATCCCCACCGACACCTGGGAGTCCCTGGCCAAAGACCGCCCTAAGTGGAGGATGTGCATCCGGGAGGGTGCTGAGCACCTCGAGTCTCGTCGCCGAGAGCATGCAGAAAGCAGGCGCAGGCAGCGGAAGGAGCGTGCGGCAAACCAGTCCCACCCTCCCTTTCCTCCAACCACTGTCTGTCCCACCTGTGACAGAGACTGTAATTCCCGTATTGGACTGTTCAGCCACCTGAGAACTCACTTTTAGAGTGGAAGCAAGTTTTCCTCGATTTCGAGGGACTGCCTATGACGTTGATGATGATGACGTAACAATGACAATCAAGTCAACAGTGTAATGTATTTAACCCTGTGTTACCTGCATGACTCCTGACCACCAGAGAGCCTACCTGTTCGAGTCCCAAGGGATCCCAGCATCCCTTGGGAGCACAGTATATAAAGAGGCTATCCACAAGGTACTGGCACTCTGCAGTCTTATTAAAGTAGCTAAGGTCACACGTGCTCATTGTACACAGTACTCAGTTTCATCCTTTATTACGAGTGTACCAAACAGTTTGTGCAAATCTGGCAGCAAGCACCTGCTGTTAAGGTGGCCGAGAGAAAGGGACTTCTGTCAATTTAATCACCAATCAAAGAGGGAGGTGGAGACAGCAGCCATGAGAGAGAGAGAGAGAGAGAGAGACAGAAGCGGAAAGCAGGAGAAGGAACACGCGAGAGAAAACAAAGAGCAGGGATCGAAGAAGAATGCACAATTTCAGCATTGCTTCCTTAGATATAAATGTTGAAAACTACAACACTGCTTAACATCAAGGCTTGAGGCTCCATTTCCTAAGCAGATGCTGTCAGGGGCAATGCATTCACACCAATACGCTGCACTCCGGGGAAGCACTGAAGCATCAATGGCTCCCGCTGGCCTCATTATTATGAGGAGCGTGGGCTTTGTGCCTTGCTGGAGGCTTTCCATTTGGGCCCAGGGCCAGTGAAAGCAGAAGGCACAGAATCCAGGCCTTAAAGGGAGCAGCACCATTAAAGGAAAGAAAGACTTACATTTCTATAGCGCCTTTCACGACCACCGGACGTCTCAAAGCGCGTTACAGCCAATGAAGTAATTTTGAAGTGCAGTCACTGTTGTAATGTGGGAAACACAGCAGACAATTTGCGCACGGCAAGCTCCCACAAACAGCAATGTGATAAGGACCAGATAATCTGTTTTAGAGATGTTGATTGAGGGATAAATATTGGCCCAGGACACCAGGGATAACTCCTCTGATCTTCTTCGAAATAGTGCATTGGGATCTTTTACATCCACTTGAGGGGTTTATGGTCTCATCCGTTGAAAGTGCAGCACTCCCTCAGCACTGAATTGGAGTGTCAGCCTGGCTTATATGTACACTGTAGATTTTTAATGCTCAAGTACCTAGAGTGGTACACGAATTCACAGTCTTCAGACTCCGAGGCTGAGAGTGCTGCCCACTGAGCCACGGCTGACCATAGAGCTCCTGGAGGGCTGGAGGAGGTTACAGAGATAGGGAGGGGCGAGAGGTCATGGAGCGATTTGAACACCAAGATACAAATGTTAAAATCGAGTCATTGCTGGACCGGGAGCCAGTGCAGGTCAGTAAGCACAGGGGTGATGGGGGAACGGGATTTGTTGCGAGTTAGGACATGGGCAGCCGAGTTTTAGATGAGTTAAAGTTTATGGAGGCTGGAGAAAGGGAGGCCCACCAGGAGAGCGTTGGAATAGTTGAGGCTGGAGCAACGTTCCCTCTAAGCTGTGTGCCCAGTTCTCTCTCGGTCCTCTGCAGCCCACGACTGTTGTTTTACCATTTTAAATTTCACACGTGCGCAGAAGAATGAGAGGTGATCTTATCGAAATGTATAAGATTATGAGGGGGCTTGACAAGGTGGATGCAGAGAGGATGTTTCCACTGGTGGGGGAGTGTCATGTATCTTACATTATTATATATAACTGTATCCTAACATGCTATACATGACGGTAATAAGATATGACCTGTAACCACCAGCATACCTTACCACCAGGGGTGCACTTGCAAGAGACAAGTATATAAGGACAGGTCTCAGGCAAGTGCAGTATTCCAGAGCTGTGAAATAAAGGTGCAGGTCCAGAGTGACCTTGACTTCACTACATGCCTCGTGTGAATCTGTACTGAGGGGACAGGACTTTACAGGGAGACTAGAACTGGGGGGCATAATCTTAGAATAAGGGGCCGCCCATTTAGAACTGAGATGAGGAAAAATGTCTTCTCTCAGAGGGTTGTGAATCTGTGGAACTCGCTACCTCAGAGAGCTGTGGACATTAAATAAAGTTAAGACAGAAATAGACAGTTTCTTGGGCGATGGGGGTTATGGGGAGCGGGCAGGGGAGTGGAGCATGATCAGATCAGCCATGATCGTATTGAATGGCGGAGCAGCCTCGAGGGGCCTTATCGCCTACTCCTGTTCCGATTTCTTATGTTCTTATGTAACTGTGAATGGGTCACGTGGGCCCTATAAGGGATGCAAAAATATTATGGGGAACATTGGTCTGAAGGTATTAAAATAGCAGGGATGAGGGTTTCAACAGCAGATGTGTGGAGGCAGAGGCACCCCATCCACCACCTTCAACATTCACTCCCTCCACCACCGGCGCCCCCTGGCTGCAGTGTGCACCATCTGCAAGATGCACTGCAGCAACTCGCCAAGGCTTCTTCGGCAGCACCTCCCAAACCCGCGACCTCCACCATCTAGAAGGACAAGAGCAGCAGGCGCATGGGAACACCACCACCTCCACGATCCCCTCCAAGTCACACACCGTCCTGACGTGGAAATATATCGGCCGTTCCTTCATCGTCGCTGGGTCAAAATCCAGGAACTCCCTCCGGCACAGCACTGTGGGAGCACCACAAGGACTGCAGCGGTTCAAGAAGGTGGCTCATCACCACCTTCTCGAGGGCCAATTAGGGATGGGCAATAAATGCCAGCGATGCCCACATCCCGTGAATGAATGAATAAAAAATGTTTTTAAAAGAGGGTGAAGCCGGTTGAAGATCAGAGGGACGGCAATTTCTGTCTCCTCTGTGGAAGTAAAACAGTGGTTAGTGGCTTCGGGGAGATTGAAGCGGCTTCAACAGCTGCCAAAGGGGCTTGCAGGAGTAAGAGGAGATGTGCAGTAAGAGCCATTTCATAAGTAGTTCTAATTGGATCAAAAGAGAGATGTGAAGCCTCCTTTGAGGTCAGTGGCAAAAAAAATGATCTCTCATGCCTGTTAAAAAGAAATCAGCTGTAAGAAACACTTGGGGTGATAGGTGAGTGGTGGGAGTGGGGGCACATAGTGTTCTGAGGGGTTCAGCAGGATGGTGTGTGACTTGGAGGGGTAATTGGAGGTGGTGGTGTTCCCTTGCGTCTGCTGCCCTTGTCCTTCTAGGCGGTAGAAGTCGCAGGTTTGGGAGGCGCTGCCAAAGAAGCCTTGGCGACTTGAAACACTTGAAATGGTTGAGGGAGTGTTGGCGAGTGAGCCGCGGGGTTCAGTGGGTTAACCCTGAGAGCACTGTCCCATGCCGGGTCACTCACCTTTCACCTCTGGGGCTTGACCTCAATTCCAGCCCAGGTTGATGGGCCGCAAGATCTCTGTCCCTAGTTTGACACCAATTTGGCAATTCTGTAGGGCGGTAGGTATGGGGAAATAGGTAAAAGGTTACCCTGGCCACTCCACTTATGGTTGGAACTGAGGCACATTGTTGGGGCAGAATGGAGGGAGCTTCACTCTGCATTCATCTACGCTTTCCCTGACCTGAGGTACTTGATGTGGAAACTTGGTATTGAAAGAGTTGCCAGCTCTTAAATACTTAAAAAAAAAATGAATTCCTCAAGATAAGGGTTTTAAGGGCTCATCCTTGTTTTCAAACCCTCCATGGCCCTCGCCCCTCCCTATCTTCTGTAATCTCCTCCAGCTCCACAACCCCCCGAGATGTCTGCGCTCCTCTAATTCTGCCCTCTTGAGCATCCCTGATTATAATCGCTCAACCATCGGTGGCCGTGTCTTCTGTTGCCTGGGCCCCAAGCTCTGGAACACCCTCCCTAAACCTCTCCACCTCTCTACCTCTCTTTCCTCCTTTAAAAACGCTTCTTAAAACCTCCCTCTTTGATCAAGCTTTTGGCCATCTGCCATAATTTTCTTGTGACTCGGTGTCAAATTTATTTGTTTTGTCTTATAATACTCCTGTGAAGTGCCTTGCGGCATTTTACCACGTTAAAGGCGCTATATAAATACAATGTTGTGGCCAGTAAAGCCACTCATTACAGAATGGAAGGGAGGAGTAAGCTGTTGAACACAAGTGGGCTTCAATTTCACTGTTTTAATTCAGCACAATATCAAACAAATGTTCACCTTTTAATAATTGCTAATCTATTCCAATAAAGAGATAGCAAAACTAATTGCTATGAATTAATCATTTTTCAAAACGAGTGCTATTTTCAGCTCATTGTGAATTGTTTCATCTCCCTCTCTGTAACTTGGCTACTTGTTTTATCAAATGAAAGAAAGTATTGCATTTATATAGCACCTGTAATGACCAACGGCCGTCACAAAGCGCTTTACAGCCAATGTAGTCACTGTTGTAATGTGGGAAATGCGGCAGCCAATTTGCGCACAGCAAGCTCCCACAAACAGCAATGTGATAATGATCAGATAATCTGTTTTTTTTATTATGTTGATTGGGGGATAAATGTTGGCCTCAGGACACTGGGGATAACTCCCCTGCTCTTCTTCAAAATAGTGGCCATGGGATCTTTTACATCCACCTGAGAGGGCAGACCGGGTCTCGGTTTAACGTCTCATCCGAAAGACGGCACCTCCGACAGTGCAGCACTCCCTCAGTGTTAGCCTAGATTTTTGTGCTCAAGTTCCTGGAGCGGGACTTGAACCTACAACTTTCTGACTCAGAGGCGAGAGTGCTACCCACTGAGCCACGGCTGACAAAGACGCAGAACGCTGCCATATGTTCTCTGCGACTCAGCGTTGCGAGGTGGGTTTTATGCAGCATTCGTGTTCCAACCCACACGCTGGCAGCAGCCCTTCCCGTTAACTAAGCAAGCACTCTTATCTCTGGTAGTAAAGGCACAGTCTCTCAGGGGATAAACAGGGGCTATGGGCAGTAACGAATGCCACAATTGTTTATCGCCGTGGTGACACTGCAGTCCTTCCAGCAATATTGTTTCTGTATCTTTCGTCCCTTTACTTGTCCATTACCACCTTTTTTGCTTTGCCTCATTATTCCTTCTGTCATTTAATCTCTCTGCCTCCCACCCGATAACATGCCTTCATTTTTGTTCTTTCCTTCCCCCTTCCCTGCCTCTGTACTTTCTTGAAACCTGTCATTTCAGAAATGCGAGGGTGTACCTATCAGGAAAGGATGAACAGGCTGGGTCTCTTTTCTCTTGAAAAAAGAAGGCTGAGGGGTGACCTAATAGAGGTCTTTAAAATTATGAAAGGTTCTGATAAGAGTAGATACAGAGAGAGTGTTTCCACTCTGTGGAGAAGAGCATCACGAGAGGCCATCAATTTTAGATAGTCACCAAGAAATCCAATAGTGAATTCAGAAGAAACTTCTTTACCCAGAGAGCGGTGAGAATGTGGAACTCGCTGCCACAGGGAGTGGTTGAGGCGAATAGTATCGATGCATTTAAGGGGAGGCTGGACAAGCATATGAGGGAGAAGGGAATAGAGGGTTATGCTGATTGTAAAGTCCTTACTCTACAGTATGAAACCACACGAGGCGACATTCTGGGGACAAGGTCACTCTGTGACCTTAACTCTTTATTCACAGGACTCCAAAAGCGATGACCCTGCGTGGGGCCTCCCTTTTTATACCTGTATGATCAGGTAAGGAGTGTCTCCCACAAGTTCACCCCTTGTGGTCAAGGTGTGCATCTAGGTTGAGTGTTTCCAGTAATACAGTGGTGTTACGTTGTGGTTACATACATGACATCACCTCTCCCCCCCCCCGCCCCAAAGTCTTATTGGGATCATAGGTTTAGTCTTTCAGGTGGTCTACGCTCCCTCGTGGAGCGCCGCAGTTGGGGCTCTGGTTGTTGGACACTGACATGAGTGTCTGTCACCTGTGGTGATTCCGGCCTGTCCGGGCTGACCGCACGGACTGTGCATTCTTCCGATTGCTCTTGTTGCTCATTCACTGGCGGTGTTGTGAGCTCCATCTCTTGGTCTTCTTTAGGTTCCTCTGTGTCGATGCTGAACCTTTTTTTTACTTGGTCCAGATGCTTACAGCATATCTGACCATTGTTGAGTTTTACCACGATGACCCTATTCCCCTCTTTGTCAATTACAGTGCCCTCAAGCCATTTGGGCCCCATGGCGTGATTGAGGACGAATACAGGATCATTTATTTCTATACATCTCCCCCTCGAATTACGGTCATGGTACTCATTTTGTGACTTGCGCTTGCCCTCAACTAGGTCGGTCAGGACTGGGTGAACGAGGGACAACCGAGTTTTGAGTGTCCATTTCATTAGTAGCTCTGCGGGCGGGAGCCCCGTGAGCGAGTGCGATCGGGATCTATAGGCCAGCAGGAGACGCGATAGGCGGCATAGTAGGGAGGGTCCTTGAATCCTGAGCATACCTTGCTTAATGATTTGGACCGCACGTTCCGCCTGGCCGTTGGAGGCCGGCTTGAACGACGCAGTCCTGACGTGGTTGATGCCATTGCCCGACATAAACTCTCGGAATTCGTAGCTTGTGAAACATGGGCCATTATCACTAACCAGGATGTCCGGCAAGCCATGGGTTGCAATGATCGCACGTAGGCTTTCCACGGTGGTGGATGACGTGCATGAATTTAGAATGATGCACTCGATCCATTTCGAGTACGCATCTACCACAATAAGGAACATCTTTCCCATGAATGGGCCCGCGTAGACAACATGAATGCGTGACCATGGCCTGGTGGGCCAGGGCCACGGGCTGAGCAGGGCCTCCCTGGGGGCATTACCCAGCTGGGCACATGTCGTGCACCTGCGAACACATTGTTCCAGGTCTGAGTCAATTCCAGGCCACCAAATGTGTGACCGGGCAATGGCCTTCATCAGCACAATGCCTGGGTGTTTACTGTGGAGCTCCCTGATGAATGCCTCCCTGCCCTTCTGGGGCATAACTATCTGGCTGCCCCATAGTAGGCAGTCGGCTTGAATGGAGAACTCATCCATCCATCTATGGAACGGTCTGACCTTCTCAGGGCATGCTCCGTGTGCGGGCGCCCAATCCCCAGTCAGGACACATTTCTTAATCAGGGATAGGAGGGGATCTCTGTTTGTCCAGATTTTGACCTGGCGGGCTGTGATGGGGGATCCTGCACTGTCAAAGGCATCGACAGCCATGACCATCTTGACGCTTTGCTCCGCTACCCCCTCAGTGGTGGCCAGTGGAAGCCTGCTGAGTGCGTCAGCACAATTTTCAGTGCCGGGCTGGTGCCGGATGGAATAGTCATAAACAGCCAGCGTGAGGGCCTATCACTGTATGCGAGCAGATGCGTTGGCATTGATAGCCTTGCTGACTGACAACAGGGATGTTAATGGCTTGTGGTCCGTCTCTAATTCAAACTTCCTACCAAAGAGGTACTGATGCATTTTTTTTTTACACCATAGACACATGCAAGCGCTTCCTTCTCGACCATCCCATAGCCCCTTTCTGCTTGAGAGACCGACCTGGAGGCATAAGCCACAGTTGGAGTTGACCCTCAGCATTGCCCTGCTGCAACAACACGCACCCAACCCCATAGGATGATGCATCACATGTCAGAACCGATCTTTGACAGGGGTCGAACAGGGTCAACAACTTGTTTGAACAAAGTAGGTTTTGCGCCCGATCAAAAGCCCGCTCCTGACAGTCCCGCCAAAACCAATCGCAACCCTTACACAGGAGCATGTGTAGCGGCTCCAACAACGTACTCAAGTTTGGCAGAAAGTTCCCGAAATAGTTCAACAGTCCCAGGAATGAACGCAGCTCCGATGTGTTGCAGGGCCTGGGTGCTCGTCGAATCACCTCTGTTTTGGATTCAGTGGGCCGAATCCCATCTGCAGCAACCCTCCTGCCCAGAAACTCAACCTCAGGAGCTAAGAACACACATTTAGACTTCTTGAGTCGCAGGCCTACCCGGTCCAGTCGGCGTAGCACCTTGTCCAGGTTGTGGAGGTGTTCCTCGGTGTCTCGACCCGTGATAAGGATGTCGTCCTGGAATACGATCATTCCAGGAATGGATTTAAGCAGGCTTTCCATGTTACGTTGAAAAATCGCGGCTGCTGATCGAATGCCAAATGGAAAATTGTTATAAACGAACAGTCCCTTGTGCCTGGTGATGGTGGTCAGTAGTTTAGATTCGTCGGCCAGTTCCGGTCATATAGGCTGAAGTGAGGTTCAACTTGGTGAGCAGCTTGCCGCCTGCCAGCATGGCGAAGAGGTCCTCCGCTCTCTGGAGCGGGTATTGATCTTGTAAGGATACCCGACTGATGGTGGCCCTATAGTCGCCACAGATCCTGACAGAACCATCCACTTGGGGCTCGCCCAGTCACTGAATTCAACAGGCGAGATGATGCCCTCTCTCAACAGCCGGTCCAATTCGCTCTCGATATTTTCCTGCAACACATACGGCACCGCTCTGGCTTTGTGGTGCACTGGCCTGGTGTCCGGGGTGATGTGTATCACTACTTTAGTGCCTTTGAAAGTCCCGACGCCAGGTTGGAATAGTGAATCGAATTGTTGTAGGACTTTTGAGCACGAACTTCACTCTACCAAGGACATTGCATAAACATCCCCCATTTCCAGTTCATCTCGGCTAACCAGCTCCTCCCCAACAGTGCGGAACCATTGCTCGGGACAATCTAGAGCGGCAGCCGATTCACTAACCCATTGTGTGTGACAGCCAACATTGCACTGCCTAGCACCAGAATGATTTCTTTAGTGTAAGTCCGTAATTGTGTCTCAATACATACTAATTTGGGTCTACTGGCTTTAAGTGGCCATAGCTTCTCAAATTGCTGAACGCACATGAATGACTGGCTGGCTCCAGTGTCCAGCTCCATTCATACGGGATTCCGTTTAATAAAACCCTCATCATCATTGGTGGCATTTTGGTGTTTGAACTGTGAATATTTGCCACATGGACCCGCTGAACCTCGGCATCCATCTGAGTCACATTGATGATGTTGACTCCCTGATCCATGCCATGTTAGAGGCAGAATTGCGCACGTATATTATTTTCATCTCTTCCTCCCCCGCCATGAAAGTTTGAGCTATCAACGCTGCCGCTTCCAAGGTCAAATCCTTGGTCTCAATTAATTTGCGGAAAATTCCCGCATGACCGATGCCCTCGATAAAAAAGTCCCTTAGCATCTCCCCCCTACAGGCGTCTGTGAACTTATAGAGGCTGGCCAAATGCTGGAGGTTTGCTATGAAGTCCGGTATGCTCTGTCCTTCACGATGTCGGTGGGTGTGGAATCTGTGTCGGGCCATATGTATGCTACTCACCGGTTTGAGGTGCTCCCCGATCAATTTGCTCAGTTCTTCAAAGGTTTTTTCCGCCGGCTTTTTGGGTGCTAGTAAGTCCTTCATGAGCGCGCAAGTCTTTTGGTCCGCAGCTGGTCAAAAGATGAGCCCTTCGCTTGTTGGCCGCTGCATCCCCCAGCCATTCTTTCGTAACGAATCTTTGCTGACGCCTCTCGACAAAATCGTCCCAGTCTTCCCCAACACAGTACCGTTCCTCTGTGCTACCGGTGGTCATTCTCGTGGGTCGTGAATTCCCGTTTCTCGTTGCCAATGTAAAGTCCTTACTCTACAGTATGAAACCACATGAGGCACATTCTGGGGACAAGATCACTCTGTGACCTTAACTCTTTATTCACAGGACTCCAAAAGCGATAACCCTGCGTGGGACCTCCCTTTTTATACCTGTGTGATCAGGTAAGGAGTGTCTCCCACAAGTTCACCCCTTGTGGTTAAGGTGTGCATCTAGGTTGAGTGTATACAGTAATACAGTGGTGTTACATTGTGGTTACATACATGACACTGATAGATTTAGATGAGGACAGACAGGAGGAGGCTCGAGTGAAGCATAAATGCCGACATGGACTGGTTGGGCCGAATGGCCTGTTTCTGGGCCGTATATCCGATATAATCTTGAACCTTTTCCAGTTCTGATGAAGGGTCATTGACCTGAAACGTTAACTCTGTTTCTCTCTCCACACATGCTGCCTGACCTGGTAAGTGTGCAGGAGTAAATGAGGCAACTGCTTATGCAAGCACTGACATGTTTTCCTGTTCCCCCACCACTCTGTGACATCTTGTGTCAACTCAGGGACAGTTTGTGCTCTGTCAGGTGAGCATTATGACTAACCCCAAGCCATTTCACATTGAACATTTCATCATCATCGGCAGTCCCTCGGAATCGAGGAAGATTTGCTTCCACTCCCAAAGTGAGTTCTCTGGTGGCTGAACAATCCAATATGAGAGCCACAGACTCTGTCACAGGTGGGACAGATATTCGTTGAGGTAAGGGGTGGGTGGGGCTGGTTTGCCGCGCGCTCCTTCCGCTGCCTGTGCTTGACCTCTTCACGCTCTTTGCGTTGAGACTTGAAGAGCTCAACACCCTCCACCTTGGGCGGTCTTCGGCCAAGGTCTCCCAGGTGTCAATGGTGATGTCGCACTTTACCAGGGAGGCTTTGAGGATGTCCTTGTAACATTTCCGCTGCCCACCTTTGGCTCGTTTACCATGAAGGAGCTCTGCATAAAGCATTTGCTTAGGGAGTCTCGTATCTGGCATGCGAACTATGTGGCCTGCTCAGCAAAGCTTCAATAGTGGTCAGTGCTTCAATACTGGGGTGTTAGCCTGGACAAGGACACTGATGTTGGTGCGCCTGTCCTCCCAGGGGATTTGCAGGATCTTGCGGTGATCTATCTCCAGCGACTTGAGATGCCTTTTATACATCGTCCATGCCTCTGATCCATACAGGAGGGCGGGTATTACTGCAGCCCTGTAGACCATGAGCTTGGTGGTAGATTTGAGTGCCTGGTCTTCGAACACAGCCAGCAGGCAGGATGAAATATCAGCCCTTCAATCTGGGCTGGATACAGACCCTGGTCCCAAGGGGGGTGAGAAGGGGATGTGGGGCAGGAATCTCACAACTGATCAACAGTGTCACCCAGTCCACTCAGAAGTTTGAACCATCAACCTTGGTGTTTGAATCTTTGCTTAAGTTAACAGGCGCATCTACCAAGATGCATCACTTCACACTTTTCTGCATTAAATTTAATCTGCCACGTGTCCGCCCATTTCACCAGCCTGTCTATGTCTTCCTGAAGCCCCTCCTCCTCATTGCACACTATACTTCCAAATTTTGTGTCATCTGACAAATTTTGAAAATTGTGCCCTGAATACTCACATCCAAATCATTGATAAACAGATAACTCTCGATTATCCGGGTCCCTCGGGGATTGGGCTATTCCGGGTAAACGATTTTTCCGTTAGGGTGAGTCTACCTTTTAAAGTTAAAACTTTGTATTGATTCATTAAAGTTTTAACTTATAAATGTCAACTCGCCCAAACATTGTATCTATTCATTAAGCGTTAGGGCGAGTTTACATGTATAAGTTAAGACTTTAATGAATCAATACAATCAGCTACAAACAGTAACAAAAGATGGACATTAACAGCGTGCATGTACAGGTTCTGTGCCTGGAACCCGATGCCGGCTCTGTCCTCGTTCCCAACGTCACGGCGGCCGCGAGAGACCGCGGCTACAGCAGCGAGCGCACACGCACCAGCAAAGCAAGGGCAGAGGAGGGCGATTTTTACCGTGAGTGTGAGAAGAGAGAATGTGTGAGAGAGAGAATGTGAGAGAGAGAGAGAGAGAGAATGAGTAAATACAAATGAGCACAGTGTTTGGATGGTGATTTTTCCAAATTATTTGGAGCTGTCTTTTCACTTGTTAGCAACAGAATTTTAAATCCCATTACAACAGTTTCCCGTTAGATCCGTGTACGGATAATCGAGAGTTGCCTGTATTTTAAGAAAAGCAGTGGTCCTAGAACATGACATCTCAGCCCAACCAAATGGTGTCATTAAAACAGAGATTACATTTCTAAAGTACGTCACTGGCTGTAAAGCACATTGAGACATCCTGAGGCTGTCTTGTGAAAGGCACTATATAAATGCAAGTCTTTCATCCATGTACAAGCTACTAGATGTTCGTGCTGGAATGTATCCATCAGTTTTTTGTGCTTACGTTAAATAAGCACCTAAATTCCAACTGCAAAGTATCTCCCCACAATGTTGCAGTGATGATATTACAATTGTTACCCCTGACACTGGAAAGCTATTAGCTGTCCAAACCATCAGCTCAGTGTGTGTGTATGTGTGTGTGTGTAAGCTGAACAACGTAACCAAGCTACAGTTAGTACTGAGCCCCCGGTCCGAAAAACAACCCGTTCACCACTACTCTCTGCTTCCTGTCACTTAGCCAATTCCGTGTCCATGCTGCCACTGTCCCTTTTTTCCCATGGGCTTCAACTTTGCTGGCAAGCCTATTATGTGGCACTTTATCAAACGCCTTTTGGAAGTCCAGGCCAGATCCAAGATCACCCCAACCTCTGTCGTTGAGCCGCAGTATGCGGACGACGCCTGCGTCTGTGCACATTCGGAGGCTGAACTCCAGGATATAGTCAATGTATTCACTGAGGCATATGAAAGCATGAGCCTTACGCTTAACATCCGTAAGACAAAGGTCCTCCACCAGCCTGTCACCGCTGCTCAGCACTGCCCTCCAATCATCAAGATCCTGAACAACGTGGATCATTTCCCATATCTCGGGAGCCTCCTCTCAACAAAGGCAGACATTGATGCGGAGATTCAGCATCGCCTCCAGTGCACCAGCGCAGCCTTCGGCCGTCTGAGGAAAAGAGTGTTTGAAGACCACGCCCTCAAATCTACTACCAAGCTCATGGTCAACAGGGCTGTAGTAATACCCACCCTCCTGCATGGATCTGAGGTATGGAAGATGTATAGAAGACACCTCAAATCGCTGGAGATATATCACCAACGATGTCTCCGCAAGATCCTGCAAATCCCCTGGGAGGACAGGCGCACCAACATCAGTGTGCTCGACCAGGCTAACATCCCCAGTATTGAAACACTGACCACACTCGATCAGCTTCACTGGGCAGGCCACATAGTTCACATGCCAGATACGAGACTCCCTGAGCAAATGCTTTATGCGGAGCTCCTTCATGGTAAACGAGCCAAAGGAGGACAGCGGAAACGTTATAAGGACACCCTCAAAGCCTCCCTGGTAAAGTGCGACATCACCACTGACACCTGGGAGACCCTGGCCGAAGACCGCCCGAGGTGGAGAAAGTCCACCTGGGAGGGCGTTGAGCTCTTCGAATCTCAACGCAAAGAGCGTGAAGAGGCCAAGCGCAGGCAGCAGAAGGAGCGCGCGGCAAACCAGCCCCACCCACCCCTTCCCTCGCCGAATGTCTGTCCCACCTGTGACAGGGTCTGTGACTCTTGTATCGGACTGTTCAGCCATCAAAGAACTCACTTTGGGAGTGGAAGCAAGTCCTCCTCGATTCCGAGGGACTGCCTATGATATGTGGCACTTTATCAAACGCCTTTTGGAAGTCCATGTACACCACGTTAACCGCATTGCCCTCATCAACCCTCACTGTTACTACATCAAAAAACTCAATCGAGTTAGTTAACCATGATCTGCCTTTACCAGTTCAATAGGAACAGGATTAGGCTTTCCAGCCACTCTGATTTGCTTCGCCATTCGATAAGATCACAGCTGATCACAGTGACATGATTTGAATGAATTGGCTTCTGGGAACAGCAGTAGATCGCAAGAGACACAAGAAGTTCACAGCAGATGAAAGTGACCGGTTTTTTGTTTCCTGGATTTTCTGATCGTTGAGAGGTGCAGAATTTACTTTTCCATCACTGCACACACAACACAAACCATCACCAGGGCAACTGTTTCAATTTAGCCCGTTCTGCCCCAATCAGGAATAAAGCATTTCACATTGTGAGCTCACTCCTTGTTCTATACAGACAGACACACATTTATATAATGCCTTATCATGTCCTCCGAAACATCTCAAACTGCTCCACATATAATTCATGACTTTGAAGGCTGCTGTTGTGAGTAAAAACACAGCCGCCGTTTTGTCCATGATCTGTTTCTGAAGGTGTCGGTTGTGTTGGTTGAGGAAGAAGCATCAATAATGCAGACTTAAATCTAAAACTGCAAATTTATGTTTCAGGCACAGAAAAAAGGCTTGCATTTCTATAGCACCTTTCATGATGTATAAATACAAGTTGTTGTTGTCCCAACGCATTTTACAGGCAATGAAGTCATTTTTTGAAATGAAGTCGCTGTCGTAATATAGGAAAACGCAGCAGCCAAGTCGCGCACAGCAAGCAGCAGTGTGATAATCAACAGATCATCATATTTTTTTTGTTATGTTGATTGAGGGATTAATATTGACCAGGACTCTGGGGGTAACTCCCCTTACTTCTAGTGCCATGGGACCTTTTACATTCACCTGAATGGGAGCAGAATGGGGCCTCGGTTTGATGTCTCAACCGAAAGACGGCACCTCCGACAGTGCGGCTCTCCCTCAGCACTGCGCTGCAGTGTTAGTCTAGATATTTGTGCTCAAGTCTCTGGAGTGGGACTGGAACCTACAACCTTCTGACTCAGAGGCGAAAGCACTACCCACTGAGCCACAGCTGACACTGACTGAGGTAAAGTGGAAGGGGAGGGGAGATGAGATTGCGAGGTGGCGGGGGCAGGGGGCACTATTTTTGTGTTGAACCACCAAAGTTATATTTGTATCCCGCTTGTTGGTGAAAATTGCCCCGCCTTAGAAAGCAACACGGACTTTGCAGCGAAGTGGACGATGGATAGCCTATCGCCAATGACGGAATTTGAGCAGGTCAGCTGACTGAAACGAAAGAGCAAAATCAAACTGGAATAAAAAGCCAATAGAGAAATTCGCAAGCTGTCCGTATAATCCACAATGTGACCATGTCAATTCTCCAATCTTCAATCAATACAAGATTGGGCCACCCCTTTTTCAGGATGAAAGACTTAGGGCTAGAAATTGGGTTGGTGGGCTCCTCGGCGCTAATGTCGGGGTGGGTGCTATATTTTGTGCCGGAAAGTTTTTAGCTACGGGAACAGCAAAATTCAGTTTCAGAGCCCTGAGATCAGGGCGGAGCGCTAAGGGAAGCGTTCCACACTTCTCTCAGGGCGCGAGGCCAGGTGAGCAACTGAAGATCCCGCGCTATACAGCCGGCTTCGTCGCGCCCCGAGAGAGGCATCCCTGCAAAAAAAAAACACGAATCAGAACAAAGGACACAAAAAAACATTCCCAATACAATACTCACCCCAAATAAAGTTAAATCGCAAAGGGAAAAGTATCACTCACACTTACCTCATGCAGTTATTCCTTCCCTCACCGCCCGGGACAGCTCAGCACTCCAGGCGTTCTCTGGCGGGGTCACCGCAGGACGCTATGAGTGCCGCGCAAACCAAAGTTTGCTCCCGTGTCGATACCGCGCCACGCTCCCGGGTGATACTCCTCGGCACCAGGCGGTACCAGCACACCGAAGTTTCCGCGCGGCCCTACTGTCAACGCTCGCTGCCGTTAACCCTTTAGCCCCCTCCTCACAGGGGGAAGCTATCCAACTGAATGTTTCGCCCGTTATCTCGTAATTGTTCTCTGAAGCGGCTTGGCAAACCATTCCGATATATCCAGGGCCACTAAGTGTTGTGCATGTCTATGCTTTGTACGCTCAATGTACAGTTAAATAAGACCAATGAATGTATCCATACACTGTATACAATATGCCTGTACCACCAGAAGGTGCAACTGGTGGAGACCCAGAGGTCACCTGTACACCGCAGGTAACCAGGTATAACAGGGAGCTCACCTTACTGTACCCTCATTCAGGAGCTGCAATAAATGGATGAAGGTCACATCAGTTCAAGTGCATTATCTTGCCTCGTGGAGTCATTACGAGAGTGCCTGCAAACAGCACACTAAGGATGGGCAATAAATGCCTGTGATGCCCACAGCCTGTGAATGAATATATATGTTTAAAAAGAAAAGCCAGTTCATTATTTAATGCTAGCTACCGATGCCTGATCTTTGACTGAGCTACAATACAGATTCCCTCAGTTTTTTGGTGCAGATACGCATGTTAAGTTGCAGCACGTGGCTAGAGTTAGCCGACTACACTCAGTGCCCTTAATGGTGCTGGTTACCCGGGACAGATTGTTGCTGGGCTGTGGTGATTGTTCTCGCTTGGATGCTCAGTACATTGAGCGGAAGAAGCCCAGGGGAATTTACACAAATAACGTCTGGACTGAGTGTATATACTCGAGCTGGAAGTAATCATACCGGATCAGAGAAACACCAGCATCACTGCTGTGCAATTTACATCATGTTGGAACACGAGTTTCTGTAAGCCGCATTGGTATGCCGACCAGAAATAATCCTCCTTATAGCGGGTGGGAAAGAGACATTCAAAAATTCATTCAGAAGATTTTTTTTTGTTGCAAAAACCGGGTACATAAATTACAAGCATTGCAGTCACGTTGCACACCTTATAAGCTGTGCACTCATCTGAAAATAATCAAAAAGGCTGGCCTTTACATACAGATCTACGTCCTCGACCAGGCCAACATCCCTAGCTTTGAAGCACTGACCACACTTGATCAGCTTGACTGGACAGGCCACATTGTCCGCATGCCAGACACGAGACTCCCAAAGCAAGCGCTCTACGGCAAACGAGCCAAAGGTGGGCAGAGGAAATGTTACGGGGACACCCTCAAAGTCTCCCTGATAAAGTGCAACACCGACACCTGGAAGTCCCTGACGCAAGACGGCCCTAAGTGGAGGAAGTGCATCCTGGAGGGCGCTGGGCACCTCGAGTCTCATCGTTGAGAGCATGCAGAAATCAAGCGGAAGGAGCGTGCGGCAAACCCATCTCACCCACCTGTGCTGTATGTAGCACTCAAATCACTGACTCCACTCAGTCTGGTGTTGTAGTAACTGCTGTGACCTTGGTCCTTTATTGTGCAACTCCAGAGTGCCCTTCAGGTGTGGTGGTCAGCCTTTTGTACTCTGTCTTGCAGGTACTTTCAGATCTCCCACCACAGTGCCCCTTGTGGCGCACCATTGTAACTATACATTTAATGTACATGGACAATACGTAACATCTCACTCCCCCACCCCCCTCCCCCCCAGTTCCAAAAGCAAATTGCCGGTAACCTCGGCCTGGTTCGTCCTGGTTGATTTGTGAGTGTGAGTCCATGACCATCCACTTCCCTCTTCCCCCGCCCCCACGTAGAGATTATGCTTGCGATCCGGTGCAAGCATGTGCTATTTGCAGTCCTTACATGGGTGATACAAGTGCACAAACGTAATCTTCAGTAGAAAGCAGGTACACATAGACAGTACATTTGTATGCGTTGAAGAGTTATATCAAAAGGTTGCAGGTACACTGAACAGTTATTGAATCCCAACTCCACTGGCTGAGGTGTGGTGGCGGTATACTGCCCCTTTTTGCCCGAGGTAATGGGCTGCGCTGAGACAGGGTATCACAACTAGTGCGTGGCCTCTGTTCTCAGAAAATAGTTGCCTTTTTGCGGCTTGTCTGCAGCCGCTGAACAATTGCATAAATCACATAAAATCAGAAATCGCATTAATCCATTAGTCATGTTAGTCACCGATCCATTAACCCTTTTAATTGTGCATTGTGATATTAACTCTTTTCGCCAATCATCTCAATCATTTTAATCACAGTAATCATTTTAGCATCAAAATATTAACTCTTGTCATAAATCACGTCATCATACAAATCACAGTAATCATTTTGACTCACTCTTGCCATGACAACAGTCTCTTTGTGGGGACCACCAACGGTGCAAAGCCCCTTTAAGACTCCCAGGTACATTTCCCTTTCAAGACGCCATTTTGATTTTTCCACGAGGCTTCTACTGGGCGCCGCCATTTTAGGTGCTCTGTTGGTGCCTGGCCGCCTCTCTCTGCGGAACTCTGCTGCCACGAGGCTCGTCGCCATCTTGAACTCGCTGTGCTGCTGCCTGCTCTCCCTCAAACAGCTGGCGACCAAAGCGACCCGGGAGAGCGCTCCGGCCACGGGCGGAGTGAAGAAGCCTCATCGCTACAGACCCGGCACCGTGGCTCTGAGGGAGATCCGCCACTACCAGAAATCCACCGAGCTGCTGCCTGCTCTCCCTCTCTCTTCTCCAGCTCGCTCGGCGCTGCTGTTGGTTCCAGCGCCTCTTTCTCACTCTCAGATTTTGCAGGGCAGAGTTGACGGCCGCCACTGCTCTGCCCAACCCCACACACGCTTCCTCTGCTGCCATCCGATCCGAAGGTGGAGGCCTGCTCTGCCTGTGACCACGGGGGGACAGCGGTCTGTGGAGGAATGAAGTCTTCCCAGCTCCCATGGACCTTCCCCATCCATCTCCTGCCGAGTAGTGTCGGCCCATCGCCTGCAATGATCCACAAAGGTAAACCGTGCATCTCGCCCCCGTGAGATACCTGCACATCCGCTCTGCTAAGAACAGGTATCAGTTCCTTGGTGTAGGTACGCAGCTTCGCCGTGACCAGGACCAGCTTGGGTCATGTAGCTGGGTTGATCCACAGTTTATCAAAAGTTTCCTGACTCATCAGCGACTGACCCGATCCCATGTCCACTTCCATACTCACTGGGACTCAGTTAATCTTGACTTCCATAATCACTGGGGCAGAATCGTCAGTACACGTATACAGTCCAAACGCATCATCTTCTTCTGCCTAGGGCTGGGATGCCCGTCGAGCCAAATCGCAATGCTCCTCGCTGGATAGCAGATCATCTACCATCCCCTCAGCCACACGGTGAGTCGTGTTTCTTTTGCACATACGCTGAAGGTGGCCTTTCGTGTGGCAGGTATTGCACGTATACTCCGCAAACCTGCACCGGTGAGCCCCATAGCTTCCTGGTGCTACTCGATTAGCCCCCCTCGGCGGACTGTGAGTTCCAGGACCCTGAGGTCTGTGCTCTCTGCCCTGGGCAGAGCCACGTTCTGCAGTTTTGTGAATAGTACCTGCCGGGTTCGAGACCGTGTGGATCATCTGCTTGGTGCTGCAAGTCGAGGTCAAAAATGCCCGGCTGATGTTGATGGCTTGCTGCAGGCTGACTGTAGGTTTAGTAGATAGCAGCTTGTGAAAGAGACCCTCTTGGCCAATCCCCATAACAAAGACGTCTCACAACGCCTCGTTAAGGTGTGTGCCAAAATCGCACAGTGCCGCAAGTCTCCTGATGTCCGCAGCATATTTGGTGACATCCTGGCCCTCAGGTCTGTAGTGGTGGTAGAATTTGTGCCTGGCTGTGAAGATGCTCTCCTTCGGTTTCAGTTGGTTATGAATGAGTTCAATCAGCTGCTCATATGATTTGTCCTTGGCACTCGCGGGTGCCAGAAAATCCCTGACGAGACGGTAAACCTCCTCGCCACAACTGGTCAGCAATATCACCTTATGCTTCTCTATCAGTGCGTTCGTGTCCCCTGTCAGGTTGTTTGCTATAAAATAGTACTCGAGCCTTTCCGTAAAGGCATCCCAGTCATTGCCCTCTGTGAAATCCTTTAGCGTGCCCAAAGTAGCCATGGTTGCGTGAAGGGCTCGTCCGTGTCCTTGTCATCAATTTGTGATGTATGTAGCACTCAAATCACTGACTCCACACAATCTGGTGTTGTAGTAACTGCTATGACCTTGATCCTTTATTGTGTAACTCCAGAGTGCCCCTCAGGTGTGGTGGGCAACCTTTTATACTCTGTCTCGCAGGTACTTTCGGGTCTCCCACCACAGTGCACCTTGTGGCGCACCATTGTAACCATACATTTAATGTACATGGACAATACATAACACCACCCTTTCCCTCAACGCCTATCTGTCCCACCTGTGACAGGAACTGTGGCTCTCGTATTGGACTGTTCAGCCACCTAAGGACTCACTTTAAGAGTGGAAGCAAGTCGTCCTCGATTCCGAGGGACTGATAATGATGCTGTAACCGCTTTGCTCCCTTTCTTCCCTTTTCTTTAACCCCCACCCCCCATCTTATGTATTTTTTTCTCTAATTTTTCCCATGGCAGCTCGTAATTATTAGTCATTATTCCGTCATTCCACTCCCTATCTAGACTCAGCTTTTTCTAACTTCTGGGTTATGTTGTCCTCTTCCCACCACCCCCTGCCTTCATCAAACCCTGGAGTTTATTACTGATGATCCCTGCCCACAATCCCAACTCTTTGCCAATTCCCTGCTCCACAAGTGCAAGTGTAATGAGCAGGGAGGGTCAGATACCGACCAGTGGGCAAATATTTTGATCAGAAGCCAGACAGAGGCACTGAGCAACAACAACAAAAACTTGTATTTATATAGCGCCTTCAATGTAGTGAAACATAGAAACATAGAAGATAGGTGCAGGAGCAGGCCATCCGGCCCTTCGAGCCTGTACCGTCATTCAATATGATCATGGCTGATCATGCAACTTCAGTACCTCACCCCAGCCTTCTCTCCATACCCCCTGATCCCTTTAGCTGTAAGGGCCACATCTAACTTCCTCTTGAATATATCCAATGAACTGGATTCAACAACAACGTCCCAAGGCGCTTCACAGGAGTATTATGAGATAAAATATTTGACACCGAGCCGCATAAGTAGAAATTAGCGAAGGCGACCAAAAACTTAGTCAAAGAGGTAGGTTTTAAGGAACGTCTTGAAGGAGGAAAGAGAGGCGGAGGAGTTTAGGGAGGGAGTTCCAGAGCTTAGAGCCTTGGCAACAGAAGGCACGGCCACCAATGGTTGAACGATTACAATCAGGGATGTTCAAGAGCGCAGATTTAGAGGAATGCAGACATCTCGTGTGGCTGTGGGGCTGGAGGAGAATACAGAGATAGGGAGGGGTGAGGGCCATGGAGGGATTTGCAAATAAGGATGAGAATTTTGAAATTGAAGTGTTGCTTAACCGGGAGCCAATGTAGATCAGCGAGCACAGGGGAGTTGGGTGAGCGGGACTTGGTGCGAGTTAGGACACGGGCTACCGAGTTTTGGATCACCTTTAGCTTACATAGGGTAGAATGTGGGAGGCCAGCCAGGAGTGCTTTGGAATTGAAGTAGAGTATTTGAAATAAACACTAGACACCAGGTCTGTGTTCGAAAGCTCACGTAGTCTTTATTTTGCACCAGTGGGGAAAGGTCCGGCTCTGGGTCTAGCCAGGACACTGTTCCATTGATTAGCAGTTTCCAACAGTTTTTTATACACTTAAACGTACATGTTCAACCTTGTGCCCAATCCTTTGGCACAATTTGATTAGTTTAAAGCCCCGGTGCACAGTGAATGACTGGTCCACGTCACTTGCCTCTGTTTTCTGCCAAGCTCGCGTAACTTCGAGGTACCGCCTCCATAGCCGAATAAGCAAGCGCATGACTGATGTGGCCACAATTTGCCCTGACCCTTGCCCTGGCCAGATGGTATCCTGTTAAAGCTTCATGTCTGTTCCATTGTTCTGCTTTTCTTCGTTCCTGAGCCCCTTTATGACCCCATCTCAATCATGCGTCCCACCAGGGTGAAGACTTTGCAAAGTCAGCATGTTAGTTAAAGAGCTGACCACTGCAAAAAAACCGATTAGTTTCTTCGTTTATTTTATTTCCGAGGCCCCTGTAATAAACCTTTGATTACAGTGAGGCTCACAAGCCCCACTTCAGCAACAGGTTTCCCATCTGCTTCCTCCGGGCACGGTGTACGGCGTGAGAATCTATCCCCAACATCAACGGCCATTTATATATCATCTTTAACATAGTAAAACGTCCCAAGGTGCTTCACGGGAGCCTTATCAAACAAAATTTGACAGCGATTCACATAAGGAGATAATAGGCCAGATGACCAAAAGCTTGGTCAAAGAGGTAGGGTGTGTAACGTATGCACCTGTGAGCATGCTCACAGATTTGTAGAGCTGTTGCCATCATCACCCCAGGCAACCAAATTTAAATTTGATTTAAGTCTACCGTCAAAAGTTTAATTTGTTTAATGTGTCGGTTTTAGTGCCCCCCCCTCCTTTAATCAGGGGGCACTTGCATTAATGTTCAACAACAAAACAGTTGTAGAGCTGTTGCATTGTGAGTGGCTTAACCAGTCACATGATGTTTACAAGACTCAATAAAACCCCAGCCAGTTGGGTCTAGGTCATCCACGATGAGGTATGCAGTTGTGAGCCCGGTGGATGAACTGGTAATGTGTAGTGCGATTGTTAAACCTTTGCTAATAAACAAACTCATTCTTAATAGCAATGTGTTGCTATGAACTCTTAAGCAATGAACCCAGGAAGCAAATAAGAGGTAGAGAGGTGGATAGTTTTTAGGGAGAGAATTCCAGAGCTTGGGGGCCAGGCAGCTGAAGGCACGGGCGCCAATGGTGGCGAGCTTAAAATCATAAGAGGCCAGGAGCAACATAAAGCAAGCCTCTCCTGAAGGTGCTGAAGTTTTGTTGCGCTATGGGTCTACGAGGAAAGCCAAGACAATGAGCATCATCATCAACCTAACCCCTGTCCTCCCCAACACTGACACCTGGATAATGATCAGGAGAAGGAACCTTGATTGGCTTTTTACCACCTCGGGGGCTTGTCACGCACTCCTGTCTGAGAGCTGGCCAATTGAACACACAGTAGGAATCATGCAGAGCATCTTTCCGATGTGCATGACTCGTCTACCATGCTGGGCAAGAAGCATCCTTAATACTTAAGGACTTGAAAGGTAAAGTTATTATTTAAACATGAACTGGAACAATTGATTTAAGGCAGACCATTACTCCTTCTAACCTCAACTGATCTATAATTATTATCAAGTGACAGCCACGACTCAGTGGGCAGCACTCTCGCCTCTGAGTCAGAAGGTTGAGGGTTTAAGTCCCACTCCAGAGACTTGAGCACATAAATTTAGGCTGACACTCCCAGTGCAGTGCTGAGGGAGCACCGCACTGTCGGAGGAGACATTAAACCGAGGTTCCTTCTGGCCTCTCGTGTGGATGTGAAATATCCCATGGCCCTATTTTGAAGAGCAGGGGGAGTTATCCCCGGTGTCCTGGCCAATATTTATCCCTCAATCAACATCACTAAAACAGATTATCTGCTCAGTATCACATTGCTGTTTGTGGGAGTTTGCTGTGCGCAAATTGGCTGCTGCGTTTCCCACATGACAACTTCAAAAGTACTTCATTGGCTGTAAAGCGCTTTAAGACATCCGGTGGTAGTAGTCGTGAAAGGTGCTATTTAAGTCTTCCTGCATCATATTTTCGACTTTGTCACGTGGAGTAAATCCTGTTGAAGTGCCCTAATTACCACTGACAAAAGCACTCAAGCCTCAGAGGTGAATTGAAGGCACTTCTTGTTCACAGCCAAGCTGGTGGTCTGTGGATTGGTTCTACCACCCACTCAAGCTCAATTATCCCTTGCCATCCCCTTCCATTATTTTCGAGATTTTTTTTTCCTCTTGGTCAGTGGGCAATTATGAATTTTTATTCATTGGGTGTCAGCATTTATTGCCCATCCCTAATTGCCCCTTGAAAAGCTGGTAGTGAGCCGCCTTCTTTAACAACACCGTTATTTGTAGCGCTTTGATACAACTGAGTGGCTCGCTAGGCCATTTCAGAGGGGCAGTTTAAGAGTCAACCACATTGCTGTGGGTCTGGGGTCGCATGTAGGCCCAGACCGGCTAAGGGCAGCAGATTTCCTTCCCTAAAGTGAACCAGATGGATTTTTACAACAATCCGATAACCACTATGCTCACGTTCCCTCTAATCATTAACTGTGTCCTCTTTTGGGGGAAGTCACTTGCTCAAGGGCCACTTCCACAGGTCTGTTATACAGCATCACAGTGTGTTTCTCAAAATAAAGGGCACCTTTTCCTCCTCCGATGTGACTTTTGCCTTCTCCTCTCCTCCTTCTGAACCCTGTGTGGCCGATTTGTGACCCTCAGGCACAAGGAGAAGCAGGCCACTGTCGGGTCACAGGAACTCCCCTGCGGCCCCGAGCCATTGTTTGAAGTGATCGATTTAACCAGCAACTCTTCCAAGTACGGGGCTGTCCCTGAGGAAAGTCACTGGGATATATCGGATGTGTGAGCTCACCTGCTGACCATGGTCTCCGAGAACCTGCCTCACTGCCCAATGGAGTTGGGAAGGAATTTTCCAGCGACTTTCCTGAAATTGACCACAGGGTTTTCCGCCTTGACCTCCGCCCCTCCAGGAATTGGCATTGCTGGTGGCCGGAAAGGGTTGTTCCACAAGGTTGTACAGGGCCTTGGTGAGGCCACACCTGGAGTATTGTGTACAGTTTTGGTCTCCTAACCTGAGGAAGGACATTCTTGCTATTGAGGGAGTGCAGCGAAGGTTCACCAGACTGATTCCCGGGATGGCGGAACTGACCTATCAAGAAAGACTGGATCAACTGGGCTTGTATTCACTGGAATTCAGAAGAATGAGAGGGGACCTCATAGAAACGTTTAAAATTTTGATGGGTTCAGACAGGTTCGATGCAGGAAGAATGTTCCCAATGTTGGTGAAGTCCAGAACCAGGAGTCACAGTCTAAGGATAAGGGGTAAGCCATTTAGGACCGAGATGAGGAGAAACTTCTTCACCCAGAGAGTGGTGAACCTGTGGAATTCTCTACCACAGAAAGTTGTTGAGGCCAATTCACTAAATATATTCAAAAAGGAGTTAGATGAAGTCCTTACTACTAGGGGGAATCAAGGGGTATGGCGAGAAAGCAGGAATGGGGTACTGAAGTTGCATGTTCAGCCATGAACTCATTGAATGGTGGTGCAGGCTAGAAGGGCCGAATGGCCTACTCCTGCACCTATTTTCTATGTTTCTATGTTTCTATCTAACCGAGAGAGCAAGCATTGATAACCTCTTCTTAGCCTTCCTTTGCATGCTCCTAATTGTTAAATTCAGGGCAACAAAATGTCATCAATGTGACTCTTTGCATTAACCAGTACAACTTGTAGTCTCACACAGGCGCCCACATTAAGAATGGATTGGCTGACTCGCGCTGTCCTTTATAGGCACCAGTGCTTAGACCGACACTGCGACATAGTCAAAAAATGCCACTGAGCAGTGCGTTTGCAGCACTGTTTCATTATTTACGTGTAAAATCGCCGACACTCCCGAAGTGAATTTCTGATTGTCATTCAGTCTGGAGTTAGTCGTCAACTGTTGGACTCTGTTGTCGGCCGTGTCTTAGTGTCAGCTGTGGCTCAGTGGGCAGCACACTCGCCTCTGAGTCAGAGGGTTGTGGGTTCATAGTCCCACTCCAGGGACCCGAGCACATAAACTGAGGCTGACACTCCAGTGCAGTGCTGAGGGCGCACCGCACTGTCGGAGGTGCCGTCTTTCAGATGTTAAACCTGAGGCCCCCGTCTGCCCTCTCAGGTGGATGTAAAAGATCCCACAGCACTATTTCGAAGAAGAGTTATCCCCGGTGTTCTGGGGCCAATATTTATCCCTCAATCAACATAATAAAAAAACAGATTATCTAGTCATTATTACATTGCTGTGTGTGGGAGCTTGCTGTGCGCAAATTGGCTGCCGCGTTTCCCACATTACAACAGTGACTGCACTCCAAAAAGTGCTTTATTGTCTGTAAAGGGCTTTGAGACATCGGATGGTCATGAAAGGCGCTATATAAATACAAGACTTTCTTCTTTCATTCTTTGTTCCGGGAATATTGCTAAATTACATTTACTTTTAATTTAGTCACTTAATTTGAATCATTAATAATAAAAATCTTTTAGCACGAACTTCCCACTGACTTGTTATTTACATTGCTTAATTCAAATCATTATTTTTTTAAGCACACAAATGATTTTGAATTATGTGGAGCAGACTGACACAGGCTTACACTTACACACACTTACCAAAGTTGGGGACCACCTATAAATCTCATACTGTGTCATTACAGGCTTAACTCCCCTTCTTGTTCTGTATCCCCAGCCCAGAGTAGGAACTGAAGTGTAGCTGTGTATATATCATAAAGAAAGCAGCAAATTTACACCAATAATTGATCTTTTTATTATATTTTTCATGATGGTTAGGCTGAAGTTATGAATAAATTAAGAGCACAGTATGCTAATTCTTGTAAGACCACATAGGGATTAGAAAAATCCATGTTTAATTACTTATTCAACTGAGGCTGAACCAAACCGTTCGCAACCTTTTGAACCTGAAATGAGCTTCCGACCACAAGAACCGCAGCTTAGCTAAGATCGCCTATTTCCATCTCTGTAACATCACCCGTCTTCGCCCTGGCCCCAGCTCATCTGCTGCTGAAGCCCTCATCCATGCCTTTGTTACCTCTGAACTTGACTATTCCAATGCACTGCTGGCTGGCCTCCCACATTCTACCCTATGTGAACTAGAGGTGATCCAAAACTCGGCTACCCGTGTCCTAACCCACGGCAAGTCCCGCTCACCCATCACCCCTGTGCTCGCTGACCTACATTGGCTCCCGGTTAAGCAATGCTTCAATTTCAAAATTCTCATCCTTATTTTCAAATCCCTCCATGGCCCTCGCCCCTCCCTATCTCTGTAATCTCCTCCAGCCCCACAACCCCCTGAGATATCTGCGCTCCTCTAATTCTGCCCTCTTGAGCATTCCTGGTTATAATCGCTCAACCATTGGTGGCCGTGCCTTCTGTTGCCTGGACCCCAAGCTCTGGAACTCGCTGCCTAAACTCTCCACCTTTCTATCTCTCTTTACTCCTTCAAGAAGCTCCTTAAAAACCTACCTCTTTGACCAAGCTTTTGGTCACCTGCGCTAATTTCTACTTATGTGACTCAGTGTCAAATCTTTTAGCTCATAGTACTCTTGTGAAGCGCCTTGGGACGTTTGACTACAATAAAGGCGCTATATAAATACAAGTTATGTTTGTTGTTCAGTGCCTACTGGTCCGATCTTAAATGGAGCATAGAACTCATGATGTAATGGGATACAATCATTTGATTATATAATACTGAGCCCATACTCAGTCCCTGTTTGATGTGGAGTTATTTGATCTCAGTTGGGTTCACAGTAGGAGTGCCACAAGAGGCAGGGTGCCCTTGTGCTAAAAGTCAAGGCCGACATTCCTGCGCCTGACCTGCTAGAAAGTAAACATTGTGATGAATTTCAACTCTAAGGAAGGATTGGATAGGCTGGGATTGTTTTCTTTGGAACAGAGAAGGCTGTGGGGAGACTTAATTGAACACGACTTGTATTTATATAGCACCTTTAACGTAGTGAAACAGCCCAAGGTGCTTCGCAGGAGTGTTATGAGATGAAACAATATGACACCGAGCCGCATAAAGAGAAATTAGGGCAGGTGACCAAAAGCTTGGTCAAAGTGGTTAGTTTTAAGGAGCGTCTTAAAGGAGGTTGAGGCATATAAACATTATGAGGGGCCTAGATAGAGTGGATAGGAAGGAGCTATTTCCCTTAGCAGAGGGGTCAACACCCAGGGGACATAGATTTAAAGTCACTGGTAGAATTAAAGGGGATTTGAGGGGAATTATTTTCACCCAGAGGGTGGTGGGGGTCTGGAACTCACTGCCTAAAAGGGTGGTAGAGGCAGAAACCCTCACCACATTTAAAAAGTACTTGGATGTGCACCTGAAGTACCGTAACCTACAGGGCTACGGACCAAGAGCTGGAAAGTGGGATTAGGCTAGATAGCTCTTTGTCGGCCGGCATGGACAGGATGGGTGAGAATGGCCTCCTTCTGTGCCATAAACCTCTATCATTTTATGACTTTGGATGGGGGACAAGATCAGGCTTGGAGACGATGTCTCTAGCCAGCCAAACCTACACGCTCAGGCTGGTGTTTGCTAATTCGGTACGTCCCAGCACTGAATTTCCTGCCCATTAAAGTGAAGGTCAGAGTATGCTCACGGGCGCAGGAACAGAACAGATCCCTCTTGTGCATCCCCCCCACCCCCGCGCC
Source organism: Pristiophorus japonicus (assembly GCF_044704955.1). Classification (NCBI taxonomy): domain Eukaryota; kingdom Metazoa; phylum Chordata; class Chondrichthyes; family Pristiophoridae; genus Pristiophorus; species Pristiophorus japonicus. The sequence continues at coordinate 49,544,025 of NC_091998.1, forward strand.
CCATGTGAAGAACCGCTCGCTCGGGTGAGGTCCTGAAGAGCCGTAGGCAGCTACAGCATCGATCTCCGGTGGGAGCCAGCTGACATAGGCGATGAGAAGCGGAGACATTTCTTTCGCTCGGAGAGTTGTGGGAATCTGGAACGCCCAACCTGAAAAAGTCGTTGAAGCTGATTCTAAAACAACTTTAAACGAGAGTTGGACAGGTGCTTGTGAATGAGAAACTTGCAGGGTTCCAGACAAAAAGCGAGGGGTAGGAATAAGCTCGACTTCTCTTTCAAAGAGCCAATACAGGCTCGTCAGGCCAAATGGCCTCCCTCTGCACTGTTAGTTTCTCCGATTCCATTCTATGATTCTAACACAAAGAGGAACAAAATTTGAGGGAGAAATGTATAATTGATTAGCATTTCCCAGAATATGCAGCACAGAAACAGGCCATTCGGCCCAACCAGTCCATGCCGGCGTTTATGCTCCACTCGAGCCTCCTCCTGTCTTTCCTCATCTAGATCTATCAGCATAACCCTCTATTCCCTTCTCCCTCATGTGCTTGTCTAGCCTCCCCTTAAATGCATCGATACTATTCGCTTCAACCACTCCCTGTGGCAGCGAGTTCCACATTCTCATCGCTCTCTGGGTAAAGAAGTTTCTTCTGAATTTCCTATTGGATTTCTTGGTGACTATCTTATATTGATGGCCTCTAGTTATGCTCTTCCCTATAAGTGGAAACATTCTCTCTCTATCCACTCTATCAAAACCTTTCATAATTTCAAAGACCTCTATTAGGTCACCCCTCAGCCTTCTTGTTGCAAGGGAAAAATGACCCAGCCTGTTCATCCTTTCCTGATAGGTCTACCCTCGCATTTCTGGTATCTGGAGTTGAAGATATTACTGAGACAGGATAAAAATTAATTAATAACTGGACATAAACTGGAAGTTTACATAAAGAACAGGAACTTGTTAAAATGTTAATGATCTCATGCAAAAAAGACTGACTTTAATGCCCAACACTAACTTTCAATATGCAAACAATACACTGAATCTAATTTTTTTTTTTACTCATGTGACTTATGAGAAAACAAAAGAATCAAATTCAGGTTGACAATGCTTGTCTTCGGAAGAAACTGTTGGTGACGGAATAACAGCTTACACTAACCATCTAGGCACTCAACTCTCCTAATTGCTTTACTTTATGCAATAAAATCTTTCCCTCCCTGAACAGAGTTATCAAGTTGACTCTTTCGAATATGGCTGAATGACTCTGACACATCCTACTCTTTGAACTTTTAACCCAGCATGTGCTCATCTCACAGCGAGGTATTCGGGTAAGAAGGACTTTCGCTCCCACAATAACCTCAAACCAATTCAATTTTCAGACCCTTGCTGATTCCTTGCTTCCCTAGCCAAAGATTTCTAAATCCATTTGTTGCACCCCACTGTTGCCTCAGTTGAGATGAGCTAGCTGAGCACTTAATACTCTACAATAATCAAGAATGAAATGTGTTTTTATTGCACGTCAGTATCTCAGTTGTGTTCTGACTGCAAAGTTGAGCCCATCAGTCATCATATCTTGGTAGTTGTTAGGGGCCCACTGACACTCAACATGGTACACCTCCTGGCAGTTGCAAGCTATAACTGAATTAGTTTTACAGTGACAACAGTTACTGGCAAGGAGAAAAATCAATTGCTTAAACTGGTCATGTTCCCCAAGAGCAAGATTTCTGTCGAAGTCATCTTCCCCAGTCATTATCCAACACTCTCCGTGCAGAAGGCAGGCTGACCTTCCAACCGGTCACTGTCTGTGGCTGAGGCTCACTTGTTGGTCTTGCAGAGCAGGTTCGAGGGGCCCAATGGCCTACTCCTGCTCCCATTTCTTGTGTTCCACCGGGAATAAATGCAAACAAAGAATTAAACCTGAGCTGCGATGAGCAGAATCTAAGCCCCAGTCCCAGTTCATTGATTTCGATTCCTGGAAGCCTAAGTTTTCCAGGGAGGCTCCCACAAAGGAAGGAAGTGATAATGTCGATCTGAATAAATGTTCTATTGAAATGTCCAACCGACTGCAAAGTTGCCTGAATACTTTGCATTATTTGGAAGGATTGAGCTCATAAATTATATTGGTGCTATTAGTAGAATAATGCTTAATGCATATAATAATAACTTGTATTTTTCGCACCTTTAACGTAGTAAAACGTCCCAAGGTGCTTCATAGCAGTGTTACAAAACAGATCAATTTCACATCGAGCCACAAAAGAAGAAATTAAGGCAAAAGCTTGGTCAAAGAGGTATGTTTTAAGGAGCATTTTAAAGGGGGAAAGAGAGGTAGAGAGGCGGAGAGGTTTAGGGAGGGAGTTCCAGAGCTTGGAGCCCAGGCAACAGAAGGCACGACCACCGATGGTTGAGCAGTTATAATGAGGGATGCTCAAGAGGGCAGAATTCGAGGAGCGCAGACATCTTGTGGGGTTGTGAGGCTGAAATAGATTACAGAGATAGGGAGGGGCGAGGCCATGGAGTGATTAGTAAACAAGGATGAGAATTTTGAAATCGAGGCGTTGTTTAACCAGGAGCCAATTGTAGATCAGAAAACACAGGGGTAATGGATGATGTGTGTAGATATAGAATTACATTGAATACACAGCAGAGAAAGAGGCCATTTGGCCCAACCAGTCCATGCCAGCATTTCTGCTCCATACATGTGGCATTCCTCTGTCTGGCATTTTAATGCAGGCATTACGTAGAATCATGATTAACTTTGCCATCTTTATCACCATCATCAGGCACACTGACCCTGACAGGGTGAGGGAGTTGAACTTATCCACTGAGTTAACACTTCTTCGTGTTTGCATAAGTGACAACATCTCTGCTATTAATTCAGCACGCTTAGTCGTCTGAACTCTTTAAGAAACAAGATTGCATCAGCGTGAGGTGTTACACTGAGTGACTGCTGGATATAATGAGGAAAATCATTCAACTCTTGCTCATCTGTCTAGAAATAAACTATTTTCTGCCCATTGCAACTTGCAGCATTCGCTTTAATGAATCCACGGCCATTGTCTCCTCTAACGTTTCCATATTTACGAAAGGATATACTTGCTTTGGAGACAGTTCAGAGAAGGTTCACTAGGTTGATTCCAGAGATGAGGGGGTTGACTTATGAGGAAAGGTTGAGGAGGTTGGGCCTCTCCTCATTGGAATTCAGAAGAATGAGAGGTGATCTTATCGAAATGTATCAGATTATGAGGGGCTTGACAAGGTGGAAGCAGAAAGGATGTTTCCACTGATGAGGGAGACTAGAACTAGGGGCATAATCTTAGAATAAGGGGCCGCCCATTTAAAACTGAGATAAGGAGGAATTTCTTCTCTCAGAGGGTTGTAAATCTGTGGAATTCGCTGCCTCAGAGATCTGTGGAAGCCGGGACATTAAATAAATTTAAGACAGAGATTGACAGTTTCTTAACCAATAAGGGATTAAGGGGTTATGGGGAGCGAGCAGGGAAGTGGACCTGAGTCCATGATCAGATCAGCCATGATCGTATTAAATGGCGGAGCAGGCTCGAGGGGCCATATGGTCTACTCCTGCTCCTATTTCTTATCTTCCTTTGTTCTTATAATCCTACTTGGAAGTCCATTTATCGGGTGCCCAATCTTTCTAATGAAGAACTGCCGGATAGTGGCCTTAAATTTGCCCTCTTGAACTTGAGTCTCCTTGTTCTTCTTCTTAGGCAGTCCCCCGGAGTTGATGGTGACTTGCTTCCACACTAATGAGTTCTAAGGTGACTGACATTCCAGATCCCGAACTTCATTCTAGAGGGTGGAAGATGCCTGTGCGTGAATTCTTTTAACGTGGGGTGGCGTTGCACACCGGCCACCACACGAACTTGACAGAGTAAAGTCTTGGTCCAGTGGCAAGGGGACCCAAGACAATTGGAGACCAGGCTCTGCTGCATGGGCCTACTGTCACAGAAAATCCACAGTATACTTAGAGAGTTACATCCATGCCGTCTACTCGCATGGTGGATGCGGCCCTCATTTCAGTCGAGTTGTTCAGTGATGTTGTCATCGCTCACAGCTTGAATAAAATCATTCCAGACTATGACCTCGAGTCTTGCTTTCTTCAATGCTCTCCTTGTGAGCCTCTGAACCTCATCCAAAATTCCGTGGTCAATCTTCCCCCCTCCCCTCCACTTCTCCAACTCTGGCCTATTCCATGATCCCCCCCCCTCCCACTTCTCCAACACTGGCCTATTCCTTGATTTCCCCCCCCCCTCCCACTTCTCCAACACTGGCCTATTCCTTGATTTCCCCCCCCCCTCCCACTTCTCCAACACTGGCCTATTCCTTGATTTTCCCCCCCCCTCCCACTTCTCCAACACTGGCCTGTTGCTTGATCCCCCCTTCCACACCCCCCCCCCCA